>NC_140949.1:115944542-115969542 GCF_014529385.1 Adiantum capillus-veneris | reverse complement strand
CCCATCATTACAATCCAGAGCAATTTCATCTCAATAATTTAGTAAGTTAAAAGGCGAAAGTACCAGTAGCTAGAACTCTAGCAAATCAAAGGATAAGCTTAGGTGTCAGCAAACTGCTAATTGTTTGTGTTTGTGATCATTTTTTCAAAGGAAAAACTTAGCCCCATCATCAAATCACATTACAGGACCCAAAAAGTGCATCAAAAATTGCATTACATAAAGCGTATCAAAAACTGTATACAAAGCTACATTATGTATGTCTTTTTGAATTGTGTAGGAATTTTTACAGCATCTCCTTCATATCTGCTCAATATTTTCAAAAAAACCCAGTCCCAGCCATTATCTATGATACCCTCACATGAGGTTACCGACACAAAAGGTAGTGTCAATCATCTCATATAGAGAAGGAATACAAACGTGTTCGACAGATGTGGCTTCTTGTGCGTAAGTGTATCATGCATTCATTTGCATCTTTACATAAAAGATTTGTCATAATAAATCAATATATTTGTCTAAATCAGTAAAAGCAAAAATTGAGATTCCAGCTAAATGTGCTCCATTCCATTGGGAGCTTGTTTGACGTTGAGTCATATCAAGAATGAGATAGATTGGAGGATTATGCATTCAACGGCTTGCAGCATAGAGGGGATTCTACGAGTTTTGAACTCTAAGACTAATATTTACGTGTGAATTAGGAGAACCAATCTACCATGTTTGGAGAGAGTATCGGGACAACCAATCTACCGCATTGGGGGAAGTAATTAACAAAGCCAATCTACCACACTTGGGTGATAGGAAACATGATGGGATCTATCTCAAGAGCCTTGAATTTGTTTGCACTCTATCTTCCCTCCTTGGGGTGCACTATAATTGATATTGTAAATTATTGATATTATTTTATGCTTGCAATATATTGTTTCAATATGGAAACTTAAGCACTTATTATGAAATTGGTGTTTTCTCTATTGCTTGGCAAAATCATTTATGAGGATAAGGGACACGTACCTTTTTCTTCCTAACTCTCCAAGTCATCACTCACATGTGTGTACACGTCAAAAGGTTCCATGGCATTATTGTTGCTAATTTTCTATCAATGCACTATATACTTGCCAAGTGATACCTTGTCATCCTCAACGAATGACCATGGTCATGGTAGGAGTCTCTTCAAATTTGTGGAGAGCTGTGTCCATGGTGATGTTACTTTTCCTTGTCATGCAACAAGGACAGGAACATAGCCAACACACTCTGTTATGTTTGGACAAGACAAGAAGATATTATCGACAACGCATCCAAAGGTATTAAGAGATAAAGTATTGTTACAAATTTAAGAGTTTCAATGGCATTAATACTATACTCTTTCGGTCCACACCAATGCATCGTTCACATACTATAGTTGCTATGTTGACGCAATTCTCTATACACATTCCATTGTCCCACAAACTTGATGTTATATACCCCAATGACCAAATGATTTAAGGCAATACAATAAAGGATGAAAAACCTTATTATCATTTCAAATTATTTGTAATCTTAATTTTGTTATTAAGCTCGGGGTGCTCACCATTCAGTACCCCCTATATAACGTGCGCTCGTGGGATATTAACAAACCCCTCTCTTAACATGCTTGAATGAATAAAATGACCCCTTATTTTAGGATTTTTTTCCAAAATTGAATATAAAACCTCTTATTTTAATATATCTCTATTAAATTGCTTAAAAGTTTTGCATTTCAAAACCCCTCCTTTTGAACTCACATTATAAATTAACATGACTACATAGAGCACCCCCCGAGTTATGAAGCATTTAAGATATGGTTGTCATTACCTTGAAATAAATGCACAGAGAATAATTGCAGATGTTGTGAACTTAGGGGGGGAAAGCTTTACCTGAACTGGACCAGACATTTTCTTGGCCACAGCAACGAACGGGTCATATACTAGTAAGTCTTAAGTATATTTCCTTAGTTTGAAGTTTAAGGAAATGTATATTCTTCATGCATTGCCATGCTTTCCACTCGAACTTGGATTCACAGCTCGGCAAACACCACTTGCTAAGTTGTTCTAGGTCTCTGATGATAGTAATCTTTCTGTGCCATTGATGTTATAATGTAGAGCCAGTTGGTTAGTCTCTTTCCAGCTATAGTTGTTGTAGTCCCACAGCTGTCCAAGGCATTTAATACCTTTATTATTAATCTCCCTGGCTCTCTCGAGAAAGGGGTTAGAAGAATGTTTCCAGCCTGAGAGAGCCAAGGGGACCAGTGAGTCATGAAATTGTGGAAATAACTTGACACTTCTCCCCTTTCCAAGGACTATGTTGCCCTCTTGCATTTTTGAGTGAGCTCGCCAATCGAACGTCCAAGTTTCAAGCCCAGCTAGGGGCAAGAAGCTTGTTGTGCGTTTCAAAGCCTTTCCATTGGCCACCTTTCGAGCATAACTTAGAGCTTTCCATCATAGCCTTAGCCATAATAGCCCAATCCTAGTCTTGCTTTGCTAGTGTAACTACAAACTTAGCACATTGGGCCTCCGCATGAGTACTAAGGTCCAGAATCCCTATACCACCTTGCTCCACAAGTCTCTCAATTGTCTCCCATTTAGCCCATTGCTAGGGTATCAAGTTTTCAGTGTTGTTCTTCCATAAGAATCTCTTTATTGGTTTAAAGAACTCTTTCCAATTGCATTTGGCAAGCTTCAGTAAAACGGGCCAATAAAGGCAATATCTTAACGGTACGTAATTAAATTAGAGCATAACACATGTAATTATGCCATAGGCACAAATATATAATTAAGCACAAACATATGCATGGAAGAGAGTCATTATCTTCTAAAGCATTTTGGCCTAGACGACAATGACGTTCAAAAAGTAGTCTCTCTTTGTCTCTTTTTGCATGTGTCAAACGTTTTCTTTGTTGATTATCAAAGGGTTGTTGATAGTTCCACGTCTTACTGCATTTGTAAATCGTAAGGGAGAGTTGGGAGTTGGGAAGGTTTTCTTAGTTTTGGGCCTTGTACCTCAATATAATGTCTCTTTGGATCTCTTTGAAAGTGTTTGAATCCCATATTAGGGAGCTTTAAGACTGTGAACCAAGCCATATTAGCGATAGGGTTCCACCCAAAAAAAAACTACAAGAGTGACTTTTTGGAAGATAACAAAGCTACCCAACATTGTACTGATAGCCCTTAGCTTGCTTGAGATTATAGTCCTAGACTAGTGGGTACTTCTAATTGTGTCCTTGAGTTGGAATTATAGCAATAACTACTCTCTTAGTTGAACAATGCCACAGGGGTTAAGTCGATTTTTAGTACAATAATCCTAAATATTGCAGTCTTTTGAGGGACTTGATGACTACAAAGAACCTTAATTCTAGGAGAAATCGGCCCAATTGCATGTGAGTGAGTTGCTCAACCTCTATCATTACTCGCCATTGTCGATCAAAATCTATAAGAGGCACTTAATTAGAGAAAATTGGACAAACTTAGACCCTAACTAGTAGTGAGGTGGTTTTCCATTAGGGCATATGGATGTTTAGGAGAAAACATTGGCATTGCGTTGACTTCAAAATGAATGAGCTACCTAAAAACTTAAGGCAAGTTCCCAATCGATGTAAGGAATGTCCCAAATTCCAATTTGAGTGTATGTGTTTGAGAAGTAGACCCTAAGATAGCCTTTCCTTGTATGTACTATGTGGCTCTCATTGGTGGCCACTGGCAACTTGGCAAGACCTTTTCCTTGTTCTTGTCTGACAATGCTATGCTCAATTCAACTAACAATTCTATGTAAAACGTCTCCTTGACTTCATGCACCAAAAAGCTTTTGATAGCTATTCTCAATGTCAAATTCCTTGACTTCATGCACCAAAAATCTTTTTAATAACTATACTTGCGTAGGTACCGAAAAGCCAACTAATTGTATGATTGACTTGGTCTTGTCTTCTTGAGAGTAATTAGAGTGCATATTTTTTCTTGTTTTTGTTGCATGATTGGCAGGGTCTTATCTTCTTGACCCTTGAGGAGTATTTTTTCTTCTTCTTGTTTTTCCAATAAAGCATAAATGAGAATATGTTAGAAGCGGTTTTCAATTTTTCTAGCTTTCTACTTTAAGCTTTTCCAAGATTTCAATAAACACTTTGACCGCCTTTAGACTGCTTGAATTTGCTCTCTTGGGTTTGGTGGGGCGGGTCGGTGGGGAGGGGGGGGGGGGAGGTTGGGTTCTCTCTCTCTCTCTCTCTCTCTCTCTCTCTCTCTCTCTCTCTTTTCAAAGGTTTGGCCCTTAGAGGATGCAGCAATGGCCCTAACGGGCTCCTACCACTTTAGCATCGCCAAAGGACTTCATCGACCACCGTGGGTGGTTGCCCACTATATCACACACCCTCACGGGCCGCCAAAACCCAATGTAGAGCCTCCATTGGCCACCAATAGTGCTAGCCATGACAGAGGTGGTGGAGCCGTCATCTCTGGCGCTCCCCATACTCTCCTCACTTCACACTATCCATGCTTTGGCTCGTTTTAGGCTATATAGCCCCCTCCTCTGTACAATGGCATCGTATCGGGATATATGTGTGCATATGGCACCTCCTTAATCAACCACCCCTTGTGGGAACAAAAAGAAAAACTTGTAAGCCCATATAGAAACCTTTTTCTCCTTCTTCTTTCTGTCCTCTGTCATTTTCTGCTCACTAGCCCAATTTTGGAGTCGCAAGTCCCAATTGGTAGCCCTCATTGCCGACTTAAGATTCCACAATCCCCACCACATTCCAAAACTCCCAACCCTACAAACCGAGATCGCAAAAACCCAAGAAAAATCATGTGCAACCGTCACTCAAGCAGTCGTCCCAAACCACAACTTGGCACTCCAGACTTAGAATGGAGTGTTGTCACTTCCTGATGTCTTTACATGATACCTATTACCTTCTGGCTTCAATGCAGTCAACCCAGCCAATAACTGGCCCCCGAAAAATTGGCAATTGGCCATAACTTGCACTCTAGAGCTCTGATTTGCAATTTGAGAAGAAAAGCATGCACCCTAACTTGAGATCTTCATGCCTATCCACTCACACTAGCTCTGACCACCTATCTCCACCTGCCCTGTTCGTCGAGGATCTGCAAACCCCTCTAACTTTGTATTGGCATAACTTACCAATTGTGACTCCGTTTGAGGAGCTGTCTAAACCGGCTCGTACTTCATCTGGAAGATCACATTCTAGAGCACCAACTCAACACTGGCACCTTTACCTATTGACCCAATTGGCCCATTTTTGGAGCCTTCTTAGCCTAGAAAATCTCATCGATCATACATTTTCATTAGCATCTGCTTGCCCAAGTCCGTTGTACTTGCTTTAGCACTTTGACATGCACTTGCTAGCACCCTTAACCTGGCATTTCACATTTCTCAGCTTGGACCAACTTTGATTGCACCACCGCCAATGCCAATTTTCACCTTTCACCTTGTTGTTTAAGTGGGGCCCTTAATAACATATAAGGTTTTTGTGATTATGTGTATATAATGGACAATATAATCTCTTTTATAAAAAAAACAAAAATTGATATGTGATCATAGGCACTCATTTGAACCTACTCCCTATAACTCTAACCCCCATTAACTTCACTAGGCCTTCATGCTTGTTTGAGAAGATTCTTCACATTGCATTTTGTTGAAATTGATAAAGAAGGACACTTAGGTGTTGTTTTTGGTACCAAACTAGTGTTATAGGGACCCATGACTCCTCCCATTTACAATTTAGCGATACATCATCTAAGCACTTGAATTAGGCTTTCGTAACTTTTCACCTTGTTTGAGAAGATTCTTCCATTGCACATAGCATTTTGTGGAAAGTGGTTTTTAAAAAAAAGACACTTAGGTGTCGTTTTTGGACTACATAAGTAGATCTTAGTAAAGGGTGGATTTTTAGGTGCAAATCTGGACCATTGAAAAAAGCTTGCCGATCAATGCCACATGGAAAGTTAATGATAATGAATTTTATTTTAAGTTATTTCTTTTAAGCAGTTGTGAAAGGGTGTTGATATTTGTGTACCCCTCGTTTAAAGAGGGGCATTGAGAATTGTGTCAAAATATTATTTTTTATGCTTTTGTAATATATTGTAAACTAAATAGTTGATTGTTGTCACACTTCTTTTAACTGTAATATTTTATTGTGATACCACATGTTTTTCAAATACTAGTGCCACTTTCTATTCTTTCGTCTTCTCAATAGCCTTATGTAGGCGCTTTCCACTTGCCCTAATTGGCATGAAAAGTGGGCTAGGTCTTCACTAGCTAAGTAAAGCCTAGGAGTAGTTGTGGTTTCTCTGTCAAACAGAAAACTTGTAATCCTTTGACCCTCAAGGCTCGGTCTGAGCTCGAGGTTGGTGTATATTTCTAATGTTCTTAATACTATCCACTCACAATTGTGAGTTTTGCAAAAAAAATAAAAACCCTTATGTAGCTTATGTAGGCCATAGTGAATTTTCACCTTGTTTTGGTACCAAATTAGTGTTGTGGGGAACCCATGACTCCTACCATTCAATGATACATCATTGAAGCCCTTGAATTACGCCTTCATGACTTTTCACCTTGTTTGAGAAGATTCTTCCATTACACATAGCATTTTGTGGAAAGTGATTTTTGAAAAAAAAGACACTTAGGTGTCGTGTTTTGGTACCAAACTAGTGTTATGGGGAATCTCATGATTGCTACCATTTAAGGATGCATCATGTGATGCATCTGAATTAGTGTGTGCTTGGTTAACATGAGCATTGGGGGAAGCAAGCATTGAGGAAACGCGGAGAAAGTTCTTGATTAAATTTATAGGGTTTAGGGTATGATTAGCGTTTAATAGACTTTCACAGTTCAGTCATGGTACTTGGGTTGGAAAGCAAGCGTTGAGGAATCGTGGAGAAAGTTCTTGATGAGATTTGTAGTGTTCAGGGTATGATTAGTGTTTAATAGGCTTTCACAGTTCACCCATGGTGTTTGGGTTGATGAATCTTCTCATAAGAAAAGACTAAATACCACGTTCCATGCTACGATTTCTTTTTGTGTGGATGCATGGTGTTTTTTTTTTCTTTTTTGGGGGAGAGGTTCAATCTTAGAAAATTGAAGGAAAAAAGTAAGTAAGAAATATTTTCTTTGTACGATAATTTAGCATTGCTAATACAAAGGAGGTATAATTTATTCACGGGGAGAGAGAGAGCGAGAGAGAGCCTAAACAAAACCTAGATTTAATCTAGTATGAATAAATATATCTAAATTTTATTTCGAAAATGTATTATTTTTGCTTTTCGTTTTCTATTTGTGAAACTAGGAAGGTGTTATCATCTTTCAATTTATTAAAAGCAATCACATATCGTGCTTCCTTGTCCTTCAACTGAACATGGAGAAAATGGGCTTAGAAAAGTAAAATATCTTTTTGAAATCTTTGAATGTCAAATTTTCTTGAATTTCTTTTAAAAATGTAAATCCTTTAAGGAATCATGCAGATGTTTTGTGTGATGTCTACATTGTTCTAACTAGCTCACGTGACCCCCGCCTACGGTGGGTCTCGCTTGCTCTTACAAGTGGTACAATGGTAAGGCCTTCCACGACGACATTGCCTCTGATGATGATGAGGCATGCCAACACTATCTACATAAGCATTGATTTTGCGCGCGCACACACACACACACACACACACAATACACACACAGAAATGTGTTTGATGCCTTTCTCTCTTGCATGTAGACGATGGCGTCCTTTGTCCCTATCTATCTATTTGATTTGTAACCCATTTCAATATACAAACTTCTATTCCATTCTAATTTTCTCTCTTTCATGGATAATAACTCTCTCTCTCTCTCTCTCTCTCTCTCTCTCTCTCTCTCAGCTGTAACCCTGTTTATGTCTTGAGCTCAAGTTTTCTTTAATTTTTAAGCAGGTTAGTTTTGTTTTTCTACTTTATTTTGCCTATTCTCTCATTTTAAGCACACTAATCTCAACTTTATGCATGTACCACATGTTGGGGGGGGGGGGGGGGGGGGGGGGGGGAGAGAGAGAGAGAGAGAGATTACACTACAATTGCAACAGTAATAATCTTCACATCCGGCCTACATTGGTGGGTGGGTGTGTGTGTATGTAGCTGATTTAACTTATATAATAAGACATAAATGAACTTTTACATTCAAAAGACAGCTCTGACTTTAGAGAAAAGAAAAAAATTAGTACAAAAATAACTCAGTCTTAAAATTATATGTGTACATGACATATGATAATGAAGCCACATTATAATATACAATGATAGTGATCCAATAAAGAATTACTTCCCAAGTAGTAGGAGCAAGTGTACTCTCGGACAGACAATAGCTTTAAGCCAAAAAGAAAATCCAAGAAAGGATAGAGTCCTAACTTGCATTTATCCAAACAAGACAACAGATTCGTTAGCTTCGAATGTGTATTACAAGTGTCAATGGACTATATCAGTTGTTATCCATGTCCAGCTTACAACTCTTTTTAACTTAAAACGACTATCTAAAGTATTCATGTCTTCAAGTTCTTTACTTTTTATTGTAAAAAAATTTTATATTCCAATTATTGGAAGTAATTAATGTACGGTTTCTATATAGCCCAATTTTTATAAGACTTTAAATAGATATTTAACATACATATCATTTTGATCAAAAGGCCATCACCCCTTGTGATCCAAGTGTCTTAATACCTATATTAGTCCATAGGTTAGTTTTTCAAATATTACTTAGCTATATTGCAAGGCCCTAACTCTTTTTTTCAAGAGTACCATAAAACATAAGATAACCTAATTAACAACTTCATATATGTACCACAAAAATTTCATTGTTGGGTGAAAGGATCAATTTTGGCTATGTCATCAAGCAAAAACCAACACTTGTAGGCCCACATGAGCATACAAAATACGGCTTACCTCAGTCTCTATTGGTATGTGTTGTGATAAATAAGAAAAGAATTTCTAAATCTAGTCTACCTAGCTTAAAACTAATTACACACTAGTAAACAACAATAGAAATGGCATCTTTTAAGCAGGAAAATAGCCTAGTGAACCTGGTATCAAAAGGAATCAGTGGTTTATCCCAAAGTATGCAAATCATAGTCCCCACAACGTTGTTCAAGTTATACTCGTCCTTCGAGGCGAGCCTCACCATTATCATTTTAGCGAGTGTCAAGGAAAAAATCACACCACCTCTTTTTTTTTTATAACCCAAACATTAGACTGCATAGTATCATGATAGACCAGACATATGGCAATATCAAGTACCCAAAGAACCCCCTTTATTTTGTTGTCCGAACACGGCATTATCTAGCACTGGGACTATGATTATGCATGGGTTTCCAGAAACCTCAACCATAATGTATTAAGGCAATATACAAGTTACCAATTTCTTTTTGTGGGTCATAACCCACTGTATAAAAAACTAACTTCCTACCATAAAAAAGGCAGAAAAAATTACAGTAATCAGCGTGATCAATATGGGTTAAAAAACCATTAATCCCCTCAATACTCATTTCCAGTTTTTTTTAAAACGGGTACTGCAAACCATAGTGTTTTACCATCCATCCCTTAAACAACCAGTTCATGCATAGTATGCAGTCGTAGCAGAATACCCAACAAAATAAAACCAAGTCAAGCAAGGCGGTAACTACGTGAAATGTAATAGCAAAGAAAAACTAAGCTCGTCACATTAACATGAAGTTTTCATGCATTATGTACAACAACTTTATTGTATTTCATCAAGGTACCATTAACAAGGAGAATACCAACCTAAGACGGTAGTTCAACCACCTCCATAGCTGCACAGTGTCAAAGCCCTCACACCTTGCTTTGAAATACACACACAAAGAGAGATATACCCACAGACTAACTGAGGGGACAAAGCACCCTCTCCTTTTACAGTGCATCCGGTTTGCTCAAGGTGAGAAGATGCCTTACGATCCGATTATTCACTGGCTACATGTTCCCAAGCCGCCGCTATGGCCACCCCTGCTTGCGTACTAGGAATTGAGAGGGAGAGAGAGTGTGTATAGGAGTTAGCACTAGGCTGCGGTGTGTTGTAGTACATTCAAGGGGGACAAAGAGAGCACGAACCTGAAGGTTAGGGTAGCAATGAAATCCACGATCTTCACATAATATCCTTAGGGGTGGGTACCCATAAGACGATAGAGGAAGAGGGTTGCCCCCCATTTTTTATAAAAACCAACCAGTACGATAGTTTAGGGTTCAACATAGGAGCTATGATCAAACTAAATAGGGATCGTTGTGAAAAAAGAGACAATTTTTTGTTCTATTTATATAATTTAATTGTTGGATAAGTACACACATGTGTGTGTGTGTGTGTGTGTGTGTGTGTGTGTGTGTGTGTGTGAGAGAGAGAGAGAGAGAGAGAAGGGGGGGGGGGGGACAAGGTTTGTGCACAAAGTTATCGGCAATACCACTTTGAGAGAGAGGCATTCAAAGGACCTAATAAATACATGTGTGTGCATGCGCACACACACACCCCCACGGAGAGAGAGAGAGAGAGAGAGAGAGAGATGGTGCATAAGACAACTTTGGAGAGAGTCCTTTCAAATTTGTGGAAGAGAATCATTGTAGATAGGGGACTATCGTTGTGGCTAAAGCAAGAGCCAAAAGTTTAAAACCCCACATCGAAAAGCTCTCCAAGGTATTTTGAGAGAGCACTAATATAATATTTATCTATATCTAGTTCTATATATAACTATCTATAATTTACTTACTAAGTACAATTCGGGGGGGGGGGGAGAGAGAGAGAGAGAGAGAGAGAGAGAGAGAGAGAGAGAGAGAGAGAGAGATTTGGTGCATAAGACAACTTTGGAGAGGAGTTCCTTTTAACATGCTATATAGTCTTAATTTGTGTGTGTGTGTGTGTGTGTGTGTGTGTGTGTGTGTGTGTGTGTGTGTGTGAGAGAGAGAGAGAGAGAGAGAGAGAGAGAGACGGGCGGGGGGTACACTTTCCATGTACACCACTTTGGAAAGAAGTTCCTTGAAAGGGTCTTGAAAAAACTATATTTACTACTACAACATAACATGAAAGAGACAGAGAGGGAAGAAAGAGGGGGGGCCGGGGGGGGGGGGGGGGGCGCGGGGGTGTTGACTCAAAAGATATACTCGCCACAAAAATAACATAATAATGGAGATCTCCTACTAATAAGTATATATATTAGAGAGAGCACTATCCAAATTGGTAGCCACTACATACATTACATACATGAGATAGAACAAAATGTAGCCAATATCTACAAAGCCACCAAAATGTAGATCCACAAAGCCTAAAAATGAGAAAGAAGTTGTTATGTGCCCTACATTTTTCAATAAAAGTATTTTATTCACTTTGCAAATATTTAAGGTTCGCATTTTGTTAAGTCATAATGCGTCCAAACGAAACGATCGGATTGAAAATCGAACGTTAGAACTATTAATTATGACCCTTATTCATTTCAAAACTATAGGTCGATGGGAAACTTAAGCCTCAAGACTGTATCTATAGATAAGAGTTGACTCTTGGGAAAGAAGGAGCAATTTTAGGAAAGAGAGAGTAATTTTAGGAAAGGAGGAGTATTTTTAGGAAAGAAAGAGGAGGGAATTAAGTTTAGAGTTCTTGTCTTGAAAGCCAAGCTTCTTCTAAAATTGATAATTGAAATCGTGCATCAAAATCCGTGTCCGCCAAATATATATATATATATATATATATATATATATATATATATATATATATATATATATATAATGGGGAGCCGCGAACGTACGCGAACTTATCCCTCTATTCTTAGCTGGCCTTAAGAGACTATATAAAGACCCCTCTCCCTTCACTTTGAAGGATATAGACACACACACTCTCAGAAGCGGAAGCTCTCTTGGGTTGACGTCCGAGTTATCTTCTCTCCCTCAAGCTCTCTCCCTCAAGCCATCTCCATCTCCAAGTTTTTCTCTACCATCATTGTGTTGCCCTTGGAATTCTGGAGTTCTCTTCTCTCTTTCTCTCTTCTCTACATTGATACAATGGCCCCGAAGCGAGTGACTCAAAGCTCGTTGGATGCTCATGTCGCTCCACCTTCAAGGAAGGTGCAAAGGAAGGCATCAACTACTCCAAACATTGCTCAAGCGGAAGTAGTGGTTGCGGAAGAAGTCGAAGCCATCCAAACTCAAATACGGAAGGTAATTGAACATGTCGCTAATCCGGTAAGATAAATTTATAATCCTGCATTGTTATTCATGTTAACCTTAAACAGTCTAAGAAACGTGATTCTATCACAAGAGCCAAGCATATGTTTTCATAGATTAGTGAAAGGATTGTTTGATAAATTGCCATTGTTTGCTAAATCGTTATTGCTTGATAAATTGTTATTGTTCAATAAGTTGTTACTTGCTGATATGAAGAGTTGGTTGATCATGGTTCAAGAATCATCTAAAGAGAAGAATTGTTGAAAGAATATATCTTGTTCCTTGCGGGTAGCGAGATGATTCCGCAGTTAGTGGAGATTAAGCTGAGGTTATCGTCTCTCTTTTGTTCCTCGCGGGTAGCGAGATGTCTCGCGGGTAGGGGATACTTGGCGGTTACCAAGATGCCTCGCAGTTAGCGGGATGTCCTCGCGGGTAGCAAGATACCTAGCGGTTAGCAAAATACCTCGCGGTTAGCGAGATGGGAAGGTTGCGCAATTCGTGGTTAGCAAATAAATCCTTTGGAAAAGCTCTATTGGTTAGACAGAGAAAGTCCGCGGGTAACGGCAACTCATGAGCAATTGGAAAAGTTATTTTTGTTGAATAATAGGGATGTCTTCATTAGGCCTTGTTTAAATTGTTTTGGTATTGTTTGAAGGGCTGTATAGAAGAACCTGTGTTTGGAATTAATTAAAGAACACTATTTGTATATGTAAAACAGTGTGGTATAAAGTGTGAGTGTGGGGTGGAAAGTGGGGGTTGGCTCAGGTTGCCACTCAAGGATGGGTGGTCTCGATTAGTCGAGAAACTCTCCACTCCCTCCTATTAAGAGAAATGAAATTAGAGACTCATCGTGCCAAAAGTTGAGATGTCCCAAATCTATGTGCCCACAAGATTACTAGTTAGTTTAGACTAAGTCTCATATTATATTTATGGTTTATGGATGGCGGCCGTGCCTCTTAAACGTGGGGAAAAAGGCATTGTTTATGCATTGTAAATATGTCAATGGGATTTCATCTTTATGTTAGGAAACAACTTTCATTGGAATCTTAGATTTATCGATCTGGCTTGTGGCGTATGACCCTTATAACCACATAAACGATGGATAGAGGACTTCCTCTCTTTTGTTGCTTGTATCTCTACTTTGTGGAAATGAAGTAGGGTGTCGTCAACAAAAAAGGAGAATAAAGGAAGGCCATCTATCAAGTCGTCCCAAACTTCTCGGGGTTGGGGAGCTCACAATTGGTATCAGAGCTTAGGTTAAACAGATTTAGTTGGCTACTTCAAGCTTCCTCATGTGTATGGTTACTGTACCCATTATTCGTCTCGTAGAGATATTACTCTATGTCTATTGACATGTACCATAGTTATGGCAAAAACTTCTATTCTGTTTACTCATGGAAAAATCTTTTGTAGACCCCTATATGACATTTTGATGACTGTATGATTAGCAAAATTAAGTTGTTTTTCTACAAAGAAATTGTTTGACTAGTTAAGTCATGTAACTGAGTTTTTTGTGTGGATTGAATGAGCCATGACTGGTTCAGTCATGTGATTGAGATAATCATGTATGGTTAAGTCATATTATTGAGTTTTGACGGATTGGATAAGTCATGAATGGTTAAGTCATATGACTAAGTTTTGATGGACTGGTTAAGTCAAGATTGGTTAGGTCATGTGATTGCATTTTAATGAATTGGATAAGTAAGGATTGATTAAGTCATACGATTGAGCTTTTAGAGGACTGGATAAGTTTAAGTTTAGAAATTACCCTATTGATTTGAGTTATTATAAACATTGATGTACACTCAGGGGAATCCTCAAATCACTTCTACGTTGGAAAACCCTCATAACGATGCTATTTATACATAGATTCAGGAGAAGAAGTTGCTTCTCAAACAAATGCAACCACCTTCTTTTAAAGGAGATGGTGATGACATTGAGAAAGATGCAGAGGTATGGATTGAAGCTATGGATGATTACTTCTCTGCTACAAGGACCACACCTACAAATCAAGCAATGTTGGGGATGTTTCGTCTCTCAAGGGAAGCAAAATTATGGTGGAAACAACATTGTTGTAACATGGGAGTGCTGGAGAAATCTCAGAGTTGGTGAGAAATCAGACAAGCGGTGAAGGAAAGATACTTATCCCCTCCCTATGAAGCGATAAAGATGAATGAGTTCTTTAGCTTGAAACAATGCAGCTTATCTTTGGAAGAGCACTACTCAAAGTTTGTAAGGCTTAGACGTTACGCACCATCAATGACCATAGAACAGCAGGTAGCTCTCTTTTGTCAAGGTTTAAGAGAACCAATTAGTTTGAGATTGGAAGTTCTGAAGCCTACCACTGTACAAGATGCCTTACTACGAGCTAAACCTTTAATGAAGGAACAAGGGATTACAAGAAGAATTGAACAGAATCAAAGCTTTAGAGATACCCAACCACAAAGAATTTATGTTGCTAATGTGCAAGATTATCCACGTTTGAATGTTTGATGCTTTGAAAGTGGAAAATTGGGACATTATCGGAACTCTTGTCCACGATTGGCTAATGGAATAGCAATAGTAGCAAGTGAAGCAGACAAAGGACATCACCTTCTTTAGACATAATGATGGTCGCTAGTAATTAGAGTAGGAGTATCCTCACTTTTTCTCGAGATGAGGACATCTCGAATC
The DNA here is from genome assembly GCF_014529385.1 of Adiantum capillus-veneris. Taxonomy (NCBI): domain Eukaryota; kingdom Viridiplantae; phylum Streptophyta; class Polypodiopsida; order Polypodiales; family Pteridaceae; genus Adiantum; species Adiantum capillus-veneris. The sequence goes on along the minus strand of NC_140949.1, from coordinate 115,954,694 downwards.
CCTAAGTTGGGGAGATTTTAATGTACCCAAAATTCTTCAATAAAAGTATTTTATTCACTTTGTAAATATTTAAGGTTTGCATTTTGTTAAGTCATAATGCGTTCAAACGGAACGATCGGATTGAAAATCAATCGTTAGAACCACTAATTATGACCCTTATTCATTTCAAAACTATAGATTGATGAGAAACTTAAGCCTCAAGACTGTATCTAGAGATAAGAGTTGACTCTTGGAAAAGAATGAGCAATTTTAGGAAATGAGGAGTATTTTCAAAAAAGAAAAAGGAGGGAGTTAAGTTTACAGTTCTTGTCTTGAAAGCCAAGCTTCTTCTAAAATCCAAGACCCTCACATGAGGATTAAGGCTCTTTAAAAAACATTGGAATGATATCAAAGTGAGATATTGACTCTTTTTTCAAGAGCTTTGTTATATTTGCCAAAAAAGGACAGCATCAAAAAGTAGATTATGGTTTTGCACTCACCAATGTATACTTACCTTGATTGGGGTTGTAAATCTCTTGTGTCACCCATATGAAACAATGTGAAGAAGTTAGCAATGCAGATCTACTTGATTTTTTAATCTTGATCAAAGAAATTTCCCCCTCAAAAAGCCTTTAAATTCAATTCCCAAAAAAAAGTGTTATTTACAGCTCAAAACCCATAAAATTTTGATCCGCAAGAATGTAAACTTCTAAGTCAAAGAAAGAGATGAATGTTCAGCTTTAAAAACTAGAAAAATTTCAGCTATAATTCCAAGGTTCCATTACCAACTTAGAGGGAGTACAACTTAGAAGGAGTCCAACATCAAATTTAGGAATACGCATCAGCAATCAAAGCCAAGTATCATTCAAAGCTAAAAAAACCTATTTGTCATGCAATGGGTCGTCGAATCACACATTTCATCTTTTTTTATTGTGTTTGTCTCTCAAAATTTCAAAACCAATTAAGCAGCATTTTGTTTGTATTTTGATAGTTATCCAAAAAGTACCATAGTCTACCATCTCTTACGAGACCCTCTGAGGAGGTTGATGGCATCAAAACCCGAATAGCATCCAGTACCTCGTTTACATTCCATTAATGTTTTCAAATGATCCATAGATTGCTATCTCACAACAGATGCTCACAGGAGGTCAAAGGCATGAAGACTTTATGGTCAGACCATCAATCCGTATCATCAAAACAAGCATGTAATTATTTTAATAAATCCAAACAAGGCAATAGAAATCTTGCTCACAAATGTTCATCCACAAAAGTACTACCACAGTTTGCAACACATGCAATTATCAGTGCTAAAGGATCCCAAACGTAGTCTACCATAGCCATGTTGATAGGTAGATGTTTGAGTCTCTTTTTTCAGTCACAGCATGTAATAGTTTAATAGAATACCAGAACTAAAACCATGTTTATGCTCAGCCCAAAGACCAAACGATGTTTATTCTCAGCACAAAGCAAAAATCCATAGGGAATACCTATCATTACAATCCAGAGTATTTTTGTCCATATATTTAAAGTACAATTAAAAAGGCCAGATATACTCGCAATAGAACGCAAGGGATGGAAAGATCTCAATACCCTCTTATACTAATAAGGTAGAATATTGCAGGAGACCCATTACAAATTATCAAATTACTGAGTAGGTGCAAAAACACCTACTTGGATGGTGATCCAGCTTTGGTCATGGATTATGGACCTGGTGTAGAGATGAATAATGCTATTCTTTAGAATGTTTGAAGGGGGCAAGGCTAAGAAGTGAACCCAATATGAAGATGCCAAAATTTTTCATCCGAATGGGGTCAAACTTGCTCATAGAGATGCATCCTTGTGATACACCAAGAGCAAACCGTATACTCATGAGTAGTGCAAAAAAATGTTTACCTTTCAAGTTGCCGACGTCTGAGAGCTTGGATGTAGGTGGGGTTTTGTCAAAGAGATAGTAAGACTAAGCATGTATAGATAATGATTTGAGGACAAAAACCCAAATCAGATGTGTGAAATGTATGTGCCAGTGGTGGTGATGTACCTCTTTGCATTAGAGCATGTGCCTACGAGTGCATATTTGCAGCTTCACGTGAGCCTCGCATGATAGTCACGGATATGCAAGTAGTGAAGAGAAGGATATGCAATGAGGCAGGTCAAACGTTTTGAGGATAGAGCCTGCGAGGAGGGATAAGGTATGTAGTGAGGCAAGATGATGGTTAAGTAGGTCAATTAGAATCCTGAACAAGGGTGAGCATGAAAATGCATACAACCTCGTTGTTAGGAGAGAGTGGTGAGAGATGGAGTAAGTGAGTAACCACTTCTAAATGTGGGTAGTGGTAGGTGCCACAACTTTTGTAGTTCTTGCTTTGAAATTATGAGGTCTACCTACTATCAGATGGATCCTTCAATTCCCACAAGACGTTCATCAAATTACTCAACTACCAACTTGTTAAACAACGTATGACACATTGGTGATATATAGTATAAATTCACTACCCAAGTTTTCATAAAGAAATACGAGCTTGCAATTATGTGTGTGTAGACCCTTAGGTAGATACGAGCAAGCAAGTGGGGACACGGCTAAAACCATAAAGAGAGAGCATGGTCATTGAACAATTGTGAGAGATAGTAGCTACTAAAGTGTATGATAGTCTGGCCACTATCTGTTATTTGGAATATGTGTGTGTGTGTGTGTGTGTGTGTGTGTGTGTGTGTGTGTGTGTGTGTGTGTGTGTGTGTGTGTGTGTGTGTGGCCCTCCCCCAACCTTCGGAACACGTCCACATGGTGGGAGGTAGGGCCCACCATGTGGAACCCTACCCCCAACCAAGTGTGAAAAATTGAGTGACAAAAACATGAGTAAGTAGTATGAAGTGTTCAAAGGGGTAATTATCATATGCAGAAAGGTTACCATATTGGTAAGTGGTGCCAATAGGGCTTATATATAAGCATCACATTCATACAAAAGCCATCTAATAAGGTATAACTTGTCAAGTTCTGAGTAAGAGAGAATCTTACCTTTGTTCACCATAACTAAATTGATCTATATGTGCTTGACCAGAATAAAAGTTGTGGCTCCAACCCATCCTCTTGGAGTAGGTGGGTCAAGTCAAAAAATATAAAGCTGGTCTATAACTTCTTATGTAAAGAAGGTTATCATCTGGTAAAGTGGTGCCCATAGGGCTTATATATAGGCATCATATGTCATAAGGTTCACTAAGTAGAGTACTAAGTAAGAGAAAATCTCTTACTATTGTTTACCATAGCCAAATTACGTCGTTATCGATTAGAAAAATTTAAGTCTTTGTATGTATACATCGTTTAATTATCCTACAAAAGTGCAACATATAAGACTGATATCCTTAAAATTCTATCAATGATAAAATTTTCTTCTAGACAAGAGTTTGATATAACAACCTTGTATATACATATTCAGTATAATATAATATCATATAACTTATAGCATAAGTAGATACCTAAACAAGCCCAAGTACATCCTTTTGGATTAGGTAATGGTTTAAGAAGGCTAAGATTATCTGTCTTTGTAAGACAGTTATGTAACTAGTTCTTGTATATAATGAAAATCTATATTCAATATGCACTTGACCGGATTTGGAGTGTTGGCCTCAACACATCCCTTTGGATTACGTAGGTCAAGTAAGGGCATATGATGGTTCTAGGTTCATTGTATGGTACTAGCCCAACCAAAGGCTAGCTAGAAATAGGTGTGTTTTTGTGTGTGTGTGTGTGTGTGTGTGTGTGTGTGTGTTTATGATTGAATATCTAGCAATAGTTTGATTTCACAAACTATTGAACCATACAGGGGGACTAGACACCGAATATAAGATATATACTTAAAGATAACTCAAACTTTACAAGAGATTACAGCTAGCATAAAAAGGTTTGTACATAGGGAAGAGTTTAGAATTTATAATTGAATGAAATTATACTGCGTAAATAAACAATTATTGAAGAAGAGTTTACAAAGATCACATATTAATCATAGAGAGATAGAACCGAGCAAATACATGAAAATGTACAGAGTGAGTATACAATTATCCTAGAAGAGTTTACAAGGATTATATTTTAATCATAAAAAATAAACCCAAATGATGGATGAAGATCTCCTATATTGATGTAGTTCCTGTTGTAATCCCAAGGAAGGAACCTCTTACTTACCACCATCCAAAAAATGCAAATCCATCAGTATTGGCATTAATTGGGAAGACAGGTGTCAGCGACCCCTCCCCCTTGTTATCAGTGTCAAAAAATACAACGAAAACTAACAGCATAACATAGATGAAGTATTATGTTTTAAATTTTAAGTCACTTTAATGTTTGTATTCCCAAAAAAATTGGACAGCATCTCCTTTGTAATTTGGAGCAATTTTCAAAAAGTGCAATCTAGTGCCATCTCATCGGAGACCCTCACATGAGGATTAAGACTCTTTAAAAAACATTGGAATGATATCAAAGTGAGACATTGACTCTTATTTCAAGAGATTTGTATATATTTGCCAAAAAAGGACAGCATCAAAAAATAGCTTTTGGTATTGCATTCACCAATGTATACTTACATTGATTGGGGTTGTAAATCTCTTGTGTCAACCATATGAAACAATGTGAAGAAGTTAGAAATGCAGATCTACTTGATTTTTTCATCTTGATCCAAGAAATTTCCTCTTCAAAAAGCCTCTAAATTTCAATTCCCAAAAGAAAGTGCTATTTACAGCTCAAAACCCATAAAATCTTGATCCGCAAGAATATAAACTTTCTATGTCAAAGAAAGAGATGAGTGTTCAGCTTTAAAAACTAAGGAAATTTTAGCTATAATTCCAAGGTGCCATTACCCGCTTAGAGGGAGTACAACATAGAGGGAGTACAACATCAAAATTAGGAATACGCAACAGTAGTCAAAGCCAAGTAAAGTCAAATAAAAAAAAATCTTTGTCGTGCAATGGGTCGTCGAATCACACATTTCATCTTTTTTTTATTGTGTATGTCTCTCAAAATTTCAAAATGAATTAAGCAGCATTTTTTTGTATTCCAACAGTTATCCAAAAAATACCATAGGCTGCCATCTCTTGCGAGACCCTCTTAGGAGGTTGACGGCATCAAAACCTGAATAGCATCCAGTACCTCGTTTACATTCCAATCATGTTTTCAAATGATCCACGGATTGCTATCTCACAACAGATGCTCACACGAGGTCGAAGGCATGAAGACTTTATGATCATACCATCAATCTGTATCATCAAAACAAGCATGTAATTTTTTTAAGAAATATAAACAAGGCAGTTAAAATCATGCTCACAAATGTTCATTCACAAAAGTACTACCATAGTTCGCAGCATATGGAATTATCAATGCTAAAGGATCCCAAATTTAGTATACCAGAGCCATGTTGATAGGTAGATGTTTGAGTCTCTTTTTTCAGTCACAACATGTAATAGTTTAAGAGAATACCAGAACTAAAACCATGTTTATGCTCAACCCAAAGCCCAAACGATGTTTATTCTTAGCACAAAGCAAAAATCCAAAGGGAATACCTATCATTACAATCCAAAGTATTTTCATCCATATATTAAAGTACAATTAAAAAGCCAGATATACTTGCAATAGAACACCATGGATGGAGATCAGCTTTGGTCATGGATTATGGACCTGGTGCAGAGATGAATAATGATATTTTTCTGAATGTTGGAAGGGGGCAACACAAAGAAGTGATCAGTGGTGATGTACCTCTTTGCATTAGATCACGCGCATACGAGTGTGTATTTGCAGCTTTCTATGAGCCTCGCATGATAGTCACGGGTATGCGAGTAGTGAAGGAAGGATACGTAGTAAGGCAGGTCAATGTTGTGAGGGTAGAGCCTGCGGACGAGGGATGAGGTAGGTAGTGAGGCAAGATGATGGTTTAGTAGTTCGATTAGAATCCCGAACAAGGGTGAGCATAAAAATGCATACAATCTTGTTGTTAGGAGAGAGTGGTGAGAGATGGAGTAAGGGAGCAACCACTTCTAAATGTGGGTAGTGGTAGGTGCCACAATGTTTGTAGTTCATGCTTTGAAATTATGAGGTCTACCTACTGTCAGATGGATCCTTCAATTCCCACAAGAGGTTCATCAAATTACTCAACTGCCAACTTGTTTAATAATGTATGACACCTTGGTGATATACAGTAGACATTCACTACCCAAGTTTTCATTAAGGACTACGAGGCTGCAATTATGTGTGGTAGACCCTTAGGTAAATACGAGCAATCAAGTGGGGACACGCTAAAATTGTAAAGAGAGAGCATGGTCATCGAGCAATTGTGAGAGATAGCTGCTAGTAAATTGTATGATAATCTGGCCACTATCTGCTATCTGGAATGTGTGTGTGTGTTTAAGTATGAGAATCCCCTCATAATTGAACCATACTTACACAATTGTATATAATATTAAATAACAATACTTTAAAACAAGATGTCATAAACCTCAATTATCATTTCATATACACCAATACAACATTATGTATCTAATGGATAATACAATCATTTAGATCAAAAATTTGATCTTTGATCACTACAATATAATATCTTAGTGTTGTATCTCTATGTGCCCATCCTTTGGGATGAGCTTCCACTACATCTACATGGAGAAGGATCCAGCTGGTACATTGGACAACCATCTTACTGCTGCAGTTTTTCTTGTAATCCCAAGGAAAGAATCTCTTACATGTCACCATCCAAGAAACACAAGCCTGTCAGAACTGGCATTACTAGGGAAGACAGGTATCAACGACTCCCTCCCCTTGTTATCGGTGTCAAAAATTACAACAAAAGCTAACACCATAACATAGATCAAATATTAAGTTTAAAGAATGAGTCCTTAATTTATGATAATGTTTTCATCTTTTAATTCCAGAAAAAATTGGACAACATCTCCTTTGTATTTTGAACTAATTTTCAAAAGTCCAGTCCACTGCCATCTCATCCGAGACCCTCATGTGAGGATTAAGGCTCTACTTAAAAACATTGGAGTATGTTCAAAGTATAGTACTAACACTAAATTCAAAAGTTAAACATCTATTCAATCAAGGAGAGAATGTTTTCAACCTATCAAGATCAAAGGTTTACGACATACATTTGTAACAAGTCTGATTAGCTCGGAGAGACAACACATCAGTATTAACCATTAAAAAACCAAAATTTACTGAGTAGGTTTCTTGGAAACATAGTCAGATTAACCATCTAAGCTCAATCTTTTGAAACCATTTCGACTGTAAATGAAGAATTGCAATATGCAATAAGCCTGTATAAACGTATCCCATTAGAAAGTCTAATGTATATTATGTATCGTAGGGAATCAACCCCAATTTCATAGTTCCCCATACTATGTTCATTGTCATCATTCCCTATACTATGTTCTTTTTAAAGTTACATAGTGTATGTCTTTTCGATTTTTGTAGGAATCTCGACAGCATTTCCTTTGTATCTACTCAATATTTTCAAAAAGATCCAGTCCCAGCCATCATGTACGATACCCTCCCATGAGGTTACTAAAAGAAAGAGTGACAAATCATTTCCAAAAACCATATCCGAACTACATCAAGTTAATTTATGTAGACTTTTACCTACAAGTCAAAACGTGAGCAAATTAAAATGGTATGAGACTGTTGCGGTAGGATATGAGTGCGTACGATTGCGAGGCGGGCACGAGAGTGCAAGGGGTGGTTTGGGACAAGGAAAGATAGAACATTGTGTGTGTGTGTGTGTGTGTGTGTGTGTGTGTGTGTGTGTGTGTGTGTGTGTGTGTGTGTGTGTGTGTGTGTGTGTGTGTGTGTGTGTGTGTGTGTGTCTGTGTGTGTGTGTCTGTGTGTGTGTGTGCGTGCGTGCGTGCACCTTAACAAAGTCAAAGAAAACACTATATCCTCATTATCAATAAACTGTTGAGATTACAACCACATAAAACTTGTCCAAAGTGATTGTCCTATTCCTAGATGATGGTAGTCTGAGTTGAACATGTAAGAGAGCCATGACATGTCAAGCATCACCGCATAGTACTACAACTCGACTCAGCAAATTGCAGCCCAATGGTGTTATGTAATTGAGAGGGAACCCCAATCCTAAGGCACGACAGTCGAGGCAGTGAACATGAAGTGTGAAAGATGTCCAGGATAACCAACACCTTTATAATAGAAAAACCAGCATTCACCCGTTCTTTGATCCGATTTTCCACAAGTTCATCACTTGTTACATAAGACAATGTATGCTCAGGCAAGCCAATAACATATAACTATCAAGCCAATAACTTATATCCAATGAGAATCTAACTATAGCAACAAAAAATCATGCTAAGTGTCTGATGCGATGTATATGGACTGCAGGATCGATAAGCATATTACCTCACATGTAATTTTAAGAAACTTCGATAACTTATCAGATTTTATTTTAGATTAGAACTTAATTTCAAGCAGACAACCCTACCAGCCATGTTTTGCATACTGAGTAAGTGCAGGGGCACTTACCTGTTATGTTGATGCTGATAGCATAACTGATTGTAATGTGGATATCGATCATCTTCCAGTTTGCTGGTCACAATCCTGCCCAGCATGATGCGGTCGAAATATGAAATACATGTGGTGTTGCATGCATGGGAGGTCTTCTGCATACGCCATCTCCCTGGATGTGCAGGTGTACAGCCAGTATGAAGGGTGAGGGACATCAAACATATATGTAAGCAAAGGATTTTTGAAGGACATTGTATTCTTTATGCCAACCGTGTGTGTGTGTGTGTGTGTGTGTGTGTGTGTGTGTGTGTGTGTGTGTGTGTGTGTGTGTGTGTGTGTGTGTGTGTGTGTGTGTGTGTGTGTGTGTGTGTCTGTGTTTTCATTCTCATAGAAAAGAGTGAGACTGCTCCAAAATTTACCTCACTGTAAGATGGAGCTGCTCCCTACATTTTTGACAAAGAACGTATCCTCTGCAGCTAGCATCAGCGAGAAAGAAATCCGAGCATAGCTTGCCAAATTTCAAGCACCTATGTGTGCATGTATGTGTGTGTGTGTGTGTGTGTGTGTGTGTGTGTGTGTGTGTGTGTGTGTGTGTGTGTGTGTGTGTGTGTGTGTGTGTGTGTGTGTGTGTGTGTGTGTGTGTGTGTGTGCGCGCGAATGTGTGTGTTTGAGAGAGAGAGAGAGAGAGAGAGAGAGAGAGAGAGAGAGAGAGAGAGTACGTATATCCAAATTTCCGCAAGGATCGGATTGAGGGATATGGTATGCTGAGGTGTAGAGATCAACATGCAATCAAACTGTAAGCTAGGAGAAAGCGAAATGCATCCAGAGCTTATGCGCCACAGAGGACACAGATCATGCTCTTCGTGAGTTGAGCATCACTCCTAAAAGGGATAACAAAGTGAGGATGTGGATACGAAAAAAACCAATAATATCCAATTTTATCTGGAGTGGAAGTGTCTGTGTGGTGCATGCACCATAAGAGGTACACACGTCCTCTTAAAGTCATCTATCATGTGACTAATAAATGCTTTGTTTATCACAGCCACCAACATCGGTAAGCCATGTCAAAGGAGTCCAAAATTAGGTTGGAGAATCCCTTTGTACATGAAGTAGGCCACCTTGCATTGGTCCCATTACAGGCTATAAACCAAGTATGGATGATTCAAATTAGAAAAAAATTATAAATTACGTGATTGACTAGTATAAAGCCATGTGTCTATACAAGGTAGGCATAAATTTGTAAATAGGAACCCGCATAGATTTATTAAATGAACCAAACTCCAACAACCGTCCAGTCGAACCATGTGGCAACGGTAGGGTCTATGTATGCCAATTGGGATGCATGCTTGTGTGTGAGGGCATTAATGTAACTTCGAGTCAGCCAGTGGGGACTCAACTAACCCTATTAATAAAAGAGAAGCTCCTTCAGTAATTGCTAATGATCAAACCAAGACCTTGCCATAGAACATTATGATACTCTCTATGTGTGTTACGGATACTATGAGTTAGAGCAAGCTAGGTAAACGCCAAGTTCCAAGTTGCACAGAATAGTGCAATAAGTCAGTAGGTATGAGAGAATGGGATATTATCTTTTTCCCATGTAGATATGTGTGTGTGTGTGTGTGTGTGTGTGTGTGTGTGTGTGTGTGTGTGTGTGTGTGTGTGTGTGTGTGTGTGTGTGTGTG
>NC_140949.1:115602042-115939542 GCF_014529385.1 Adiantum capillus-veneris | reverse complement strand
TTTTAAAAGCATAGTTGAGAAGGTAATCCTCACCTACACCCATGGAAAAACACAACTTTCAGTTAGCATTGGCATCGTATGCAGATGATGCATGGGTATCCCACATGTTATAGATGTCACCCAACTAAATTGCTTTCAAAGATAATAAGAAATAAGAAAGTCGAAGCTACTCAATTAGTCAAACATGGTTTCATTTACAGGAAAAAAGGACCCTTTGGAGCTCCTTTTGCTTTGCAAGCTCTCATGGTCGGGGACGAGCTTTATGGGGCAATTTAGCCTCGAAGTGGGCCACATATACCTGTTTCTTGACTTTACAGAGTTTGACACTAATTGCCGCTATTTTTTCAGGGTCATGATAGTGCTCATACGTGTAGTCAATCTATACTTTGGAGTCACCTGTAGCATAAAAGGGTGTTAGTAAGTAGGTTCTACCCCTTTTTAGACAAACCATATGTAAGGTAGTAAGTATAAGTGCTACACCCCTATACAACATATAGAAGGAATATGTCGAGGTTCCATATTTCTTCCAAACAAAAGGAAGCTACCATGGCCCATTCATTAATGTAACAATCGACCACTTACAATTTCACGAGTGGCTGATTTGCAACCCTACCTACCAAAGTCAACAACATTATTCATCAATACTCTCAACCATATTCGGCCAGAATCACTATAACCCTGTCCCTCAACCAAATATTTAAACCATGTGCATCCACATTGAGCACAGATCACAAACCTAAGCCGGCTCCGAGCTTACTTGAGAAATAATAGTAAGCCCAGTACCAATCGAGCAACCCAAGCTATGTACGGTAAAGTAGCACAAAGTTTCAAAAACTCCCAATATTCAGCCGGCCAAGTCGTTGATTGAGCAAGACTAGAATGCCTAACACCGGTCCCAGATGCTCACATCCTGTAGAGCCAAATAAGTAGAATTTTCCAAGGAAACATATTACTCAGCAGTATAGACCTGAATTGAGCACTAGTAGTAAGCATTGTATCCAACACAGAATTACGCAAAAGAAGAATACCTGTTGTGGTACTTCAAAAGAATTTACCAGGTCTCGATTTTTACCCATCAATAGGTTAACTATATCATATAGGTTCTTTCATCAAGTATTTAGAAGGACATCAATCAACATAATTTAACATAAACAAAGGTAACAATCAGCCAGTATTGCAAGAGGATTCCTTCATACAATGATTTTTTATTTAAAAAATATACCCTCGATTTTCAAAAATCAAGAAAAAAAGAGAAACGTTTCTTTTTCCTCTGCCTGAAGCACAGCGACACTGCCGGAGGGCTTGGCAAAGCCCTGTTCGAATGGTGGGCCTTGAATGGCGCATTTTTAGCCCTTCATCCGCAAATATAGAAGACCTCAACTAGCCCTACTAACACTTTGAGAAAAGAGGGAAATAATCTATCTTCTAGTTAGCGAAAGGCTCTCCGTACGAGAAGACCTGCCTACTCCAATCCAATACGCCACCCTCATTTATGACATCACCCGCCCCTGGCCACTAACAGGTCGGGACCGTAGATTCCCTTGCCCTCTTGGCCTCACCGGAATCACCTAGCCCGTCAACACCACGGGCTCAACTCGCCCCCCCACTGCCATGGCCCACGCGGCCCACAGTTATAGCCCATCACTGCCCATCATAGCCCCCGGTTTTCGGAGCTTGGCCACGGGAATCGCCTCAATTTGGGGAAGCTTGAAAATAAAAAACGTTTTTTTCCTGGTTCCTGCCTGTCGCCAGCCCCCCCACCCCCCCGGGCATCACTCTCTCCTCTCCTCCATTATCTCTCTCTCTCTCTCTCTCTCTCTCTCTCTCTCTCTCTCTCTCTCTCTCTCTCTCTCTCTCTCTCTCTAAACACCCACCACACACATACACACCCCAACCCCTCTTTCCCCAGCACCTGCTCTCTCTCTCCATCTCTCACTCTTGTTCTCTCTCTCTCTCTCTCTCTCTCTCTCCATCTCTCACTCTTGTTCTCTCTTTCAGAATTTTTTGCAAGCACTATTGGTGTCAAACAAGGATGCCCACTTTCCCCAACCCTCTTTGGGCTACTCATTGATGAATTGGAATACATGGTTCTTGATTTTATGCAGCAAGAAGGCATAGAAGAGGTTAAGATTGGAAATGCGGTGATCATGCTTTTGCTTTATGCCGATGATGTAGTGCTCTTGGCACATACCTTAGAAGATGCACAAAAGCTTATGAGTGTCTTGGAACGCTTTTGCCTACATAGCGGGCTGATCGTGAATGGATCCAAAACCAAGGTTATGCTTGTAAAGACCCTCAATGACGAAAATCCATGCATTGTATACAACAATGAGAAACTTGAAGTGGTAGATCACTTCAAGTACCTTGGCCTTGAGGTTCCATCCAATCATAAATGGAAGGATTGTGCAATGCGTCGCTTGGAAGCCGGAAAGAGGGCTTATTATGCATTTGAGAACATGTGCAATGCAGGAGAGATCAAGTGTTGGGCTCTCAAAAAGTACCTCTTTGACACATTGGTGACACCGGTGCTTCTTTATGGAGTGGAGGTGTGGGGTGGAAGCATCGGGAAGTCTACTTGGAAAGAGTTTGAGAATGTCCAAAAGCGTTTTCTCACCAACTTTCTCCAAGTCAAGACACAAACACCCTACATGCTCTTACTTCTTGAGTCCGGATCGCTTCCCATTGAGGTCTTGGGCATGGAAAGGGTTGTGGAGTACATGCGTAAGACACAACGTAGCCCTTTGCATCGACTTCCTAGAATCGCATATGAAGCAAGTCAAAAGGTTCAAAAGACATGCAAGAGCAAAATACTAAGTTCGGGGTGGATGCTTGATATCAAGAAATGGTTTGGAAGATGGGATGCATGTCACTTGGTCAAGGATGCGTCGATCGACTCCCAAGTTAATGAGGCCTTCTTACAACGCCAATGTATCATGGATTGGGAGAAATCTGGAGGTTCTCGCTTCAGCCATTACACCACACACGTTGCCCCAAACTACAAATCTCTCTTCTTCTCGCAACGAGGTAACCGAACCCATTCCTACATCCTTGAGCCCATCCCGTTGAGTGAGATCCGCACCATTGCCTCCATTCGTCTTAGCTCCCATTCTCTACGCTGCGAGACAGGACGTTGGGGCACTGGCGAGGAGTGTCATCGACTTTGCACCTTATGCCCTCGTCAAGTGCGAGAGAGTGAGTACCACACACTACTTGAGTGCTCAGCTTTTGACCACATTAGGTCCTCTTTTCCCCATATATTCAGCCATGAGCTCTCCCTACATACCTTCCTCTCCCAACCACGATGTGGACTCTCTATTGCGACGCTCATTTCAGCCATTTTTGAGCATCGAGAGTCACTTATGAACTCCACTCACACCACGTGACATGTTCATTTGGTCCCATAGGTCATATTTGACCTCCCAGGACGATAATAGAACTATCTATCTCTCTCTCTCTCTCTCTCTCTCTCTCTCTCTCTCTCTCTCTCTCTCTCTCTCTCTCTCTCTCTCTCTTTCCTATGTAAGCAGCTAGCAACAAAAAAAAAATCCCTCGCTCTCTCTCGTTCCCACACACACACTAACCTACGCACATACACACACACACCTCATCTCTTGCTCTCACACCATCTCTCTCTCTCAATTCAGTAAAAAAACTATCTCTCTCACTCTCTTCCCATACACACATACACACACACGTACACTACACGCATAAGCGTATATACATACACAAGTACATTGCACGCGTGAGTGCACGCACCCATTCACACAAAAACACGCATGTTATATGCACGCACAAGAAGGAAAAACCAAGAAACTCAACGTAGAGGCCTAACACAACAACAAAAAGACGCCAAAATCACACGATGGCGACCACGATTCAAGGAATGACGCCAAAGGCATGCCCTAAAATTGGTGAACGCGCTACACCGATGCACCAGCAAAGCCCGCCATTCACCGACATCTCGTCCACAACGCATCTTTGCAGTAAAGATCCGTAGGGTAATCTATTTTCCCGTTTTCAAGCCAAGAATCTTGTTTAGAAACCAATTGTATATTGCCACCTCTCTCTAGGTGATGGTCACAAAGGCCCACCTAGGAGATATCATTTTAAAGTTCTCATGAGACAAAGCAAGGGTCAACCATCTCGGACCAGGCTCCTTGCTTTGTCTCTCTTGATCAGGGCCCTAACTTAATCATATTATCCTAAACTAATGCAGCTTGCACCTATAAAAGGGCATTGAGAGGTCACTATCAGGGGGCGGCACTTGAGCTTGCAGCACTTGGGAGTCAGCACTTGAGAAGGAAGCCATTCACACACCCTGACTCCAAGGGTCACCACACACAAGAGTAGAATCTCCATGTATATGGAATTTTCCCTAGAGAACGCACTATAGGCTCTCTATCTTGCACTATCTCTCTATCACCACAGTCGCCATCTCACCAAAAACTAAGGTTTCTGTAAATATTGCTTTGAATCAAGTTTCCCTCACATCCCGAGGGGTTTTCATCACCTACGTCTCTCTCTCTCCCTCTCTCTCTCTCTCTCTACGGTGTGTAATGTTAGTGTTATTCTAAATCACTAATGTTCGCGTCCTAGCCACTCAAAACTAGGTGGTACCCCTAGTTCACTTCCCGTGGAAAGCTTGGCATGCACAGTGCTGGCATTGAGGCCATCGGAGTCCATTTTGTGCTTTGCGCCTGTCATTTGGTACCCCCACTGAGGAGGGCTTCTCGAAAACCTTCAGTTTGCAATGCTGAAAATGATGCACATCATCGACCATGGATGAATGGCTGCAAGAGTTCTCCAATTGGAGAATGGAGGAGGAAGAAGTTGAAGAAGCACTGACCACCTTCATCGGAGTGCTACTACCATAATACACTGTTGTCAATATCCAAGAGGTAAGCTCTCCATCTCACATTGCTTGTGCTAATCGCAAATCAAGAGCATCAAGTGGGAGGGCTACGAAATGTCATCACTGCTGTCAACCAAAGCATTCTATCAAGGAGTGCCGATAGAGGAGGTGAAGAAACAACGGTGAGTTTTGCTTTTGAGAACCACATCAGCACTCTCACATGAATCAGATTTTGTAGAGCACCAAGTGTTTTCTCTCCAACGATTAGAGAAGAGTCATAAGCTACATCAATCATAAAGTCCAAGCCATAAAGCCTAAAGCATTTGGTGGACTCAAGTGGGCCTACACTCTCTCTAGACATAGAGAGTTCAAGTCAAGTACGACCACCCAAGTGTCGCTGCCGCATGCAGAATGGAAATCCGATTGAGGTAGACTCTTCTCATCCAATCTGTTTTGAATCCAATGTGGAGGATTATGTGGACTTCGACAAGAGGTAGAGGCTTGTGGTGAGGTGTCACCTTGTAAACACCTAAGGTACACAACTCTAGTGGTCAAAGCCTTGCCCTACACCCAACATGGATAATAACAATAGGCCATATATCTTTCCTTTTCATTTCTTGCAACACATGCATGTAAACATGTACATTGATAGGAAGATATTCTACCAGCAAAAGATTGTTTTCCTATTCGGAGCAGAGATACTTGATGAAATCCTTAGATCCCCACGTCCCATCGTCTTACCCCTTTTGGATTACTACCACTCTTTTGATGTAAGCATCTTTATTCTATTCTAGCCTTGCGCTTTTCTTAGTTCTTGCTCAAGTTTCCACCGATGTATAAACCTTTATGAATCACTAAGTCATTCCGGAAAAAAAAGAGGGTTTGTAATTGTCTGCTCATTGATTGACCACCATGGCAAGTGTCTCTTTTCCCACATTTAGTGGCAAAAAGGGAGAAGACATCACCACCGATTTTTTGGATGACTTTGCCATCGCTTGTGTGGTTTCCAACAAGGATGACGACGCCTCACGGCTACGAATCTTTCCTCTACTAATGAAAGTAGAGGCCAAGTTTTGGTACAATGCTTTGCCCCAAGCTACCAAGAATGCATGGGACATACTACGTGTTGCCTTTGTGAAGAGGTTTGGTGGAGGCACAACCTCAGAAAATTTTTGGCAACCTCTGCTCACAAAGTTAAAGCAGGGAGGTCTGCTAGAGTATGCCACTCACAAATCCAAGTTTGTGGATTTGTGGGAGCGATGGGTTGCCTCACTCGAGGAATGTGAAGGAGCGTCTAATTTCCTGAAGAAGGACCGTTTCATTGCTGGCCTATGGTCGTCGCTTAAAGAGAGGTGAAGGGGAGATTCCCTACAACATATGAGTTGGCTGTGGAACTAGTTCGCCTTAAAGACAAGAAGCTTCACATTCAAGCAAGAGTTAACGAGTCAGAGGAATCTAGATCAATCCAATTAACCCCGATTGCAACAGCCACTCAAAGAAACCAACCACAAGAGGCATTAGAAGAGAAGCAAGACTTGCTAAGTCGCATCACTACTCAGCTTGAGAATATATATGTACATCTGGTACAACAAGGGCATGCACAAAACCGCAATCAAGAGCAAGAAAGAGGACAACAAAGGCAAAACCAGAAGTACTACTGCTACAACTGTGGGGAGGATGACCATGGCATGTATTACTGCCCTCATCCTAGAAGTCAAAACTTCAATAGAGGAGGAAGGCAAAATCAGATTTCTCCACCATGTGCGAGGCCACCGCTACCCAGGCAACCAATCCCACCTGTTCAAATCCCACTACCAGTCGTGCACCCATAGCCAGTCCCACCAGTTCAAGTCATACATCCACCAATGCAACCACCGCCACAATCACCACTTACACTCATCTTGCACCCACCACCAATTGGCAGCCGCACACTAAGTTTCATTGGTCTTGCAAAAGAGGTCAAGATAAAGATAGTAGAAGAAGGGTCAAGCAAGAAGTTTGTTCAAAGGACTGAAGCAGTGGAACAAGAGGTTAAAGAATCAAAAGATGCTACCCCAGTGAAGGAGGTAAGTCAAGAAAATTGTGTTACTGTACATCTCTAACCTTGGATGAAATAGACACCAAAGCGATCAATTGACAGTATTGGGAAGTAAGGTTAAAAAGGTGTAAAGTTTTGATCAAGCCTCATTAGAGTAAGAGGAATGCAAAGATCATGGAAGATACAAGAGAAGAGGAACACCAGCCTGCTAGCAAGGCTTTGCAGAAGATGAACAATGTATCAAGCAAAGGGAAGGGCTTTGAAAACAGAAGCCTGTGCACCAGCATGGACCAAGGACAGTGTAGCAAGCTGAAGGCATCCTGCATCAAGGAAGTTTCACCAGAGGACCATAACGAAGAGGTAAGTATGAATGAATGTTTGGAGCTTCATATTGTTCCAGAGGCTTGGCAACCGAGCAAAACTTTACTGGGTAGTGTCATAGACCTCGAGATGGGTAATGTCTCTAGTCTACTGAAAGGTGTTATAAACTTGGAGATGGGTAATGCCTCCAGTTTATGTGAGGGTGTTCAGAGTAAGTTTGATGATCAACATGTTGCCAACACTTTAAGTATGTTCCAGAATCCTCCAAAACACAACATTGTGTTTGCATGGGTTATAAACTTGGAGATGGGTAATGCCTCCAGTTTATGTGAGGGTGTTCAGAGTAAGTTTGATGATCAACATGTTGCCAACCTTTTAAGGATGTTCCAAACTCCTCCACAACACAACATTGTGTTTGCATGGGATGCATCAGACCTATGGCTTTGGTTAATCACTAGGACATATAGAGGTGAGATCAGCATGAAGATAAAAGTTAAAGAGCCATGGATAGACAAATGGTTGTGATAGAATGCAAGAATGAAGGCCTCATCCCCAATTTGGTGCAAATTTGTACAAGTAGTGCATCCTCTCTTTGGAGAGAGGTGAGTGGATTATGCTTGTATTTAAGCCGCAAGGTATGTGGCTTACTATAAACATCAGAAAAGACAACTGACATTTTTGAGCACACCCAAGAGGAGCATGATATGCTTGCTGGCTTTTCCAATCGCGGCAGTAAGCAAGATTCTGAAGACAAATGGAGCTCACCACACCAACAAGGAGGCCATATATGGTGGATTCTTGGCACACTCTTGGGAATCATAATCTTCAGTTCTGCCTTTGCAGGAGCCAAGATGCTCATTTTTCCTCTCGCTACTAGTGGTTACAAATTTGGTCTTATTTGGCATGCAAATTTTATTGTTCAGACACTACAGATAATGATCCTTTTCTCTACCTGGGATCCAGGAACACTGGCATAAAGTTCTAGAATCCATGGGCTTCCCATTTAATCAGTCCGCACTATTCCAAGGAACAGGCTATCATCCGAATGGAATGACTAGTTCAGAAGGCAGCTCGATATGGCTCCTGTAGATCAGCTGAAGAAGAATCAAAGGCAGGGCTAGAGACATGAATGCCTCTAGCCAAAAGGGGAGGGCTAATGATAGCCAGTTTTTGAAAATCATGAAAAAAAGAGAAACATTTCTTTTTCCTCTGCTCGACGCACGGCAACCTACCGGAGGGCTTGGCAATGCCCTGGTCGATTGGTGGCCACAAATGGCGCATTTTCAGCCCTTGATTTGTGAATATAGAAGACCTCGAGGAGACCTACTAACACTTTGAAAAAAGAGGAAAATAGGCTATCTTCTAGTTAGTGAAAGGCTCTCCGTATGAGAAGACATGGCTACTCCAATCCAATACGCCATCCTCATTTATGGCATCACCCGCCACTTGTCACTTATTACAGGCCGGGACCACAGATTCCCTTGCCCTCTTGGCCTTGACAGTGTTACCTAGCCCGTCAACACCATGGGCTCACCCCCCCCCCCCCCCCCCCCCCCCCCCCCCCGCCATGGCCCACGTGGCCCAGCTCTGGCGGCACCCCTGGTCATGGCCCGTCACTGCCCGTCCGGCTTTTGGATCTTGGCCACAAGAACCGACCCCATTGGGGAAGCATGAAAATTAAAATAAAAAACGTTTTTTTTCGTGGTTCCTACCTACCGCCACCCCCCCACCCTTGCTCATGCGCATGGAGAGCCCCCCCCCCCGGCATCATTCTCTCCCTCTCCTCCATTATCTCTCTCTCTCTAGGCTTCCCTCAGCCAAGTGCAAGTCAACCTCTCTCTCTCCCTCATTCTCTGTGTAGCAGCCGGCTCACCCCAAGTATCTCTCTCTCTCTCTCTCTCTCTCTCTCTCTCTCTCTCTCTCTCTCTCTCTCTCTCTCTCTCTCTCTCTCTCTCTCTCTCTCTCTCTCTCTCTCTCTCTCTCTCTCTCTCTCCCCCCCCCCCTACGTAAGCAGCTCGCAAAAAAAAAAATCTCTCTCTCTCTCTTGTTCCCACACACACTCACCTACCCACACACACACACACACACACCCTCATCTCTTTCTCTCTCACCATCTCTCTCTCTTGATTCAGTAAAAAAACTATCTCTCTTACTCTCTTTCCATACACACATACACACACGCGTGTACACTACACGCATAAGCGTACATATGTACACAAGTACACTGCACGCATGAGCGCACGAACCCATTCACACAAACACACGCACGTTATACGCACGCACAAGAAGGAAAAACAAAGACACTCAACATTTACGCCTAACACAACAACAAAAAGACGCCAAAATCACATGATGGCGACCACGGTTCAAGGGATGACGCCGAAGGCATGCCCCAACCGGCCCCGAAACTGGCAAACGCGCTACACCGATGCACCAGCAAAGCCCGTCATTCACCGGCATCTCATCCACAATGCGTCTTCGCAGTAAACATCAATAGGGTAACCTATTTTCCCATTTTCAAGCCAAAAATCTTGTACAAAAACCAATTGTATATTTCCATCTCTCTCTCTAGGTGATGGTTACAAAATCCCACCTAGGAGATATCATTTTAAAGTTCTCATAAGACAAAGCAAGGGTCAACCATTTGGGACCGGGCTCCTTACTTTTGTCTCTCCCAATTAGAGACCTAACCTAATCATATTATCCTAAACTAATGCAGCTTTCACCTATAAAAGGGCATTGAGAGGTCACTATCACGGGACGACACTTGAGCACTTGCAGTACTTGGGAGTTAGCACTTGAGAAGGAAGCCATGCACACACCCTAACTCCAAGGATCGCCACACACAAGAGTAGAATCTCCGTGTATATGGAATTCTCCCTAGAGAACGCATTATAGGCTCTCTATCTCTCTATCAACACAGTCGCCAGCTTGCCAAAAACTAAGGTTTCTGTAAATATCGCTTTGAATCAAGTTTCCCTCAATCTCGAGGGGTTTTCATCACCTACGTCTCTCTCTCTCTCTCTCTCTCTCTCTCTCTCTCTCTCTCTCTCTCTCTCTCTCTCTCTCTCTCTCTCTCTCTCTCTACGGTGCATGATATTAGTGTTTTGTAAATCACTAATGTCCGCATCCTAGCCGCTCAAAACTAGGTGGTGCAAGTCAACCTCTCTCTCTCCCTCAGTCTATGTGTAGCAGTCGGCTCAGCCCAAGTATCTCTCTCTCTCTCTAAACACCCACCACACACACACACTCCCCAGCCCCTCTCTCCCCAGCACCCTCTCTCTCTCTCTCTCTCTCTCTCTCTTCCCTGCGTAAGCAGCTAGCAACAAAAAAAATCCCTCTCTCTCTGTCTCTCTTGTTCCCACACACACACTCACCTACGCACATACACACACACACACACTCATCTCTTTCTCTCTCACCATCTCTCTCTCTCGATTCGGTAAAAAAATATCTCTCTCACTCTCTTTCCATACACATATACACACACGCGTGTAGACTACACGCATAAGCGTACATACATACACAAGTACACTGCACGCATGAGCGCACACACTCATTCACACAAACACTCGCACATTATACGCACACACAAGAAGGAAAAACAAAGAAACTCAACATCGACGCCTAACACAACAACAAAAAGATGCCAAAATCGCACAATGGCGACCACGGTTCAAGGAACTGCGTCGAAGGCATGCCCCGGCCGGCCCCGAAACTGGCGAACGCGCTACACCAATGCACCAACAAAGCCCGCCATTCACCGGCATCTCGTCCACAATGGATATTCACTAAAAACATCCATAGGGTAATCTATTTTCCCATTTTCAAACAAAAAATCTTGTATAAAAACCAATTGTATATTGCCACCTCTCTCTAGGTGATGGTCACAAAGGCCCACCTATGAGATATCATTTTAAAGTTCTCATAAGACAAAGCAAGGGTCAACCATTTGGGACACGGCTCCTTGCTTTGTCTCTCCCAATTAGGGACCTAACCTAATCATATTATCCTAAACTAATGCAGCTTGCACCTATAAAAGGGCATTGAGAGGTCACTATCTGGGGGCGACACTTGAGCACTTGCAGCACTTGGGAGTTAGCACTTGAGAAGGAAGCCATGCACACACCCTGACTCCAAGGGTCACCACACACAAGAGTAGAATCTTCGTGTATATGGAATTTTCCCTAGAGAGCGCACTATAGACTCTCCATCTCTCTATCACCACAGTCACCATCTTGTCAAAAACTAAGGTTTTTGTAAATGTCGCTTTGAATCAAGTTTCCCTCACATCTCAAGGGGTTTTCATCACCTACTTCTCTCTCTCCCTCTCTCTCTCTCTCTCTCTCTCTCTCTCTCTCTCTCTCTCTCTCTCTCTCTCTATGGTGGGTGATATTAGTGTTATTCCAAATCACTAATGTCCACGTCCTAGCCACTCAAAGCTAGGTGGTGCCCCCTATTCACTTCCCGTGGCGATCTCGGCACGGTCTTGGCATTGAGTCCATTGGGGTCCATTTTGCGCTTTACGCCTGTCAATACCAAATCCAGGCCCTTTATTTTATACCAGCGGGTAGGTCAACTTTACCATATATGGACCTTCACCAAGTTAAAAGACAACCTTTAAGCTTTTTAAGCTCCATACCTCTTGTATTGTAGGAGGCTACTCTCCTTCCATATTAGAACAACTCAAGCTAAAGACAGGACTGTTTTTATGCATCAAAGGACTGTTTTTATGCATCAACCGAAAACACCAACATTTTGAATGGCATTCACAACCAAGGTGGTGGATACATACTATTGCCCTCCATTTGATTTATCAATAAAAGGAAAGCATTTCCTAAAGGCAACTAAACCAACCATGCCATAGCCAAAAGGGCTCAATATAAGTCACATTACAGTACAGAAATGAGAATCGTACCAACATATCAAGTGTATCACACCACACCATTCGGACAGTAGTCCATAGCTTACCTGAGATGGAGTCGGAGTGGCCAACTCTATGATAGCATGTTTATCCTTGCCTTTAGCCATAAAGTTGATTACTAAACCTTACACCCTTGCGGGTATAAACCCTCACAATCTCAAAGAACACAAGTACTCACACGCTCACACAGCACCAATGCTAAGTGACCAAAACCGCTCACCTTTATAGTGCTGGGAGCTAGAGGCCCCTTCCCCTTTCCAGCAGTGTGGTAGGCCATATTCAAGAGGAAGATGATGACACATCAGCACCCCACATTCCTTCTTAGTAGTGAGGTGGGCCCAATTTTGTAACGTCCTTATCTCGCACAGAGAACGGGGGAGGGGAGATAGAGAGATAAAGAGAGGGAGGCTAGAGAGAAGGGGAAGAAGATGGCATTAGAACACACAGTGTTGTAGAGTGCAATGGCCATTGAGGTTCAATCACAAAAGAATGCAAAAAAATGATAGAGTGCGGCCACCCATAGCTCTTTAGTTAGCAACTAATAGTTAGGTTTTGATCTAAGGCACCTATCAACTTATCACCTACTGAATGTACTTCAGTTAATAACCCAAGGGTCCCTGGGCCAAATAGTCCCCCGATTAAAAATCCCCCAAGGTTATTAACACACCATTCCTAGTAATGTGTGTGTGTGTGTGCGCACGCGCATGCGCGCGCAAGAGCATACCTCATTACTAGGATCCAAGGTAGGGCCAACGCTGGTGGGAAATCGACTATAGAGATAGAAGCACGAGGGGAATCCCTTATGGACACACGGAGGATTAGCCAAGATGTGTATGCAAGTGGAGATAAATAACATACTCCTCAACCGGTATCTCGAGTATGGAAATATGCCCCATGTAAAGGTGTTGCTTAGGGGGTCTGCTGAGCAAGTCTCCAAAGGGTTGCATGTACTATGGTTGGCAAGGAAACAAGGAGCAACAATTTTCTTGTGTGTACACACTCGCGCATGTTGCACTATGTGGATAGGTGCATGGTGAAACTACTTACGCAAGGAAGGTGAGCGCATGAGTGCGCATTGAGTTCTCTTCATTGAGCTCTATACATCTTTAGTGGCCTATTATAATGCATGCATTGGTACATTAAATCAAAAGCACATGGTGTCAATTGCCATAGTGCTTATGGCTATTCAACATGCTAGCTCCTTGTGATCTACATCAGAGGTTTATCCACGTTTTGAACCATGCAAAGCACATTTTGAGGATCATGGTCTTACAATTTCACATCACAAAAGTTTTGGTGAATAGAGGAGCTATCCCTTCCTTTGTATAGGAGATATACTTCTCAAGTTTTCTTTGTCTAAGACCAACCGGCTGACCATTAATGGACGCTACTCTTAAATGGGACACATTTAATGAAAAATCCTATAGGACACTGAGGGTTCTTGCATGTGTATCATCATGTACCAAGCAACTATTAGTTTCAGAGATTAGGGAATATTTGTAACATTTAATGGCCTAGTAACTTCTGTGTAGAGGAAATTATTGCAGATAGCATATTGTGGAGTTGTTTTATGCATATGTGAGCATCGATTTTGATGCGATTGGTCATGGTTTTCATGATGGCATAGTAGTTGAGTGATCTCCCACTTTGTTGCCATTTTGGCATTCACTTATGGCAATAGATATGTGTGACAGTGAGAGATGGTGGTCTCATTCTTGCGGATACGTACGATGTTGGCATTATGGTCACACAGAGCACATTAGGCATCGTTTTTTCAGACGTATGAGAGAGCATTGGAGATCTATGCATGGTGCACATTAGGTTTTGACACGTGCTAGAGCTGTGGCTTCATATGCCAATGATGGTAATGTCACATTTGCCTTTTGTTACATGTCTTTGAGCAGTGACTCTTCTCCATGTTGGTTGCTAGATGAGGATGCAATTTTCCATGTCACACTGCAACGTGATTAGTTTATCACCTTCTCTAGTGAGATTTTTGGTTGTCTACACTTGGCCGATGGTTCGGCATTTGACATAAGAGGGTGCAGGAGACGTTTGTTTGTCTTTTCCCAGTGGTGCATCATACATGCTATAGCATGTGCGTTATGTTCCTCAACTGAGACAAAGCTTGATCGCAGTGAGATAGTTAGTAGACTTTGGCTGTCAAATACTACTTAGAGAGCAGTCTCTTCAGATGCATTGCGGTTTATTAGTGATTTCCAGAGGAGCCCGCAGCGGCCTTGTATATCCTATGCATCTGTCTGAGGTTCGAGACGGCATAGTCTCAATTTTGTTGCTGGCATGCTTTGAGTGAGAGACGAGACATGTCTCTTTTGCAGGTGAGCTCCACCATGCTCACAAGACAGAGCATTTAGTTGTGCAAGACATGCTAGTAGACTCTGTAGAGACAGAGATAGAGCGGCAGTGCTCTAGTGAGACACAACAAGTGTTGTCAAACTTTGTGCATGCAGAGGTAGAGGTCTGCTCCCTAGAGACACAGACACAGCTGGCAGACATGGAGCTATTTGATATGCTCATGTTAGAGGTTGATAAGTTGGTGCTAGGATGCACAATTTTGTCTATGGGTGATAGGGACGTAGGTTTTCCAACGTCAGTGTTGACACATCCATACACAATGGGTATTCTTGATGATGTAATGATTATGGATTTCCCACGGGATGCAAGTACAGCCAAGTTTGCATAGATTTTTTCAGCATTCAAACATCTCATGTTCGACTTGTTAGGGTCAAGGACCAATCTAGCAGCTACAGTGGGAGCATTTGCAATAGGAGATGTCAGTTATGCGATGTCTGACACTAGCATGATGCATAGTGGAGTTTTGCATACCATACAGAGTAGTCTGCGCGATTTACATGCAAGCTCTAGCGTGGGTATGCACACTCGCCTACCACCAGAGCCAATACGGCTGCGTGTAGATCGCTGGAGTGAGCCAGTGGGCATAGGCTGAGAGAGTCTCTCACCTAGTTTCTTGTACATACTAGTAGTTTAGCTAGTAGCTCTCACTTATCGCTGCATCGCCTTTAAGTGGAAGATTTTTGGGGTAAAGGTGTTACGGCTTTGCTCGAGGCCGGACATCCGGTGTCCGTGTTAGCAGCAAGCGCCATGTAACATTTTTTGGGAGCTTCATGTAAAAACACTTATTCTTTTAATAAATTGGGAATATTGTAACTGCTATTTGATGAGTGAATATTGTAATCTATGAGCCAGAGCTATAATCTTCCAGATTGTATCAGTTAATCGTTGGTTAGAGCTCCCAGATGATTAGTTTTTTACCTAAGAAACCTTGGCTAAGGTATAAAAGCCGACTTTGTAAAGTTTTTATTAATTTTTTTGGATAACAAAATACACAGCGTGAACTTGTGGCGCTCTCCTCTATCCTTCTCCTGCTTCTATCTCCCTCGTCGGTTGTCACATTGCAGTGCCGTTTGTTGTGTTGCAACCACAGGTAAGATCTCAACGCATTGACGTAAACATGTCACAAAAAATTGTAGCATTTGATGTCACGGACCCACGAACTAAATTTCATCAAAAGTAGGAATTTAAGCTAGGAAATCACAAAGTAAGTATAGGTCGTGTATCGGGGCATCATTGCTAAGCATTTAGATGAATTCGGGGACAGAAACAACTAGCTCTCATGAGAGGCAACCATGTGTAGCCGCGCTTGTGTAGATAAGTCAAAATCGGACCCTCCAATCCGCCCATGTGTGGCAGCCCTTGAGAAGACAAGTCCGCTTTTGAATTAGGCCACCGGCTATTGAATTTGGCCACCGACCACTAGCCATTGACTTTCGACCACCAGCCATCGGCCATTGACTACCGGCCACCGGCCACCCGACCAACCGACCGATCATTTTTCGACCACTTTCCAGCCGCCGGTCGGCCATAATATTCCGGCAAAAAGGAATATTTCGGAGACCATGAAAATTTTGGCTTCTAGCGAGTGATTTTATTTTTCAGCGAGTGATTTTCCTTCACGCACGATTGCTTCTGCTCATAATGGGGGCCTTACAAATGTGCATTTTTAACACAAAAAATTACAAGGGGTAAATCAGCCTCCATACTTAACAATCTCCCACTTGGAGACTGATCTTTAAACCAAACTTGTGACTGCTTTCCATCCTAGCTTCTTATCCTTGAATGCGATTGAAGATGAGCAAAAGCTCAACTTCTCCTTGTTCACCACTTTTGTAAACATGTCTGCACGATTTTCACTTGTATGCACCTTTCTTAGCTTTAGTTGTCCCTCTTCCAAAAGAGTGCGTATGAAGTGATATCTCACGTCAATGTGCTTTGTCCTTGAATGAAAGGCTGAGTTCTTCGCAAGATGGATAGTGCTTTGGCTATCACTGTACAAGACACAATTGTCTTGTTTGAATCCAAGCTCTTCTAAGAATCTGTGAAGCCACAGAATTTCTTTGCTTACCTCCATCATTGCTACATACTCTGCTTCCGTGGTAGAAAGTGAGACCAATTTCTGGAGCTTTGAAGCCCAGCTTACTGTTGTGCCTCCAACCATGAAGACATAGCCAGTAGTGCTCCTTCGAGTATCTTTGTCACCTACCATATCTGCATCAGCATACCCTTCTAGAAAAATATCAGTTCCTTCAAAATACAAAGCATTTGTTGTTGTCCCTTTTATATACCTAAGTATCCACTTCAAAGCTTGCCAGTGCTCTTTATCTAGGTTGTCCATGAACCTACTTACAACTCCCACTACATGTGCAATGTCTAGCCTTGTCCAGACCATAGCATACACAAGAGAACCTATCGTTGTAGCGTAAGGATCTTTAGACATATAGGCTATCTCCTCTTGTGTCTTTGGACACATATCCTTGGTTAGTTTAAAGTGACCAGCCAAAGGTGTAGAAACTGGTTTTGTATTTTGCATTACAAACCTTTCTAGTACCTTCTTGATGTAATCCTCTTGAGATAGCTTTATTGTCTTCTTCATCATGTCCCTTGATACTTTCATACCAAGTATCCTCTTTGCAGCACCTAAATCTTTCATTGAAAAAGATTTAGACAGCTCCTCTTTTAGGTCTTTGATGTCCTGCATGTTAGCACTTGCAATCAGCATGTCATCAACATACAACATTAGGATGATGAACTTCCCATCTCCCAAATTCTTTGTGTAGACGCAGTGATCCGAGTTGCATCTTGTGAATCCATGATCCAACATCCATCGATCAAACTTCAAGTACCATTGTTTTGATGCTTGCTTTAAACCATACAAGCTCTTCTTTAATTCGCAAATCATTTTCTCCTTACCTTTTACTTCATACCCCTTTGGTTGAAGCATGTACATTTCCTCCTCTAAGTCACCGTGAGGGAATGTCGTATTTACATCCATTTGCTCGAGATTTAAATCATGAGCAGCCACAAGGCTTAAGACAAGCCTATTTGAGTTCATTTTTACAACAGGACAAAATATTTCATTGAAGTCAATACCTTTCTTTTGAGAAAACCCTTTTACCACAAGCTTAGACTTGTACCTTTTCTTCCCACCTTCTTCTTCCTTCAGCTTGTAAACCCACTTGTTTTGAAGTGCCCGCTTACCTTTAGGCAACTCAACCAACTCCCATGTTTGGTTGCGATGTAGTGAGTCCATCTTCACTTGCATTCTCTTCATCCATTCTTCTTTGGATTCGTGTTGCATAGATTCTTCATATGATTCCGGCTCTCCAGAATCTCAGATCAAGAGATGGTTGAAGGAAGGAACAAACCTTTTTGGGGGTCTACTTTCTCTTCTAGATCTTCGGGAAATAGGTTGAGGCTCCTCATTTGTTGATGTTGTTGCACATTGTCACTATTTGCAGTCCTTGAGTATTCACCATCTTCAAGCTCCATGTACTCATCACCTGTTTCTTTTGTTTGTTTTCTTTCCAAGTAATCTTTGTACATATTTTGTTCGTTAAAAATTACTTCCCTACTCCTTAAGATTTTACCATCTTCAGGATTCCATATGTGATACCCAAAGTCACCTTCTCCATAGCCAATGAAGAAACACTTTTTGGACTTTGCATCTAGCTTTGATCTTAGGCTTCTATTTATGTGCATGAAAGCCTCACACCCAAACACTTTGAGAACTCCCCCATCCAATGTCGTTGAGGGTGACCGGTTGACTAAGTACACAGACGTACTTACAGCTTCTGCCCAAAGCTCAAGTGGTAGGCCTGCATATAGCCGCATGCTTCATGCTCGCTCCATGATTGTCCTGTTCATCCTTTCTGAAATCCCATTTTGTTGAGGTGTCCTTGGGGTTCTCCTTTGCCTCCGAATGCCATTGCTAGCACAGAATCTTTCAAAATCTTGGCTGCAATATTCGCCTCCATTGTCGGATCTAAGGCATTTAACCTTGGTACCTATTTCATTCTCCACAAAGGCTTTCCACCTTTGAAATTTGGAAAACACATCGGACTTATTCTTCATGACATAAACCCATGTTTTTCTAGTCGCATAGTCTATGAATGTTACATGGTACAATGAGCCACCAAGTGATGGTGTACTTGCAGGACCCCAAACATTAGAATGAACCAACTCAAGTTTTTTATTTTTTCTTTCATTTCCTGATTTTTGAAATTTTACCCTCTTTTGTTTACCATAAACACGATCTTCACAGAACTCTAAGTCCACTTCTTTCAAACCTGGTAGAAGCTTCTTTGTTTGAAGGATTTGCATTCCTTTGGCACTCATATGCCCAAGCCGGTAGTGCCACACCGCACTGTCAACTTCTGTAGTTGCTGCACAAGCTGATGGTTGCATGCTAGCAGTACACAAGTAAAGTGTACCGACATTTTCTCCCTTGGCAACCACCAAAGATCCCTTTGAGATCTTCCACCGTTTGTTTCTGAATGCAATGTTGTGACCTTCATCGTCCAATTGTCCTATAGAGATCAAATTTTTGCGAAGAGAAGGAACATGCCTAACATCTTTAAGCTTCCATTCATTTCCGTTAGCACTTTTGACAGAAACTATACCTTTGCCGACAATCTCACAAGCTTCATCATCTCCCAAGTATACATATCCAAAATTACCTTTGGTGTAATCTTGGAAATGTTGCTTGTGTCGTGTCACATGGAATGAAGCCCCGGACCTATCCAAGAATTAGACACGTTCTCTAATGAGAGAATTAGAGCATCTTGCTCTACTTTACCTGCCACATTGGCCTCCGATGTTGGCTTGTGGTCTTGAGACTCTGTCTCCTTCTTCTTCTTGGACCAGCAATCCTTCTTGACGTGGCCCTTCTCACCGCAGTTTCAATATTCAAGAACTGACTTTGTGCGTGACTTGCTCCTCCTTGAGTGATCATGACCCTTTTGGTTTTTGAACCTCTCCTTAGGCCTTCATCTTGTTTCCACTAATAGTGCAGCACTTGATGATTCTCTTGTGCTTCTCCTTTGCATTTCCTGGCTTAGGAGAACACCCACTACATCATCAAACTTAAGAGTATTTGTGCCACAGATAGAGTACTTACAGCCATCTCAAGGCTGTCCCAACTATTCGGTAGAGATGATAGTATAAGGAGAGCTCGCACTTCATCATTGAAATCGATTTTCACCTATCAAAGTTGACTTATGTTTGTGTTAAAGTCAGTTAGGTGTTCTGCAATTGAACCATTCTCGGTCATCTTTAGATTGAACAAGCACTTCATGAGAAATACCTTATTGAATGCCGATGGTTTCTCGTAGAAGTCATCAAGTGACTTCATCAAGTCCTCCGTGGTCTTCATCTTTGAAAAATTGAAGGCCACCGTTGACGCCAAGCTTAACCGGATTGTTCCCAGTGCCTTTCAATCAAGGACAATCCATGCTTCATTTGCCATCATTGCGGGCTTCTTTGCAAGACCGCCTAGTGGCAAATAGAGGTCCTTCTGGTAGAGATAGTCTTCAATCTGCATCTTCCAATGTTGGTAGTTTTTGCCATTGAACTTCTCAATCTTGAGCTTCCCTTCCTCCACCATAACTCCCAATCTATTCAAGGAATCCTTTCCTTGAGATAATTTAGCTACGAGAAAACCTTACTCTGATACCAGTTGTTAGGAAATAAGACATAGCTAAATAGATATTTGAGTAGATTACTTAATGGAGAGAGATAGATTTCACACACAATAGCTAAATAGATATTTGAGTAGATTACTTAATGGAGAGAGATAGATTTCACACACAAGAGATTATAGAGTAGAGAGAGAGAGAGAGTACACACGATATATGTGGTTCACCCAATGTGGGCTACGTCCATGAAAAAGCAGCCACTCAATGGCTTTAGTACTTCAAAACAAGAAGTAGTTTACAAAGGGATTATACCCTTAATAGAGCTCCCACCTTGCTTCACTCTCACCACCTCACACTCACCTTGTTGCATCAAGTTCACACTATGAAATGTGTGTAGAAATGGCCTCCTTTTATAGGCCAAAAGGGTTGCCCTCTCTCATGAGAGGCAACCATGGTAGCCACCCTTGTGTAGATAAGTCCAAATCGGACCCTCCAATCCGCCCATGTGTGGTTGCCCTTGAGAAGACAAGTCCGCTTTTGAATTTGGCTACCGGCCATTGAATTCGGCCACCGGCCACCGGCCATTCACTTTCGACCATCGGCCACCGGCCATTGACTACCGGCCATCGGCCACCCCACCAACCGACAAGTCGTTTTCTGACCACTTTTCGCCGTCATCCGGCCATAATATTCCGGCAAAAAGGAATATTTCGGCGGGTGCGTGAAAATTTTGGTTTCCAGCAAGTGATTTTATTTTCCAGTGAGTGATTTTCCTTCACGCATGATGGCTTCTCCTCATAGTGGGGGCCTCACAAATGTGCGTTTTTAACACAAAAAATTACAAGCGGTAAATCAGGCTCCATACTTAACACGTCACTGCCGGGAAAATGAGTAGACCTAAACTAGGAAAAACAAGAGCGTCTAGCGTAGTTGTCCTTTAACTTCCTCTAGGATCACCTAGAGTTAAAATTTCTCTTTAAAACCACATAGCTTAAGAGTGTCGTCTTTTGCTATGTAGAGGTAGCTTGGGAGTAAATTGTACTTGCTAAGTTCCTTATAGGATTGTAGGATGAGGTTGGGATTTTGAGAATAATTGATGGACAAGACAAGTCTTAAGATCAATGCTCAAGAAACCATAAAAATAAGAAAACAAGTTTTTGTGGACACCTTCCACAACCCAATTGCAGCAGAACCTAGGAGTAGGGTAAGTACAATCCAAGGTGGGATCTCAAATCATTGCTCACTCCAAAAGAATCATCTATAAGTTTTTTATGTGTGAAGTTACAAAATTTTAGATCTACGGCCTAAAACAGCATCAAAAGACTATCAACCACTAAATCCAGCTGGAGATTATGCTCATAAAATTTGTATGAATCAGTGGGTAATCATAAGGATGCATTTGAGGTAAGTTTTCAAGAGTTGGCAAAAACTTAGATTATTTACAATTGGCCTAAAATCTGACAAGGTTGCTACCAGAGACTCTATGAATGATTACAAACATCTTTTGTGAAGGCTCATAGAGTTTGGATCACAAAACAGACCAAAAACATGGAAAAAAGTGAAGTCTATATTGTTTGTTGAGAAATTGTGTCTGACTTGGATAATTTTCTTCAATTGTGTGAAACTTGACTCATAAGTGTTTCATCAGTGTGTAGCATCAAATGTCCAGAAAGATGTCAAAATTTACTAGACGTAAATAATCACGATTATTTACATTTTCCCTAAATCAGAATGTTTTTGGTCAAAGCAGTACCACAGGCTTGGGCATGATGTATTGAGCATTCAAATGAAGTGTGGTAAAATTTGGATCAAATTGGCACTAAAAATTGGTTAAAAATAGACTTGTAAATTGCAAAGCAAAAACTCTGTGTGACTTGAGAAAATTGTGTCCAAATACCTTCAAAATTACTTGGGAAGCTTAAATTAAGTTATTTTACCTGGTTGTATTATCAGTTTGGCGATAAAGTGCTAGAAGAGGCTATATCTTTGAGTATACCACAGGGTTAAACATATCAAGTAGGTCACTGACATAAAGTTTGGTGAAATTTGGGTCACAAAAGTGAGACTTAAGTCAGATTCTTGAAAATTGGGTGTGCAAACACTAAACAGTTTTGGTAACTTGGACAAATTTTGTTCAAACTCATTGAAAATTGTCCAGAGACTACAACAAGGTGTCTATATGGCAAAACAAGTCTAAAAAGTTGATCAGGTTTGAGTTCCATCGGATCCAAATTAGTACATGATAACTTAGTTTCCAGGTTGCAAATTAGTCCTTTAGCTCTTTGCAAGGGTAGAATTTGGAAATCTCGTTTGCTGACTCGCTTAACTCAGATTGAAGTGATATACACAAACCAATCACAATAGTTAGCAAAGTTGTACAGTCTTTGAGAGAAAACAGCTAACCTAGTTAAAACTGTCACAAGAGCCAAGTTGCAGGCAAAAAATTGGGAGCTTGTTAGGATTAGAATTCAAGTCAAGTGGAAAAACGGATAACAATCCAATCCATAGGCAAGTACTCTATCCAAAACTTAACAAGTCTATATGAACCTTAGATCTGGTCGTACACTAGCAAATCAAGGCATACTTGGAGAGACCGCTAGTAGGGTATCCATGAAAGACAGTGTGAATCAAGGTGATCAATTGGGTACTACCTTTGAAGAAGTTCCAGACACTTATTCCAACTCAACATATGTAATGTCTTTCTATTTGACTCAGTCAGGAACCGGAACAACAATGCAATATAAGCAAATACTCACCTTTTATAAGACTAACGTCCATGGAGCTCGGGCTTACTTGGATCCTTATGAAGAGCATGCCATTCGCATTGATGACCATGACATAGAGTTTGAAGAGGAGATCAAGACAAACAAACAAGGAAAAATGTATATGGATAAAAATGGGACTCGGTATGTAAAAGTTGAAAATCTTGATGTGATAGACAAATGGGGATTAGAAGGGAATACAATAATTCTGGATATGGCAGCAAAAGAAGGTCCGTCAACTTTAGAATTTGAGGGATACGATCAAGTTGATTTGAAACCTTTGAAACGGCTTAGCATTGATAAT
Source organism: Adiantum capillus-veneris (assembly GCF_014529385.1). Lineage (NCBI taxonomy): Eukaryota > Viridiplantae > Streptophyta > Polypodiopsida > Polypodiales > Pteridaceae > Adiantum > Adiantum capillus-veneris. The sequence continues at coordinate 115,916,329 of NC_140949.1, read as the reverse complement.
CCTAGGATTAGAGTCCATTGTTGGGAGGGTAGGAACGTCAAGGATCTTTTATGGACCTCTCATGCCAAGCCAGGGCAGTTAACACCCATGAAGATCATCTATATCTTGCACAAGGGTCCAGCAGATCTACCATCTTACCTATTTAGGGATTTTTATAGCAGTAACTTTGTTATGATGAGTCCTGAGGAGGTAGAACAAGCCAGATACCAAGGATACTCTATAAGAGATTGGATATTGGGGCAAGGACCTACTTCTATTCCAAGAGAGGAACTCCATAAGAAATGTTTTGGGAGCAATGCTAAAAAATCAGACCCTACCTCATCACGAAAAAAACCACGAGTGACATTAGAGTGAGTGAAGGGGTACATGAGTCACTATTTCCAACAGATTGGTTTGAAGGACTCGAGATAGGACCAACTACCAGAAGAGTTGGAGTTGAGTTAAACAGACGTTTCAGGCTAGCTGATTTTCAAAAATGGATCAAAAATTAGAAGGGATAAGGGGATCCATATGACCACTTAGCTAGCTTCAAGCAAGTGCTAAGAGCAAAACGCATATTTGATTTCCACACTCAATTTGAGGGATTTGGAATGACTTAGAAGGAAAATCTTTGCATGGTTCCAAAACATTCCACCAAGGGCAATCATGGATTTAAATACATTAGCTCAAGAATTTGTAGCTACATGTTCCAAATTTGGGATCAAACATAACAGGTAGCTCAAATCTATAGCTTCAAATACAAACAAGGTGAGTTTGTTAGGGATTGTGCAACTAGATGAATCAATACGTTGCAAGATGCCCAGAATTAGAAATACCAGCAGAAGAAAGATTAGTGTCATTATTTCTAGAAGGATTTCTCAATAAAGAACTTCATGCTATAGTGTATAGCAAGAAGCATACGACCCTAGAAGCGTGTGTATCAGATGCTATTGACTTGGGAGACAATTGTGATATTTTCAATGAAGAAGATGTCCCTAAGGATACTTAGAGTGAGAAAATAGCATCCACAAAAGCAACAAAAGTGGGAACAGCTGCTACAACACCACTTACAGTCATAGAAGACATACTCAAAAGGATAAACAAAAGGATGAATAACATGCAGAAAGCTCCTATGAGATGACCTGGGCAAGGAATACCTCAACAGGGACAACCAATTAAGATACAAAAATGGTGTGCTATTGAGGGAAAATGGACAAACCATAGACCAATGAGTGCTATTACTTACCAAAATACGATGGAAATGTTCAATATATGCCTATGAGACCACAAGGACAACCCATTTACGGATATCAGCCTAATATGACCCCAGCACAAAGACCACCGATGGCTATGGAAAGACCACAACCAGTGTTGGGTCAATAGCCTCCATTTCCTGGACATAATGCAATGCATGTAAAGTATATGCATTCAAAAGCAGTCATAGATGAACAAGCACTAGTGCCTGTTACACCTTATGTTGAGCCTAGTCCATTTACTATAATGGTAGAAGGAGAGTGGTATAATTCACCTCCCCCTTCAATGGAAGAGCATGTAACTTATGCTACACCAAATCTTACATCAATGTACTTTGTAACTATTCAAGGTGTTAAACCTCCAATGGTAAGATCCATGATTAAGTCAAAGACTAGAAACTGCCATAATTGTGGTGCAGATGATCATTGAAAAAGTGAATGCCCAGAACCTGAGAAAAACATTAAGCTAGTTGAAGCTTTTTGTACACAATGTTGCAAGAAGGGTGGACACTTCCCTAAAGACTACCCAAAGAATCTGTTAAACAAAGAAAAAGCATTGGTAAATGTAGTCCAAGTGATACCTAGTAGCTCTTCAGAAAGTGAACCTATTGTTCCAATCAAGGTGATCACTAGAGTCCAAGCTAAGAAGAAGAAACATAACTCCTCTAATGAATGAGAGAATACTAAAAATTCCTCGCAAAAGACTAAGAAAAGAAGACGTCAAAGATATGAGATTAGAAAACAGAAACAAAAGGAAGAAATAGAGGAAAAAGCCAAAAAGCTATTCCAAGAAAAAGTGAAAGATTCTGAGAGTGAAATCAAGGAAGCCACAATAAAATCTGGAGGATCAATTTTTGTAGACAAAATCTTTGAGCCAATCAATGCAACCTTGGAAGCTTTCCAACCGGGGCTTAAAGCAGGCCAAAATATGGAAAACAAATGGAAAAACTATCCTTCTCCAGATATGGAAGTAGTTAAGCTTGAATCTTATCAGCATTCGAAAAGAATTACTCAAGAAATGCTGGAAAAACAAAAACCCAAGCTTGAGAGTATGGAAAAACCGGAGGAGCTTGTGGCAGAAAATAATAAAGAGAAATCCAAAGTGGTGGTAGAACCCCACATTGAAACTAAAGACCTAGAACTCGTAGTGCTTGACAATGAAGATGCTTTAGATGGTTTTGTTTGTGGAAGAAGACTGGCCACGACATTTATGGAAAAAAGTGAGAGAGGTTAATGATGGGAGCATAACTTTGAAATCACCTCCTATAGAGGAAGCTTGGTTAGACAATTCACCTCCTGACATGGATATGGATATACAATCCTTGTATGGGGATTTCGGTTTTGAAGCATCAGGAATGTCTAAGCCATTGACTCTAAAAACACTACCCTCTTACTACACATATGATGCATATATCCATGAACCCTTTTCGGAGCATCTGTTTGAGCCATTTGAATGGACTCAAATTTTGGCAACAATGGATGCGTGTGTGAATACGTCTATGCCTACTCAATTTTGCAATGAGAATGGTTATGACATAATTCCCATACAAATTGTCTCAACCATTCAAATTGAAGATGAAGTTCAGGAACCCAAAGACTTGTTGAAAGCTCAACAAATCCTTTTAGACCTCTATTATGATGCTACTAATGAGTTTGAAGAAAATTCAGCTACATCCGATGATTCTGGATCAGAAAAAGAACATGATGTGAGAGTCCAACTACTCCTAAAAGGAGGGGAGGAAAAGTTTTTTGACTTCTAAAATTAAAAACCACGAAGACAAAAATGGTATAGAAGGAAAAGAGAAACAAAAAACTTGAAATCTAGATCTATGCCATCAGTTTCTAGCAAAACACAGTTTTTGATGCACATAGATGCACCTGATACAATCCCCATACAATCCTTGTATGGGGATTTCGGTTTTGAAGCATCAGGAATGTCTAAGCCATTGACTCTAAAAACACTACCCTCTTACTACACATATGATGCATATATCCATGAACCCTTTTCGGAGCATCTGTTTGAGCCATTTGAATGGACTCAAATTTTGGCAACAATGGATGCGTGTGTGAATACGTCTATGCCTACTCAATTTTGCAATGAGAATGGTTATGACATAATTCCCATACAAATTGTCTCAACCATTCAAATTGAAGATGAAGTTCAGGAACCCAAAGACTTGTTGAAAGCTCAACAAATCCTTTTAGACCTTATTATGATGCTACTAATGAGTTTGAAGAAAATTCAGCTACATCCGATGATTCTGGATCAGAAAAAGAACATGATGTGAGAGTCCAACTACTCCTAAAAGGAGGGGAGGAAAAGTTTTTTGACTTCTAAAATTAAAAACCAAGAAGACAAAAATGGTATAGAAGGAAAAGAGAAACAAAAAACTTGAAATCTAGATCTATGCCATCAGTTTCTAGCAAAACACAGTTTTTGATGCACATAGATGCACTTGATTGTGTCAAAGACAAAATCATGGGTAAATATCCATTAAACAACAAGAAAGGTACATCAAAAGCACAAAGGAAAATGAAAAAGGAAACTCAATCAAAACCTAAGCACCAAGATGAAGAATCATCCACAACATGGGTTGAACAAAAGAAAAAATATCAAGAGTTGAAGAAAACTCTAAAGGAGGTGTATACCACTGAAATGGAAACAACCGAGGACGAGGAAGAGAACAAAGATGGAATGAGTGTTCCATCCCATTACAAAAAATGTACTCTCCAAGACCGGAAGATCATAGTGGAACAACCTATGAGGAAGCTAAAAAAGCAGGGTGAGTCATATGAAGGACCTGAAAATGCAAAGAAAATAGATTTAGCTGAACCAGGAGAAGAGCCCATACCTGCCTACATTGCGAACGACTTGACTAAAGAAGAAGAAGAGCTTTTGGTATGCTTACTGAAAGAATACCGAGATATTTTTGCTTGATCTTATAAAGATCTCAAGAGTGTTGATCCAAAAATTTGTTAGCATATCATACCTATGAGAGATGATGCAAAACCAAGTAGACAACGGCCATATACTTATAATGATACATTTGCCAAAAAGATCAAAGAAGATATAGAGAAGCTAAAGGAATCCGAATTCATTTATGAAAATAAACACATAGATAGGGTGTCCCCAATTGTGGTGGTACCCAAGAAAAATGGAAAATTAAGAGTATGTGTCAATCTCAAAAAAGTGAATCCAACCACCATTAGAGATAACTACCCTCTTCCAATCACCGAGCATGTTTTAGAAAAAGTTGCAGGAAAAGAAGCTTACATCTTTTTAGACAGCTTTTTGGGGTACAATCAACTTTTGGTTGATCTAAAAGATCAGCATAAAACTACCTTTGCAATCGAATGGGGTATTTTTGCTAAGAAGGTTATGCCTTTTGGGTCTGATGAGTGTGAAGAATCCTTCATGAAGCTTAAACAAGCTCTCACTACAACCCAAATATTGAAAGCACCAGATTGGAATAAGATATTCCATGTACATGTTGATGCTTCCAATTTTGCTATTGGGTGCATATTAGCTCACCCAGGAGACGGAAATATCAATTTTCTTGTTTCCTATGCCAGTAGACAGCTGAATATGGTAGAGAAAAACTATATAATCACTGAAAGAGAAGAATTAGGAATGATCTATGCCATAAAAAAGTATAAACATTACATATTAGCCAACAAATTTGTGTTCCTTGTGGACCACCAAGCTTTATTGTATTTGGTCAACAAGCCATGCAACACTGGAAGAATAGTGAGACGGTTCATTATTCTTTTAAGCTCATCTACCAAAGCTTATTGACTCGTTAAATGAAAAGATACGCATGGGTATTTTGGATCCATCTTGTGCACCCTATTCCAATTAATGGTTCACCATCCGAAGAAGAATGGAGCCTTGTGATTTATTCAAGAGATGCAACCAGTAAATAAAGTAACAATTTCCAATGTGGGCACAGGTCCAATTATAAACGAGTTTGCTGAAGCTTTTGCAGGTAGGTCTATATACTCCATGGGTGATCTTTACTTAGGTTATGATCAGTTTCAACTTGCTTTGGAGAGCAGGGATCTTACTGCTCTGCGTACACCTCTTGGTTGATATGGTTGTGCTCAATATTTCCCTAGTTAAAGTATATGTCAAGTTTGGAGAAGAATCAATTTCAAGACCCAATGCTCGCTCACTAAGGGTGTGAACTGCTAACAATAGCTAAAAGTAAAAGCAATGCTATTATAAGGGCAAGTGGCATTAATAAAAGTAGAGAGTGTTGATTGCAAAACTTAGAGGGGTTGAAAGCAAACAAAGTCATGCAAGAGCAAATAGGCAAGAGAGAAGTCCGCAAGCACTGGCTACAGCGGCTGCACAAGTGGAGCTTTGTAGAAAGCTTCATCAACGAGAGATAAGAGGCAAGGTGCAGCTGCAAGAGGGCCAACAAACTAGCTAGGATCAAGCGGGATGTCTGCAAGCAAAGGGGTGGCCTTTGGAGACAACCAAGGCTGACGAGACCATCTGACAAACAAAGAGAGGCCAATGTGCTGGTTGGTTGGTGGCACTGAGCGACTTCTGTAGTTGGGAAACATGAGAAAATTGTAGGGGCAGCCCGCCGACCAGGATTAGAGGTGGTGCAGAAGGCTGCAAGGATGAGGTGGTCTACAAGCGAAGAGTAACCTGACATACAGATTCACGGGACTTTGTCAGGGCACAATTTTTTTTAAAAGCCTTCTATTAAGCTATAGAGAAATGATGAAAGTTTTTTTTGCACGATTTAGAGGTGGTTCATGCATTGAACTTTGATAAAGCAACGTGGAGTATTTGTTTGATTGGACAACTTCAAGGGTCATTTACAGGGAGTATCAAGGCCGACGACAAGCATCTGGCACAGTAGAGTTAACATTTCTACAAGATTTCTTTCAAAATGAAAAGAGCAGCAAAAGTCAATGATAAGGATAGTGCTAGTTTAAGAAAGAGAAAGGTGAGATATAGCTATTCTTGTGCTCTATCGACAAAGGGCACCGTTTCTTGTACTTATTGCCTGTGATTTAATTTTGGCCAAATTTTAAGTTGATAGCAATAAAAATTGAGTTCCAACGTACTGTTTGTTCTTTGAAAATACTATTTTATGTCATTTCTCTCACCAATTTCCACAGTAGGCAACACAGTGTTGATCCCCGCTCACTAACCGCACCTAAAGCTCCCCGACAATGGCTGCCATTCATAAATCCTAAATGTGAAATGAGACTTATGCTTAACTAACTAATATTCTTGTGAAAAGTAACCAACTAATTGGGTCCACCCGTTCGTAGACATAGATCCGTTTGGATATTAGTCTCCCACTTTCCACACTGCATTCACCCATTCTTCTTGTTTTCTTAATTGCTACCACATTGTTTTACATATACAATCAGTGTTCTTTTATTAATCTCGGACACAGGTTCTTTCATATAGCCCTTCAAATATCACCAAAATAATTCTTTCTCAAACATGGTCTAATGAAAACAATCCTATATTTCAACAAAAAGAATTATCCAATTTTCATATGAGTTTATTGCTTCTCTGTCTAACCAACTGAGCCTTTGCAAAGGATTTACTTATTTGCTAACAGTGAATGCGTGGCCCATACTTTCCCAATTGCTAATCGCAAGGGGCATCTCGCTAATCACAAGGCATCTTGCTAACCGCAAGAGAAATTGTAACCTCAGCTTATTCTCTGCTAACCGCGGGATCATCTCACTAACCGCGAGGCATCTTGCTAATTGTAAGGCATCTCCTAATTGCAAGGAACAAAAGATATTCCTTCAATAATTGTTTTGTTTAAGTTATTTTTCAAACATCATCAACCAACTCTTAATATCAAACAGTAATAAGTTATCAAACAATAATTGTTTATCAAGCAATAACAATTTATCAAACAATGATAATTTATCAAACAAATCTTTAGGTATTCTACAAAATTATATGCTTGTTTCTTGTGATACAATCATGTTTCTTGGATGTTTTAAGGGGAATTCCTAAACTTGACTTACTAGATCAGCATATATCACAACGCAGAATTATAAATTTGTCTTATCGAACTACGGACGTGTTTGACTACCTTTTGTGTTGGAGATTGGGCAACTTCAACTTTGTTAGCGGATTGACCGAACGGATGCCTGCCTAGTTGGACATGTAGTCGGACACCACATTTGTGCTCTATTATTTTTCCAAGATAGTATAGTGATACTCTGTGTAAATCCTGACTCCAAAGTAGCAAGTCAATTCCCTGAGTTGTAATTATGTCATGACATTTATAAAAGTTGATGTGAGCCGCCACTAGCCATTTAGAAAGCCCTAGGCATAAAGGTCATTAACTTTAATGTGAAAAGGAACATACCTTTGGGAGAAGAAAAGAGCTCTGCAAAACGAACACTCAAGCGACTAAGCTACCCCAATTTGTAATCAACTTTTCTAAAGGTTGGGTAATCTATTTTTTATTTTGAAACTTGCATTGTGTTCCTCTCTCTTTTCTCTTTCAATTACGTGTAAGCATTGTCAGTTTTGTGGTGGTTCGTGAATACACTTTAGTGAGCTCAATCCTCAGATTTGAGTGCCTAAATCACTATTTTTTTATGTTTTGACCATAGGAGAGTGTTCCTAGACCATAGGGAGACCTTTTTGGATAGTTCTATTGCAATTTTTACGATCTTTTTCATGATGGATCATGATTTTGGTACCTGATTGAATTGCAACCAAACTTGGTAGGATAGTGCCCTAGGTGTCTTAGACCTCCTCCTAAAGTTCTGTTACATTTCAACTTTGTTTGAGTGCCAAAATGGCGTGATGACCTAGTGTGATGAGATAGGACATAGGCAGATTTCCTGATCATTGAGTGGTGGTTTGCTTGTTGAGATGGTGAGATTGCTTGTTAGGTTCACTTCTTGAGATAGACAGTCTCAAAGAGTCTTTGTGCCCCATCTAAGTAAATTCCCTAAGTATTGACATATTATATTAGTGCCAGATACCTATGCTATAGATGTCCATCGTGGTGACTCGTTAACATTGGCACCGTTGCCAAGAATTGATCCTTAGATGGTAAGTGACCTAGTGTATATTCAAAGCGTTCTTTTCCAAAGATTTGTCTTTTCATTCACCCTCGTGTGCTAGTGGTATTTTAAGATCCTCTCAAAACTCTATGAAGAATTTAGTTGTTAGTCCATCCCACCCAAGGGACTTTTCTTTTCCCATTGCTTTTAAGGCAGTCCAACATTCATTGTCTAAAATAGGTCTCTCCAAGGCTTTTGCTTCAGCAAGCGCTACACTACACTTTACATTGCCAAATAGTTGTGTTCTCACATCCTTGATCCTCTCTGAGCAGTCTTTTGGCTGACCAATAATATGATTGATATGGTTAAGCATGAGTCTAGCTATATCATTCTGGTCTCATATTATAATCCCCCGTCCCCTCCGTAATTGTTCTAATTGATGGTTGGCATGTTTGGGATTAAAGACAAGTGCTCTAGCTAGCAGCCAGGTCTTTCTGATCTCTTTGGCCATTGGAAACTATAGTCTTAATAATGGAGTCTCTTGGGGCTTGTTGCCTTTGGCTTAACCATTATTGAGCTACTAGCAAGCTCAGCAAGAACCATAATCAACATAGCAATGTTAGACCCTCTCCACTAGTCTTTGCAATCAATAGAGTCTAAACCACGGGTGTGGCTGCTTGAGAACTAATTTTTAAAGGTAAAGAAGAGTAGCGGCTAAGGTTTTTGAGGGTACCAAAGCACAAAGAAATTTATACATAGTTTACTTAGCATGGCTAACAATAATCAAGAGAGTAGAATGAATATTGAAAACTTTGATTTTGCACATGAAGGTGCTAATGATGATGCCCCCATGTTTGTTGATTATCTTGTTACTAGGTTGCAACAAGCTATGGGCAACCCTCCTTTGCAAGCCGAAGTTACTCAGCAACTTCGTGCTTATGGGATTTTCATTCCTGTCCAAGAGGAGAGAGAGCTTGGGAGGCCTCTTGATGAGACTCCCAGAAGAAGACTCTCTCTCCTAAGAGAGGAGGAATCCAAAGAACGAGAAAGAAGTGAATCACCAAGTTCCTTTGAAGATGTGGCTCCATGAAGACAGCAGTCTAGACGGTCGAAAACTCCTCCCAAGAGGAAACGGTCAACCCATAGTCCTTCTCCTCGTCAGTCCAAAAGGGAAGAGAGGAAAAAAGGAAGAAAAAGGCAAGAAAGAGGTCACCCTCTTCACCTTCCTCCTCTTCCAACAAAAGCAACAGTTATTCTCTTAGAGAATACAAGAGGAGAGGACATCGCAAATCCTACCCTGCATGGAGAAGGTCCCAAAAGCTCAAGAAATTCAAAGAGGGAGGAAAGAGTATCTCTTTGCTTACCTATAATGGCACTTTTGGTGCTACTGACAAAGTATTGGCCTTCATCCAACAATTTGACATGGCCTTTAGAGACCAGGGCTTCACGGAGTCCTCTAAGCTACGCTATGTGGCTATGCACTTCCAAAAATCTGCTCATCAACGGTGGGCTAGCCTTTGTGGCAACAATGAAGACCTAAAGACATGGAAAACTCTACGAGTTTTCATCATCTACATGAAGCAATTCCTTGCAAGCGATGCAAAGGACAAAGTGCTTACCAAATGGCGGAGTTTGAAGCTACTCTCCAACGAGTCTATCCACAAATATGTAGACAAGTTTTGGGGTTTACATCTCAAGGCTACCATCTTTCAAAAGATAGACTTTGCCAAGCAAAAGCAACAATTCTCTGCGGGATTACCTGAAGAAATGGTCGAGTATGTTAAATCTCAATGGCCTGGTTCTATCACCAAAGTAATCCACCACACTATGGTTGCTTCAGGCATCAATTTCCAACAAGGGATTAAAAGGAATGCCAAGCCCATGAAAAACAAAGATCGAAATGATGCAAAGGGGAAGAACAATGCCCAAAACTCTTCCCAAGGCAATTCCAACAACAACAACAACAATTGGTCCAAGGAGAAGGGAGTTTACAAAGGTAAAAATAAACTCTTTCCTGAAGAGCTAGAAGCTTTTTGTAAGGACCACAAATGTTTTAAGTGTGGGGAGCAAGGAGACGCCTATCATTCTTGCCCCAAAAAAATTCCCGCAACGAGACTCCTAGAGCTTCCACGGTCGAACTCCAAAAGAGGATTCTCATTGGAAAGGATCACCTCTCTCCTATGCTTGGGGAAAGGTAAGGGAGCATGATGCCTTCATCCTGTTTGACCCTGGCTCTATTCACAACTTCATATCAACAAAGTTGGCCACTAAGTTGGAAATTCAAGCTTTTGAGATGGGAGATAATGTAACTACTGATGGAGCTTTCAAGGGACAGCACGCCTCCGTTACTCCCTTGATTGGCTTCATGTCCAAAGCTACGTCGACAAAGAAAAATTTTTCATCTTTCCTCTCCAACATGAGGATGTTATCCTAGGGGCACCCTAGTTCAACTGCATGGATGCCAACATGAAGTTCCCTAAAAGGAGAATCTACTTCACCTACAGGGAAAAGAGCATGTGTATAGATGCTAATGAGTCTGGTCGTACTATACCACTTATAAATTCACCTGTTTTTTATAAGTCAATGAAAAACTCCATCTTTACGTACATGATTTTTGTCAAAGAGTTTCTAAATGATGCTAATGTTTTAACAAAACAAAGTGTTAGAAATCAAGAAGAATTAGACTTGTCTAATTTTCTAACTGGATGCCAAGATGTTTTTATCTATGATATCCCTTTGGACTTACCTCCAGAACGAGGGGATGATGATCATCGAAATGAGCTCCTACCACCAAGCTCACCACCTAACGAGCCTCCTTATCGAGTTTCCCAAGCTCAACAAGAGGAGATCATGAGGCAAGTATAAGAATTGGTAGACAAAGGCATGGTGAGGCCTAGCTCCTCCCCTTTTGTTCTCCGGTCCTTTTAGTGCAAAAGAAAGATGGTACATACGGCATGCGTGTGGACAATAGGTCGCTAAACATATCACTATCAAAAAATGATTTTCCCTACCACGCGTCGAAGATCTGTTTGATAAGCTACAAGGATCGACCTACTTCAGTAGGATTGACCTTAAAAGTGGCTATCATCAAATAAGGATAGTAAATGAAGATATCATAAAGATCGCGTTTCGTACAATGTTTGGTATTTATGAATATCTAGTCATGCCTTTTGGCTTGACTAATGCACCGGCCGCATTCAATGGTTTAATGGAGAAAATTTTCATGCCCTACCGTAAATTCACTGGAGTGTTCTTTGATGATATCATCATCTACTCCAAGACCTTGGAGGAGCACAAGCAACATCTCCATGTGATTTTTCAAGTTTTGAGGGAGAACAAACTTTTTATCAATCAAAATAATATTATCTCTCAAGATGGTGTCCATATGGATCCATCAAAGTTGGAGGTAATAAAAGCATGGTCTAATCCAAGGAATCTACATAAGCTACGAAACTTTATTGGTATGTGTGCATACTATAGATGCTTCATAGCAAAATTCTCTCAAATAGTAGGACCATTACATGACTTAACAAATAAAAACATTAAGTATTCATGGACTGCTAAAGAGCAAAATGCTTTTGACAAGCTAAAAGAGAATTTTACCTCCCAACCAGTGCTTATGCTTCCGGATCTCCAAAAGCCATTTGAGGTCCAATGTGATGCTTGTGTAATTGCCTTGGAGCAGTCTTGCTTCAAGAAAGGCATGCCATAGCATATGAGATCCGAAGGCTCAATGCCGATGGACGGGTCTTAAGCATATATGAAAAAGAGCTTTTAGTTGTTCTACATGCCCTAGACACATGGAAGCACTATCTATTGGAGACTCCATTCATTTTGTGAACAGACCACCAAAGTCTCAAGTACTTCATGACGCAAACCAAGCTTTTCAACAAACAAATGAGGTGGGAACTTTTGCAATTTTATTTTCATATTGCTCATTGACTAATCCTTACAAGTCTTACTAACGTAGTCCAACTATATCTAATTTATACCCATTTTCCACTATGCATTCACAAATCTACTAAAACAAGTGCAAACACACAAGAACGCCCTACTCTTTCAAGCATTTATTTCTGACATACACCAGCAATAATCACAAATATATTTAATATCTCAATGTTTCATTTTCCAAAATACTTATTTATCACAACAATCATAGACATCGTACTACACTTTCAAATTGACATATGAACTCGACAAATAATAAAAATGATGTTTTTTACTTAGCACACTCAAAATTCACTCTCATTTGCCCAATACGCTGACATAATAAATTGGTGAATATTGTAATTTTTGTCTTCAAATGACTTATTTTTCACTCTCACTTGCCCAATACACTGACACAATAAATTGGTGAATATTGTAATTTTTGTATTCAAATGATTTATTATTTTGCAAATGTTCACTTCATTCCAATCCTAATGCTTTTAATATGCAATATTCTTCAACTGTAATCTCTTGCAATCTAGACACTCGCATTAATGCATAATCATAAAAACATGCAAGTCTGGTTTATGTTCCAAATTTTATGCTTAATATTCAAATTTTGTTGTTTATTGTATAATTTTATATTTTCATTTATATTTCAAAATGTTGACCAGCCTTTTACTCTTTTGAATTTTCTCCTCACGGTTTGCTTTGGACCATTGTCCTGACCTCACCGCTCCATAGTTTGGTTTTGGTACGCTTGTCAAGTCAACTCTTGTTCAATCATTTTCTCACTGGTTTAGACTCTTGAATTACTAACATTCTTCCTCATCCTCGCTCTCGACTAAACACAATAAGCTTTTCTCTCTCTCTAACCTACTTTCTCTCTTATTCTTGCCTACACAGATACATACACCCTATCTTTCTCTCTCTACTCACTTACGACACACACGGTCTATGCTTTCCCCTCTCTTCAATCTCTAACTCTTCTTCTCTTACTATATAACATTACATCTCTCTCACTCATCTCAAACACTATCATTCTCTCTCTATGTTCACAATAACACATACACATGCCTGTTTACATATCTTTTAATACACAGATACACATCTCTGGCATGCAAGTACGCACACACAATATAAAGATCTCTCTCACTCGTGAGCATACGCCCACACACAGAGTCGAGGCTAACTTACATCGAGGCTAACTTCCAAACACACACAAAATATTTTGAACAAAAGCTTGCTCGTCAGATTGCCTCGCAACTCTCCTTCTCTCTCTATTTTGCAGAACTCCCTCTCTTCTTGCTTTCTATTGTGTCCTCGGCCCTCTCAGCCTCCTACTCGCTACAATCTTCTCTTCTTTATGCTATAGTAGCAACAAAATCTCTCTCTATCTCTCTATTCTTCATCTACATGCAGCCTCCTCTCTCCTCTTCTGCACTACAGATAGAAAACACTCTCTCTTATACTGGCGCTATAACAGGATCTCTCTCTCTCTCTCTCTCTCTCTCTCTCTCTCTCTCTCTCTCTCTCTCTCTCTCTCTATATATATATATATATATATATATATATATATATATATATATATATATATATATATATATATATATCTATATATATATATATATATATATATATATATATGCTACATGGTTGATACTCTCTCTTTCTCCCTAAAGTTCACACACATACACATACTCAAGCCATTGAGCTATTTTCTCTCTCTCCAATTAGCACTACAGAGAGGATTTTCTCTCTCTCTCCCTCACTCTCTTTGTAGTCTTCTCTCTCTCTCTCTCTAACTTGCTAATTATGCACGCTCGACAACCTTACCCGGCTCTCTCTTTCTCTTTTAATCATGTCCAGCAGCACGATCCTCCTCATGGGAGGACATGCACTCATGCAGCACCCCCGGCTCTCTCCGGATCTTCCTCATCCCCTTGCCCTTGCTCTCTTGGCGAGTCCCCCACTCACAGGCTCCTTCTCTTCTCGCGACCCTAGCGACCACCCTCTCCTACTCTCTCCCAATGGGAGTACACACACTCATACACATAGAGGGCAGCCCTCATGGGCTCCTCCTCACTCTCTCATGCTCTCGCTCTCTAAAAACCTCTCTCTCTCTTCTCTCTCCCAATGGGAGTACACACACATACAGTACACACAGTAGCCCTCCTCGGCTCCCTCCCTCTCGGGCTAACTACCCTCTGACAGCTCTCGCCTTCTGCATGCCCCTTCTCCTACCTAGGGACACTCCCTCTCCTCATGACCCCCGGCGGCTCTCCCTTCTCGTTGCAATTCATAGATGCCAACCAGAAAACTAGCGTGCTTCGTTAGTCCGAGGGTAAGAGAAAACAAGAACCTCTAGAAGACAAAAACTTGGGGGGGGGGGGGGGGGGGGGGGGGGGGGGGGGGGGGGGGGGGGGGGGGGGGGGGGGGGGGGGAGAGAGAGAGAGATGTATATTTTTTATTATCGGTCTGGATGGACAAATATGACCTGTAGGACCAAAGGTACATGTGATTTTTTATTATCATTTTGCCTGGTCAAATATGATGTATGGGACCAAAAGATACATGTGATGAACTATATGGAGAAGTGACTCTCAATGCTCAAGGATTATGTGACGAGACACAGTGGAGAGCCCACGCTATGGCTGTAGCGGAATTTATGTAGGTATAGGTCCTGGTTGAAAATGTCAAAAGCAGTTTCAAAATTCGAAGGTGAATTCTTTCCAATCTAATTCATCACAAATATGAATGTGTTCATGATGCTCAATAAAAAGTCTACCAAGTACTACAAACCATCAAGTTTGCAATTCTTGAAGTTTAGTATGAACTATGCTCTTTTTTTTTCCCAGTAAAAGCATCAGAATTTGTATTAAGAGGGAGAGATCAAAAGCCATTTGAATAGGTCAAAAAGCTGAGAGTATCGGTATCTCAAACAGAAACTGCCCTAGGTGTCAATGGCAGGAAGATGACATTCCTCATCTGTTCAAAGCTTTGGGCTTTATTCCCTCTTTGGGCTTTGTTCCCTCTTGGAGTTGGTTAGTCTTAGGGAATTCCATAAATCAGGTTTTGGAGGGAGAGATGCAATAGATTGTTTGATCAAGCTTACCAAAGTCCATGTATGAGAGTTCTTTTTTCTGGTTTGAAGTTGCAGACAAGTTGAAGCTCGAGAAGTGTCGACTCTACAATATCAACAATCAGCACGATAGAGTCAAACGAATGATAATCGACACTAGAGTTGTAGATGCCAAGATGGTCATACAAATTGCCAATGCTGAGAGACCTTTTTGTCAAATTGACGATGTTATTCAAGCCTTGCCTTGAGGTGTTTCTGATCCAATTTGAGAACAACTATTTTTGTATGCCTCTCTTAGGACATCAACTATGTAGCTTGGGAGTGTAACGTCTTTTTGGATATTGTAATATTTGAACTATGCTCTTGAACATGTAGTTTTGTGTGGCAAAGAACTCTATGTCAAGCCTAGGACTTGAGACATGTTACAAAGAGGAAACCAATATCCCAAGCTACCACTTGGGTGATAAAGAAAGAGAGAGACCATAATAGCTGCTTAACTGCCCATAGGTCTCCAGCTTGCTATCAAATAATCATGACCGATTCCCATTCCAGAAGAATGTAACATGTCCAAAATTCATTGTCTCGCTGTCTCAAGCGCCCAGAACGATTAATTTCTAAATATATTGCATAGCCCTCCTTGGCATCAGGATTAACAGAAATCTTACTCGTTAGGGCTCTTCCAACTGTACCTGCATGCAAAGGTTCGGAGTCCTTTCTTAGCGAAGTATTCACCAAATTTCCAGTCAATTTCGGGAGGGCTCACCAAGTACTTGCTAGGGAGCTTCAACTCACCATCATATTGAAGCATACCCGCAGAGTGAATTTGGGGACACGCACCCTATCAAAGTTATCAAAGTTTGTATACTTGAGAGCTTTTGCTAACATGATCATTTTGTCTGCTCTAAAGTTGAAGGTTACAAGTGCATCACCATCAACAATTGGACCAACAGATTTGCCATTTTTGTCCACAATCACAAATGGAGGACAGTATTGCTCATTGAATTTTTGAATATCTGCCTTCAATTGCATAAGAGCTTCTATACCACTCTTGAACTTGTGAGGAGCTTCTCCTAGAACTTGTGCATCCCAGCCTCTTTTTACCACATTCCAGTCATTCTATTTCACAAGTCCCTACAAAAATAACTCTTCAAGACTGCATTGTAGACCCAAATCAAACTGAAACAATCAACATTGACAATTCCTATTGATCCTGTCTTGGCTCTTAAGGTGTTTGCATGGATGCATTAAGACCCATATTGAAATCTTAGCAAGCTCTTTCAAACCAAAAGGCAACTGTCTGTATTTGGTAATCACAAGGTACCTCATAGAGATCCATAGTTACGTGCATACACCCCTCCTCCAAATGCCAGTGAGGCATCCACTCCTTGTTGCCATAACTCTTCTAAATCTTTCTCGAGCAAAATATTGGAAACTATATATGCCATTTCAATGCTTTTCAATTGAAAATTTTTATGAAAGGATGAGAGAGAGAGAGACAGAGGCTACCGATTGCCGTGGTTCAGAGGTGTACCTCGAAAGAATGAGATACCGATCGTAGTGCTTCAGAAGGGTTACCTTGCAGAAAACCACGAGGAGGGTCAGAGGTTTGTCAAGCTCGATGTTCGTAATCATACAAGACGTCAATGTTATTAATTGTTTGTTGTTCTATTTTTATGTTTTAAAAAAAAACAAAACATGCAAGTTTCCTTGCACGAGGGAGTTTGCACAATGCTCCCCAATTTTTATAATACGAGGGAACGTGCCATTCCCACGGCAGCATGCAATTCTCAGTGTGTTCATTAACTGCGTTCGCAGTGTCAAAAATGTCAAAAATCACAGAATGATAATGCTTACTCACTGCGTGATTGAATGTTTGTTGTCGACGCCCCTTGCATCAACGATGTTGGGCATCTCTTGCTCTTAACCCACTGCAAGAGACGACAATGGAGGATGAAGGAGATAGGCTTGTGACTATTTGGGTGGAGGAACTTTAGGAAGAAGCGGGAATTTTGATATTCTAGCTTGTGTCAATTCAGAGCTTTCTATCAAAATTCACTCATCGTTTCATCGTCCAAATCTGGTGGAAGCAAGAAGGATGGTGCTCAACTGTGAAAGGCACATTAACAGTGGGCGATCAATATCAACTGGTGTAAAGAGTTCAAACCAGATTATTTTTGCCATCTGCACTATATGTACTCTTGTTCTAATTAGTTTCAAATTGAAGTTTGGAAAGTTGACAACATCATAGAACAAATCAATCTCGTCCTTCATGTGCATAACCCGCTAACACCATAGTCCATGTTGTCAAGTAGTGGTTTGGACTCATTAAGCTTGCCACATTGCCAAGCACAAAATGTTTCTGCAACAACCACACAATAGCCCCTAATTGCATAGGTAATTGCATTTGAAGGAAGTCCTTTCCTTCGCATCTGCTAAAAACATCTCAATGCTTCATTGCCACAGCCATGTTGTGCATAATCATGAAAACATCCTAGCCATGAAAAAGCGCCTTTCCTTTGCATCTGGTGAAAAATCTGATTACTTCGTTATTTCCATAGCCATGTTGGGTATATCCTGTAGTGCACCACATTTGGCATACATATCAACCAAGGCAGTGTCAAGCACGACATCTTTTTCCAAGGGCCTCTGACTAACAATATAATTGTGATTTCTCTTGTTAATATCATCGTTGAAAAGCATACAAGCATGACTTCTTTTTTCAATAGCCCTTGACTGAAAATATCACCAATAATTCTTCTGTCCATATCAACATTTTGCGTAACGCCACTAGCCTTCAAGATACAGGTGTAGGTAATTGCATACATGTCGACCAAGGCAGTGCCAACCATAACATTTTTTTTCAATAGCCCCTGACTAACGGTATCATCCTGAGTTCTTCTGTCCGTCCTAGCGTCTTCCAAATTGCAACATGCCTTCAAGATGCAAGCGTAGGTGATTGCACATCTGAAGAGAGATTCTCAATTCGCATTTGCTGAAAACAGTCCAGAGCGTTCTATGTTAAGCATATCCCACAATCAGTGCGTACCAAGAGACGACATTCCGGATAGGAATCTCCTCAAGCACTCTTTGGTGCTTTCCCAAGAACAACACATTTTGCATATGTGATCATTGCTCCTACGTAGTGCCACATGCTTTCAAGATGCAAGCATAGGTGATTACATCAGGAGAAATTTCCTCGCTTTGAATCTTGAAAATAGCCAGCCAGAGCTCCCTAGCCTCAACAACAACAAATTTATTGAGCATTTCCACTTGCATTAGCCCAGCAGCCAGATCCTGGCTTATTTCAAAGTGCATTTTTTATTCTCATGCATTCAATATGTTCTACCTCCTCTTGCATCCCAACAGCTGCATAAATATTAATCATTAAGACATCTGCTGCCCATATGTCGGTCTAGTTGGACTACATGCTCAAAAGCATACTTTTCGAGCTTGACAGTTCCCCATTGTCGGCAAGCACCTAGAAGGGAGACCCAAACTGGACGATGATCAGACGATGGCATCATCGTAATTACTCTCAGTGCTTTGTCAAAGAGCCTTGTACGTCCAAAAAGATCAACCGTGCACGATCATCGTAATTACTCTCATTGCTTTGTCAAAGAGCCTTGTACGTCCAAAAAGATCAACCATGCGAGTATAGTGTTCTTTGTTTGGTGCAATGTCATTTTTTTCCCTCATGTTATCAAAATGCATCTCACCCTCATCGACTAAACCTGAGTGGCTACATGCATAGAGCACATTGACATAAGTGATTGCATTGGGGGAAATGCCATCTTGCTGCATGCATTGAAAACAGTCCAGAGATTCGTTGGCCCGCCCTTGCTGGGCATATCCTCTTATAAGTGCAATCCAAGAAACTACATTTGGGGAGAAACCCTCCCTCCACATTCGCTGAAAACACCCCTTAGCTTCCTGGCCCTGCCCCTGTCGGGCATATCCTGTAATCAATGCATTCCAAGAGACTTCATTCCGGACAGAAAGCTGGTCAAGAACTTGTTGTGCTTTCAAAAGTACACCACACTTGGGATACATGTCAACCAAAGCATTGCCAAACACGACATCTTTTTGTAGCAGCCCGTGCCTAACAATCTCATCATGACTCTGCTTGCCCATGATAGCGTTTTGCATAATGCCACATGCCTTCAAAACACAAGCATAGGTGACCACATCCGGAGAGAAGCCCTCACTTTGCATCCGATGAAAACAACCAAGCACTTCCTGGCCCTGATCTTGTTGGGCATATCCTGCAATCAATGCATTCCAAGAGACTGCCACCCGGACATAAAGCTCGTCAAAAACTTGTTGTGCTTTGGAAAGTACACTACACTTGGCATACATGTCAACCAAAGCATTACCAAGCACGACAGTTTTTTGGAACAACCCCCGACTAACAATCTCATCATGAATTTTTTTTCCTGTGTCGACGTCTTTCAAAGTGCCACATGCCTTCAAAATGCAAGCATAGGTGATTGCATCTGGAGAGAAGCCCTCCCTTCACATCTGCTGGAAACATCCCAATGCTTCTTCACCCTGCCCCTGTTGGGCATAACCTGCAATAATGCATTCCAAGAGACCGCATCTCGATCAGGAAGCTCGTCAAGAACTTGTTGAGCTTTCAGAAGTACATGACACTTTGCATACATGTCAACCAAAGCATTGCCAAGCATGACAATTCTTACAACAGTCCCTGATTAACAATCTCATCGTGAATTTTTTTGCCCATATCAATGTCTCGCATAATGCCACATGCCTTCAAAATGCAAGCATAGGTGACTGCATCTAGAGAGAAACCCTCACTTCGCATACAATGGAAACAATTCAAAGCTTCCTGGCCCTTGCCTTGTTGGGCAAATCCTACAGTTAATGCAGTCCAAGAGATGACATCTCGGTTGGGAAGCTCGTCGAGAACTTGTTGTGCTTTCCAAAGTACACCACAATTAGTATACATGTATACCTACACATTGCCAAGCATGACATTCTTCTCCAAAAACCTCTGACTAACAATCTCGTCATGAATGTGTTTGCCCAAATCAACGTCTTGAATAATACCGCATGCTTTCAAGGCACAAGCATAGGTGACCGCATCCGGAGAGAGGCCCTCGCTTGATGAGAAAAATGAGAAAAGACTGAAGGCACTGCTACAGATTGACATCCGAGGGAGTGGATATTGGTCGTGTACATGCCATGTTCTTGTCATGCTCGCATGACTTGTGGCAGGAGGGTTAAAAGAAGTAAAGGTTATGCAAGTTACTAACAATGCGCACCGACAATGGCCTCAACACTTTGCATATGGAGGGCAAGTTACTAACAATGTGGTAGATATGGCGTGGCATCGACAATGGCCTCAACAGTTTGCATATGGAGGGGAATCAATGATGCCAAAGGAGAGAAGGAACAATGCTCGTCCTTGTCTCGCCTCTACAGGCCTGCAAATTTGCAATGCGTCAGGGATCAAAGCTCTCTCTGGCACAAGTAGTCCTTATCAGCTGGTTGCAATGTAGGCATTTGGTTTTTATGCAATCCTCCCGTTTACCTTCTGGTGCTGTGGATGGAGAGGCAGGTATGGTTGACTGTGAGCTTGGCTCCACAGAAGCTTTGTATGTTGTACCTATCCCACTCGCCTCTTTCAATCTTGAGGTGTCACGTGTGCTGGTACACCCTGTGCCATGAGTTAAGCAATGACATCATGGAAAGGTTTACATGTAAAGACATGAAGAAATGTCCTTGTATGATGAAGCACTCTCCTTGTAATACATTCAATCATCCCCTGGGTGATCATGTGCTCTTCATCTTCTGTTACATGTATGATCTTCTGTTATCATCTTCAACAACATGAAAACAGCTCGAGCTTCGTGACCCTGCCCATGTCGGGTATATCATGCAATAAGTGCAGTCCAACAGATCGAATTGTTGTGACTGCAACTTGCGAATCGCTTACTTCTGGGACCTGTGAATTGCTTGTGGAGAAGATCGAATTGCTCCTGAGAGCAACGCAGAATGCTTTTTTTATTTTATTCACTTGGTAGCTTTTGACGGTGTAGTTTTTTTTAGAGCTTTTCAGCGCTGGTTTTTTTTTTTTTAAAGAGGAGCCACGTGGCCCAACGACAGGCCAAGGATTTAGAATTTCCCACTATGCTAACGAAGTAAATATTTTTTTATTTTTTATTTTTTTCTTCCAATCATATATGGTCTATAAAGACCTTGTTCCCACCTTGAAAAAGGTTTTTTATGTCCTCGAGATCTCAAAGATCTATTTGACAAGAACTGAACTCAAGATTTCTATCTCTCTTATTCGACTTCCTCCTCCAGTGCCACTTGTCAAGCTCTCACTCTCCCCCCCGCTAACTCTCCTGAGAATCCCTCGTCTCGGCCATGTTCTCTATTCCCGGCTCTTTCCCATTCATTTTCATGAGTTTTAATGTGGTAAAGATAATCTCAAGGGACCTTAAAGATCTATCCCGGTGAAGTTTTGAACTCAAGACCTTTCTTACTCTCTCTAATGTCTCAAAACCCCACCAATCCTCTCCCGGTTTTTAAGTCAAAATCGGAAGTTTTTACCGACAATTACACTAAAACTTGTGTAAATTCCCGCTTTCCTCAAGCGCAAGCTCAAAATCTAACTAAGATTTTACAATTTTGACCGGTTAACATACATTGTACCGTGTTTTTTCTAACATGGCTCAGTAAAGGATAAATAACCCTCTTTCTTTCTCTTACTCTCTTGCCTCTTGCTGAAATTGGTCATGAAACTGCTACCCTGAGAACCCAAAGATCTGAATGGGATTACTTTTAACTTAATTTCCTTTTGTGACTCCCTGATTATTTCTCTCCCTTCATATCAACTTTTGACCTCGAACTAATCTAGCAACTCATTGTACAGTTTTATTTAGATATCCTATGTCAAAACCTTGTTTATTCAAGGGTTGCTAAGTTGGGACTACATTGGCTAGGGAGGATGAACCTGACAAGGAGAAGCCATGGCAAGGTGAGGAAGAGCAGAGGAGGAGGCGAACGAGAAAGAGAGCAGAGAGAATCAACACAAATAAAAAGCACAATGCTATATTCTTTGATTACAATGAGTTATATATAAGCTAAGCCTTTTAATGCAAACTTCTAAACATAAGTGAATCTTCATTTGCATGCTCTAGAAGATGTTCCCACGGGATTAATCCATACAAGGCTTGAAACCTAACAATCGGGTTATCAAAAGTATTATGCTAAACTAGCAAAAAGATACTTATGGTCCTTTTCAAATCTTGAACCCAATCAATGACATGGCTTATCAACTCAAGTTGCCTAACCATTGGCTCATACACAATGCTTTTCATGTGAACCTACTTAAGTCCTACAAAGCAGAGCCACCAAGAGAACCAATTATTGAAGACCCACCAGAGATAGAAGATCAAGAAGAGGTGCTACAACCCGAAGCTATCCTTCGGCATGAGGACAAGGCACTACGACATGGTAAGATTATCCGATGGTATCTTATTAAGTTCAAAAATTATCCTTTTGAAGATGCTAGATGGATGCAAGGAATAGAGCTTAAGGATAGTATGAACCTTGTCAATGCTTACAATGCTACATTAGAGTAAGCAAATGTAAATGTTTCTTTTAAATGATCAATTTTTTGTCTTATAAGACTAATTCTCTTTTTCTTGTGCACAAATTTAAGTAGTATGCATGCTTAGAATCATGTTTGTTATGACGACATCTCTCAAATACCAAGTAGAATTTGTCACTCTACTTTGGGAGAATGAAATGGACTCAAGAGCAGACATGCTTGTGGCAATTAAGTCTCCCAAGCCCCAAATGGATTAGTCATCCATCTTGGAATGATGTCGTAGGGTAAAAAGGTTTCTTCTACCCGCTAAGAAACATCGACTAATGACTAAGGCTTTATCTATTCTACCTCATAGCCGAGGACGACTATGATTTCAAGAGAGAGGTAATGTCATAATATCTAATATCTAACCAACCCAAATGATTTCTCATATTAAACTGATCATTCAATGTGGGAGAATAAACGGGAACAAGGGTTAGAATATAGACATGGCTTATGGATCTATCTCAATACGGGGCCAAAGTTAAAGGGTCTAAATGAGAGATGGTATGTCAAAGAGCAATGCAAGAATGGAGCTTGAAGACCTTAGGGTAAGCTTCATTAAAGACCTCCAAAGGTTAGTGTTAAAAGTCCTTAGACTTAGGCAAGCTAGGGCTGAGCTTGGGGTGGGAACCCGCCGACCCAAGCTTGAGGTGCTTGTTGTGCTTACAAGGTGCTTGAGGTGCTTGTCATGCTTGCTAACTAAGGTGCTTGAGGTGCTTAATGGTGACTAAGGTGCTAAGGTGCTACATGACTAAAGTGCTTGAGGGGCTTAAGGTGTTCCAAAAGTCAACAAGTATCCCTACTCATTGGGGGGAGAGTCCTCATTGTAGGGGCAAAAGAGAGAACCCTCACACAAGGCAAGCCTAGTCTAAAGAAGCAACAAGGAGAGATGTCAAGTTCCTCTCCATGTTGCCCTCATCGTGTGCCTAAAGGCTATTGGTTAGCCTCTCAAGGGGTCCAATGATAGTTTAGCTAATTAAATTAATTGTTTATGCATTTGTCAAGTCCTCTCTCTCAAAGGGGAAAGAGGGACAGTTGTCCTAAGGCTAGCATGGTTGCTTGATATGCACTTTGCAATTTGAATATTGAGCTACAATGAGGGGTCAACCAAGGAAGCTAGGGGCTAGCTTGCAGGGTATACTCTCCCCCCCCCCCCCCCCCCCCGCCCCCCCCGCCCCACACACACACACACACACACACTCTCATTGTGTGAAGTGCAAAGTGCAAGATCTCCATCTCCTCTTCAAGCTTGTTGAGAAGTTGAGAGCCTACACCAACACTCTTGGCTATGGAATGCAAATCCAACCAAGAGCCATGCTTCAATGCTTAAGCTTGTCATCTTCTCCATCTTCATTACTATGCTATCATGCTATGCTAAGCAAGAAGAGTGATGATAAGTAAGGAACTATTTCTTTAACCTATGAATGTTTCTTCTTCCTCTTCCCTTCCCTCATTCCCAGCTAGCTCTCTCCACCTTTGAAGGTGTTTGAGGCCTTGGGATTGAGGCCGGGGATGGTCAATGCTTTTACAAAATTTATGTTATGCTCGTGATGCATGAAGCTTTCCATATTCATAGCATCAGCTAGGTCACAAGGAACACAAAGATTGTATTGTATCAAGTCTCTCATCATGGGAGAAATTATAATACAAAAGCCTATGGGAGGGGGGACCGGTTCCATATAAATCCGGTCCTCAATTGTTGTCATGTTCTCTAATTCTCTCTCACACAAAAGTATTGTTCCTGCCAAGTTAATTAAGTATAATGGTTGTGTTGCTACTGCTAATTAAGTTCACACTCTATGTTCTCAAAGTAGTCTCATAAAAATGCTCACTATAGTTCTCTTAATTCCAGTATTCTCAATGTTCATAGGCCATTTCCATTACATTGGCTCCCCTCCAAAAGCATTATGTTTTTGGCTCCAATGGTATGGTGATTATATCTTTGGGTGACCATCAGATGTGGTGCTTGTGTCTTCTTTTTTTGCCTTGGAGGTTGGGGATATGAGTCATTCAAGTGGCGGTAGGGTGCCCGTGCCCATCGTGGTACCCTCTCTCTCCTCGGATCTTCTTCGACAAGTGATGGATTTTAGGCTACCTCCTTATGAGACAGTATAGTCTCTATCTTCACCTTTGCATCTTATGGTCTGTGTAGCTTCTTGATATCCTTGACGGCTTTGTGTCGACTCTTGTAATTCATTTTGGTGGCTTCATGCCAACTGAGGTAATTTTTTTATGGCTTTGGTAGATGTTCTCGCACAAGTGTTGTCTTTGTTTGCTAATACATTTTCCACTTATGATTGTATGGCAGAAGGAATAAAAAACAAGGTGAGTGTTTATTATGGCCTACATAAAGCTAATAAGAGGAATTTAATAATAAATGTTATAAGGTATTCCTGATGGCTTTTTGTTTTAGAAAAAACATTGCCTACATAATGAAAGGACACTCTAAAGAGAAATGCTCAAGAGAAAATAAAGGAGAAAACAAACACAAATGTACCAATGTGCATTGGACCACCTCTTTATATGGACTCAAAAAGTCTTGTAACTTTCCACCTTCATGTGTCTTTTCATTTTCTAAACTCACCCTCCACTTATGCATTTAAGATGTTTTGGAAGGATTAACAATAAACTATTTAAATTATAATATATTCCAAAAACAAAAACAAAATAGTGATTGAAATAACACTTCGAAGCATTGCAACAAATTGAGAAAAGTGAAAAACGAAAGAGGATGAGAAAGATTGTGTGTGACCCAATACTCAGTGTCCCTCTTTAAAGAGAGAGGTAGACAAATGTCAACACCCTCTCAGAAAGGCTTACAGGAAATAGTAGAAAAGAAAGTTTGTTGGGACATGTTATGGCTCGAGCATGACGACTTGAATTTGTAATTTTTTGGTTATGCTGATATATTTCACTCATCATAATGTTTTGGTTATGCTAATAACACCTTCTCATTTTAATATTAGTTTTGTTCAACACTAAGTTGAAACTTTGCTTATCCAAAATTTCCACCAAAAGTGGAGTGCCACGATATGTGAACATATTGCCCTTTCCGATAACATCCTTTGACCATTTGGCAAGGTCAAATGAGTCGCTTTCAAAGAGAAAAATAAATCTTGATTTCTCAATATTGCACATTGAGCCAAAAACAATAGAGAATGTTTGGACAATAGCCGGAGGACTGTACTTAGCATTTTTGAGTTGGCTTTTATAAAGAGTAGAAAAACGTTTGCAAACAATTTTGTAAGCAATTGTTTTCACCTTGGTAGTGACAAACCTTGAATTTTCCCTTTTGCCACATTGTACTCAAGAGAGGTTACTAGAAACTTAGAAACTGTGAGACAATTGCACAAAGCTTTGCTTGGTAGATCTTTTGACTTCAAACATCTCCACAATCTTGTTGTTGAAGAGGAGCTCATATTAGCATCCTTCCCCAAGTGTGTGAACTATCTTACACATTCTAGGTCCAAAGCCCAATGCCTTCATGACATCCGCAATGTATGGACACAAGATTTTGTTGTAAGCCTTGTCCAGGTCAAGTTGAATGAGGATAACTTGTTGCTTGGTAACATAGTTGCCATTTCCAGGGTTAGGCAATAGAGGATATGCCTCTTCTAACCAACAAGCATTACTATGTGACATGGTGGTTGCTACAATAAATGGAGCCATTTTAGAAAGCATCCCCATCTACAACTCTACCAAATCCCCATAGCAAAGAAGTGTATCTCTACAACCATACAAGATCCAGCCACTCAAACACTCATCAAAGAGACCTAGAATATATGTAGACAAGGCCAAAGTTTTTGGATATTGAGGCGATGTAAACAAGGACAAGAAGATGAATAGAAAACTATCATCTACTATATTTGTAGACATTCCATGCACTAACAAGCATCACATCTTTTTGAGCTCTCACACAAGAGAGATTAGCTTTGCCAAGCTCTACAAGGGAAACTCTAAAGAGATCAATTCCAACGAACAAAAACAGGGATTTAGCAAGGTTAACACGGATCAATGTGCATATAAAAATCTTCTCACTAGTCATGGTAGGCTTCACTAAATCTACTATTTAGTAGATCTCAGGATCAGAAAAGATTTAGGGCTAAGTCACGTGAGGCTGCTCTACAGCTTTCCTACCAAGTCGCCTTGTTACAACTCCATGCAATGATGTGGTAAAAGGTGCAGTCAACACAAGGTCAAGCATAAAAGATAGCGATGATGAAAGAGAGGGCAGCTCGATTAGCAAGGCCAATGTTAGAAAAAAATGGGGTCCAATGTATTTTAACCGGTTGAGATCCTAAAACCCCGGTTAGATTTTGAGCTTGCCTTGAAGAAAACCGGAAAAATTTCTTAAGTTTTAGTGTAATTACCGGCAAAAGATTTAAATTTTGACCTAAAAATCGGGAGAATTTCAAGTTTGCCCTTATTTTCTTCGGTTAGGAAAAATGTATTTTTCTAGCCCTGAGCAAGGCGGCTGCTTCGTTGAGGCAAAAACGACAACCCTTTTTAAGGTACTCATGAGCAAAAGCGGCAGTTAAAGCTGATTTGATGTAGTGCTACTGATGAAGCTTACCAGGCAAAGGGCAGGAAGAGGGTGCCATGGAGGTGCCATGCAACTTAGCCCTTAGCTTGCTTTTCCTTCAATAGACACGATTTTCAAGATCATATACCCATGCCAAACCTACTGACATGCACTACACCATGATAAACAAGCAGATGACACACAAGGACACTACGCAATCAAAAGCTAACCCATAGAGCATCCTATCACTGCTCACACAGAGGAGGAAATGAGCATTAATGGGGGAAGCAAACCATCATAGCTCAATGGGAGTCTGAGTCATAATACCGAATGTAAAGAGGGGGCAGTAGCCCAACACGGTACGAGTGCACCTTTTGTTCAAAGCCCCACCACATTATCAACACAATAGAAAGTCTATAGGTCGATGGGTTACTTCCACTCACATCCAAATTTCCAGAATTCACAATAGTGTGAGATTTTGTATCAACCAAACCAAAAAATTTACATACATAACCATGCTCACCGTTTCAAGCCGGGGCTTTAAGAGAGCTAGAGTGTTAAAAAAGTATCATAAGAAGACTACCCGAACAGGGGAGGCAAGACCCGACCAAATCTCCAACACACAAGAACTACATACACATCATGGGCAGGGCCCAAGTCCCCATCACTTGCAAATGGAGTTGGGGTTGCCACCAGGGAGCCGCCTTTGCCCTATGCCCCGAGCAAACACCTCATTAAGCCAAAATGGAACAAGACCAACAAAACAAAACACACCTGCAAACCTGAATGACCTGCAATCACCACATCTTCGAAACCACAAACTCAAACCAGCAGTTTTGGACCAGGCTATTGAGGGGAGCCTTGCACTTTCATGTAGCGGATCGATGATGCCACTAGGATCGGCAAATCTGCCACATTAAAATCTTATAAGCATCTTGCATGTAGCAACAAAAAGTCAACCCCCACATACTCCTTCCTTAGGTTTTCCAAAAACACTACATCAATTTAGAAAGAAACATGAACAATTGTCATAATGTTCATGTTGGTATGACATGTATGAACTACATTAATGGAAGTTGAAATTTCAAAATATTCTTGGAAGCTTTAAAAAGAGAAAGCAACAGCTTGTTTCAAGGCAAAGAGTGGAGCAGATTAGGAGCAAGGGTTTGCTCCAAGAGGGAGGCACCCAACTGCTCCTCCCACTTCTTCTCTAGGCGACAACACCCAAACCCTTCTTTTTGGCGAGGGGAGTAGGCCCACCCTCCCTTCTCTCCCTTGGGAGAGACCTTGGTGGTCTAGATTTGCTACATCGGGGTGGAAGTTGCTTATCTAGCGAGGATATCTCCTTGTGGTCTTGGATCTCTTCTTGTAGGCGCTTGGCTTGCCTCCAAAACCATGATGTTTTGGCTCCAATGGTATGGTGATTGTATCTTTGGGTGACCATGAGTTGTGGTGCTCATGTCTTCTTTTCTCGCCTTGGAGGTTGGGGATATGGGTCCTTTTGGTGGCGGCAAGGTGCCCGTGCCCATGGTGGTACTCTCCACCTCGGATCTTCTTTGACAAGTGGTGATGGAGTCTCAGGCTTCCCCCTTATGAGATAGTATAGTCTCTATCTTCACCTTTTCATCTTATGGTCTATGTAGCTTCTTGATATTCTCGATGGCTTTGTGTTGACTCTTGTAATTCTTGTTGGTGGCTTCATGCCATCTATGGCAATTTTTTTTGGGCTTTGGGCTTTGGTAGATGCTCTTGCACAAGAGTTGTCAAGAGCTTATAATGTCTTTGTTGCTAATACATTTTCCACTACCGATTGTATGGCAGAAGGAAAAAAAAACAAGGTGAGAGTTTATTATGGCCTACATAAAGCTAATAAGAGGAATTTAATAATGCTAATTTTTAATAGCATCTATTATCACAATAAAATCTTATATTTTTTGAAAATAAATGTAACAATAAAATATTTAAATTTTAATATCTGTTTAAAACATAAATAATAATAACTGAAATAACACTTGGAAGCATTGCAACAAATTGAAAAAAGTAAAAGACTAAAGAGGATGAGAAAGATTGTGTGTGACCCAAAAGTCAATGTCCCTCTTCAAAGAGAGAGGCGCACAAATGTCAACACCCTCTCTTACAAGTAACACCTAGTTGGAAAGAAAGTTTGTTAGGAGACGTCATGGCTCGGCTCTATCTAGCAAGACGACTTGAATTTGTAATTTTTTGGTTATGCTAATATAAGTAGCTCATCATTGTGAGTTTTATGGAAAGGACATTAATAAGCAAGCTTTATCCAATGGTTCACATTTGCACCCAAAATGTAACCCTCTTCTAACCTCATCACTATATCACACGCATATGGTCAAATGGGATCAATGGTGGAAGAGGAAAAAACGACGTGCGTTAATTATGGACCGTCAGATTTGAGGTTGCCCCGAATTTACCAATTTGCTCGAATTTATTAATCGACCCACATTTACAATATGATAAATTCAAATCGCTTATATTTCAACGTACGCATGAGGGCGTAGTGGTTAGTGCACATGCTTGTGGTGGGAAGGTCGGGGGTTTGAGACACGAGGTATGAATCGACCCGAATTTACAAGCCTGCCCGAATTTACTTTTCTTCCCGAATTTACCAAATACGCATCCGACAATCCAGATCACCTCAATCATCAATCCCATTTGAGCATGCACGTGCAAGATAGTGTGGAGGCTCTACTAAGGCCTTATGCATTCCAAAAAGGAAAAGACAAAGTTCACTTTAGCATTCTAAAAAAAATCAAATGAAGATTTGAATTGTCCCGAATCACATGAAAAGGAAGGCCCACCTTTTTCTCAAATAATGCAGGGACTGTAGCATCCCAAAAGCCAATAAGAGCCCTATCCTCCACCTTAGGCTAGAGGGGTTGGGTGAAGCTGCCTAAGTTGCTAGCTAAGAAGTGTGACGTATTATACGTGGTGTGTGCATGTGTAGTCTTAGGGCACTTTCGCACACAAGCAATGGCAGCGTTATGATGATGCATGGGAATTTTGATTGCTTTTGTGAAACGAAGCTCTCGCAAGCTAACTCTGCCAAAAACGGCAAAGTTGGCAAGAGCAAGGCTTCGCTTTGTGAAAAGACGACATTTTTTTTTTCTACTGCTCAGTCTATTCAAGTGCAAGGAGACAATGCAACTTACGTTTGCTTTACTCCCACCCTTCGGTCGTGCGAATCTACCCTTATATAGTCCTCTTTTGCCAATGAAACATGGTGTAGCCACGTTCAAGGACCACCTCTTCCATGTTCTCATTGTCTTTCTAGGTGGCTTCATATTTAATAGAAAAATTTGAATCCTTTTTTTCCCAAACTCACAATAGTGAGTGTGTATATATATTTTAAAAAACAAAAAATTTACGTATATAGCCATGCTCCTTTCGAGCCATTGCATCAGACAGCAACTTAAATTTACTTCCATCTACAAATACGTCTCCATGTGTAGTCTTATATAGTTCTCTTTTACCAATGAAACACGGTGTAGCCACGTTCAAGGACCACATCATCAATGTTCTCATTGTATTTCTAATTCGAGGTGGCTTGATATTGAATAGAAAGACTTGCATCCTTTTTTTTTTTTGAAACTCACAATCTTGAGTGTATATATATAAAAAACAAAAACAAAAAGTTTACATAAATAGCCATGCTCCTTTCGAGCCATTGCATCAAAAAGCAACTTACTTCCATCTACCAGATACATCGGCATGTGTAGTCTATATAGTCCTCTTTTGCCAATGAAACACGGTGTAGCGTCACGTTCAACAATCGGATTTTTCATGTTCTCGTTGTCTTTTGCCAATAAACACGATGTAGCGCCACGTTCAACAATCGGATTTTCCATGTTCTCGTTGTCTTTTCTATTGGAGGTGGCACCTATAGAGCCACTGCAACTCAATAGTGGATGCATGTGGCATTAAGATTATAAGCAAATATGCGAACCTCTTGATATTGAATCGAAAGATTAGAATTTTATTAATATAACCCAGCTTACACTTTTAAAACACGCCCACACAAAGGGTATTCTTTGCAATCACACTCTCTGTAGTCTTTATCCACCTTGACAGCTGCCTATACAATAGGGACATAAGTTCAACTGTTTTGTCATTAAAGCAAGTGAACACTGTGTCCGTATGTGCATATTATTGAAAAGGGGTTTGCCGAGTTTGATAAAGTGAGAAGTTATTTACACATAAAAATGGGGATTTGCATAGAAAAGCTGGGACCATTTTTCCTTTTATAAAGAGGGTTGGTTGGGTTCAAGACAGAAGAAATATATATATATATATATATATGTCTATCTGCATGCATTTGTTTAAGTACACAAGCTGGTATGCCAAACTTTAAAAGTTTGAAAGGATTTCGTTTATTCAATAACGCACTATCTGTGTTCTTGTTTTCTATCTTCTTGTGATTTGTGACAATAAAAAGGACTCCTTAGAGGTTGGGCCCAAAGGAGGTTAAACATGTCGATCTTTACGAATGGTCGATAAAGATAGGTGAAACAATATTCAATCAAAAATTTTATGTGCTCATATAAATAGAAACATAGAGTATGTATGCTTCTCTAGTGGTGTGTGCGATAGGCATGATGCCTCTCACCCCAAAAGAAAAAAGAAACCAAAAGTTTTTTTTTTGTCATACTCACAATTGTGAGTGGATGTATTAATTTCACCATAAAGGAATGTACAATAACCCTCAAGCTCTGGATGAGCCTTAAGGGGGCACAAGATACATCAAGGAAGAAGCTATAAAGTCCCAGACTTAGGAAGGCCACTTTGGCAGATTCCTTATGCAATGCTACCTAGTTGTGACCATGATGGCATGGATTGCTTGATTACACTCATCACACTTCTTCCTTTTTCCAATGGATGTGATCACTTCTTTGACTTCCTGGATAATCTCTATGAAGCTAGCTGTTGAGAGGTCGTTATTGAAGACCTGTCGATTCCTAGCCCTCCATACTTGCTTAAAGTGACAAAAGTGAACACTTTGCATGCACACTAGAAGAGCTTAGTTCTTTACAATCTTCCCTCTCAAGAACTAATTGTTGTTGAAAAAACACAATCTTGAAGGTCGTTTGCCAAAATTATCACTAGTTGCCTTCACCATAGAGAATGAAGATGAGATCATATCATAGAGCTTGGGTGCCTCAGCCCCACTGAGATTACTAGTACAGCCAGCGAGCTTTGCCCGCCTCTCTCTCTTTCTCTCTCTCTCTTCATTGCTCTACTCTCGGAGCTGCAGGCCACGCCTGCCACTTGAAGGAACTTCTGATGTGTGGCAGGGAGGAGGGGCCGAAATCCCTCCCCCCATTATAAGTAGTATAGATAAAGGGTTGAGTTTCACAATCCTTGGACGGTTTTGGGTAGTAAGTGATCCAAAAGCTAGACAATATGAAGAACTTTCTGAAAACATTCACACCTTCCTCAACGATCTTACACACAATGGATATAGTACATTAGCACCATTCATAATTTAAAACGAGGTTTTTGACTCATTAGAGACAATCGAGTGCTAGTTTTGAGCCATGCTTCATCCAAAATTTGAGTTCAAACAAAGGTGTTGAAAACTTGTCAAGACATGTAAGAGACAATATATGAAGAACAAACGATAGATGCATACATGGGAAGCATTGCACTAGATTACTTCCATGAGAGAGAGAGAGAGAGAGAGATTGTGTGTGTGTACACATGACCAATAAGATGCTTGTGAGGCACATTTTTTCCTTGTGCAGGAAAACCCCTCCTCTTTTGGTATTTTCGCTCCTAAACATTTTCATGTCTACCAAGCACCGACAGAAAATTTTTAGGTTCACCTCTAGATCTAAATTTTAAGTCTAGTAAACATATGCAAAGGCTAGAGAAATTTAATGTAAAAACCTTCAAGTCACCTCTAAAATTTCTCATATGTAGGAACGTGGTTAATGTGGGGATGTGGTTTACAATGAACGTGAAGCAAGGTGTGCTCACCTCATGAGGCGAATGCTTGTGCAAATCGCCTTGATGCCGCAATGCAAGTCATCCCTTCCCAACTAGGGTCAACTTCCATGAACCATCTAATGTCGTTGAGCATGACTTTGAACCGTTCTCTCTACTACCTATGGGAGCAAGATCTTGGTAGGAGATTTTCCCCTCTCTCTCTCTCTCTCTCTCTCTCTCTCTCTCTCTCTCTGCTAGAGCACTACTGCTAAGTCTCTCTTTGTCTCTTTGCCTGTGTGTGTGTGTGTGTGTGTGTGTGTGTGTGTGTGTGTGTGTGTGTGTGTGTGCGCACACTGGTAACAAAAGTTCTCTTGCCCTCTCTTTCTCTCTTGAGTATTCCTAGCAGTGCTCGAAAAAACCTAGGTTTAGTGTAATCCCACCTACAAATTTTGAGATTTACAGTCAATTTTTATATTTGAAGATGAGAAAACCTACAACATTTAGAGAAATTTAGTATAAAAACCTTTAAATATAGTTAGGTCCCCTCTAAAAATTCTTATATGTAGGTTTTCCAAGTTTTTGAAAAAAAAAATTCTCCCAACAGCAAACACGTGCTCACCTTGCGAGGCAAAAACTTGTGCAAATCGCCTCGATGTCCAAATTTAAAAGCAAGTCGTCCCATCATTGCTATGGTCACCACCAACCATCACTTGTAGTTGAATGCAACTTTGAACCATTCTCTCTACTGGCTATGGGATCATGATCTTGATGGGAAATCTTTGCCTCCCTCGACGCTTATGCGAATCACCCCGATGCCCAAATGCAAATTTGTCCCTTCATTGTTATGGTCGGTTTCCACGAGCCATCGCTTGTTGTTGAATGCAACATTGAACCTTTCTCTCTACTGCATATGGAAGCATGATCTTGGCGAGAGATTTTTGCCTTCCTAAATTCTTGTGCATATCACCCTGATGTCTGAATGCAAGTTGTCCCTTCACTTCTCTCCACTGCCTATGGGAGCATGCTCTTGGCGGGAAATTTTTACCTCTCTCTCTCTCTCTCTCTCTCTCTCTCTCTCTCTCTCTCTCTCTCTCTCTATGGCAAGAGCACTACTGCTCAGGCTCTCTTTGCGTCTCTCCCTCTCTGTACTGTTTGCATGCACTGGAAACACAAGTGCTCTCGCCTTCTCTCTCTCCTTCTCTCATACGCCTAGTAGTGCTTTTTTTATATAGATTTAGTGCTAGATTTTTTATATTGAGGGTGAAAATTTTACAAAATGTTCAAAAATTTAGTGTAAAAACCTTTCAATATAGTCAATTTACCTAGAAAATTCTTATCTGTAGTTTTTCAAGTTGTTGGAGAATTTGTTTTTCCAAGCAGCGACTCCGAATAGCTCTCTCTCTCCCGCTCATTGTCTTATAGTACTATTGACATCCAAACAAATACGTGTGTTGTTAGCATCTCACTCTCTCTCTCTCTCTCAACAGGTCTCGAGTTCAACTCTCCTTGTTAGATAGATCTTTAAGGTCTCTCGAGATCAGTGTTCGAGAAAAAATGTTTTTCCAAACATACAAAATTCCTTTCCTTGAATTTGCTAAGAGGAAATTTTAGAAAATTCATTTTATTTTTCAGGGTTTTACGTCTTTTTTGGAGCGAAATTTCTCCTTTTTCCCTTGCCTTCAACCAACATTTTTGAAATTGAAAATGACACAATTTTAAGTTGAGACACATTTTTCTCGAACATTGCTCGGGATAGTTTCCTACGATGTTAAAATTATCTTCTTCTTTGTCTCTCTACCGTCCATGCTAACCCCTTCTTCTCCCAAGCTTTACCTTCTTGATTTGTAAATTGTAAACCTGAAGGTCTCCAATGGAAAGTACTAAGTACCATATACATTTGTAATTTTGTATGCTCTATCCAGTCACATTCCAGTGTTCTCCGTTTACAATTTTGAAAATGCCGGTTGCACCCTCACCTACGTACGCTCATCTTGTCCTACCATACGACATATGTAATTCTCTCTCACACACACAGACTGCACTCAAGCAGGCGCCTACTGCCGAGTCCTAAGTATCTACTCTCTCTCCTCTCTCGGTCTCTTTCTCTCTCGCATAGGCAATGGGCACAGGCTTCCAAAACCAGATGTACATCTCTCCCTCCCTCTCTCTCTCTCTCTCTCTCTCTCTCTCTCTCTCTCTCTCTCTCTCTCTCTCTCTCGTGGGCATAGCCTTCTGAGTTTTGACCAGTATTTCTCTCTCTTTGATGCACACAACTTGCATCCATCATCCCATGCAGCCAACAGTTGACATGACGAGGCGTCGGGGCCTCTCTCTCTCTCTCTCTCTCTCTCTCTCTCTCTCTCTCTCTCTCTCTCTCTCTACACGAGCAGCGACTCGCGAGGTTGCTTCAAATCACTACAGTTTGAAGAGCAAGGATGTGCTTTTTTGCAAGGTTTGGAAATTTTGACACGTGGACATCTTCTCCTTTCTCAAAAATTTTAAGCTCAATTATATATAGAGTATAGATGTTAGCCTTGGATTTGTTTTATAGGTATCAATGAACTATACCAGTCGTTATCCATGTCCATCTTACAAACTTTTTTTAACTAACAAGCTAAGTCCATAGTATTCATGTCAAAAATATATATTTTTTTATTAAAAATCCCAAAGTTTCTAGCAAGAAAATATCATTTTGATTAGAAGGCCATCACCCCTTCTAATCCAAGTGTCTGAATCCCCCCTTACTATTTTTATCAGTTTATTAAGTTTATCTTTCTAGATTAATGAAACACCACCATATGAAGTTATAAAATAAGTTTTTTAGAAAATTCCATTTAAAGTTCTAGAAAGCATCAACTTGTTTATGTTTGTTTTAAGTAAGATACAGTTTAAGCCATCATGTTACATGGAATCCAAATCATCCCCTAATTTGTCTATTACTTACCTTACACATCTCTTTGGCAAACCAAGTGGCAAGGAGCTCTTGCTAAATCAAGCCAGACCTCAGTCCAGCCATGAAGTTAAATAAATTATGTTTTACGTATCCAATTTTACTTATCATTTGCAATTGTAAATTTAAAAAAAAAAACCTTAATATGACGATCAGTAATACATCCAGTAGCTGTAAGTATTCAGGCCAGAAAAAACCATCTAATATATGTATGCAATTGGGACAAGCTCCAAATTACCATAAGCCAATAAAAAAACCGCACTCGCCTATGTAAATGACGATTTGCAACATTTTACCCAAAAAATCTAGGTAATGGACCTGTAATGCCACGGTATGCAGTCAGGGCAACCTCCCTTATAAATCCAAAAAAAAACAATCCGATAACAGTGCGCAGTAGTTCAACCCCTTTATATTCACATAACCAACCCAAGCGGTGGTCTTTTAACAGGCAATATACCATGCTTTAAGTGATAGTACCAAGTCAATCACAAAGCTTACAAAAGGAGCTAAAGCCGCCTTTGTGATGCAGATAATGCATTGCATTACCCCAACCTAACAATAAATTAATGAAGTGTGCAACCGGGCCAACTTCCCTTTAAAAACTTTCAAAATCAGTGCGTAGTGGGTTAGAAACCTCCACCACTTTTATGTTCCCATATCTAACCAAAACACAGGGCCTATCAAGGCATCCCATGACTAAGATCAATAACCCATGCAAAAGCGACAGTGTCAAGCCAATCTCCAAGCATTTTGATGAACAGTAAGCACCAATAATATGTCCGATTATTCCCAATAGCCAAGTTAAGCAGCAGCAACCCTAAAAAATCTTGTGAACAGTTAAAGTACAACAGCCAAAAGGCAAGTTTTTTTTTCAATAGAGTTTAAACGGCAGCAGTCAGTAAGCCATACCCCAAAACCACCTATAAGGAAACCTCAAAAAATCTTT
Source organism: Adiantum capillus-veneris (assembly GCF_014529385.1). Lineage (NCBI taxonomy): Eukaryota > Viridiplantae > Streptophyta > Polypodiopsida > Polypodiales > Pteridaceae > Adiantum > Adiantum capillus-veneris. The sequence goes on along the minus strand of NC_140949.1, from coordinate 115,879,086 downwards.
AAAACAGTAATTACGCAGAGTTGACAGCAATACAAAACCCAGTAGTGGGGTCAAAGCCATGCCAAAACACCAATGAACGTTTAAATAGGCTTTGTTCCATCGCTTGAAATCCACACGAGGTGCCATACCATCAAAACTGATAAATCAACATAGTCATATTTCCCTAAAAAAGTAGGTGTGCAGCGAAAAAACTTATGAACAGAGTTACCAACCTGTGTTACTTGTGTTGCAAGCTCCATATTTTGGTGCGGTAGTGAAATAGACACACAGTCCTATTTTATGCAAGCAAAACAACATACAAAGCTAAGTGAGGGCCAGAGATGCGCCCTTACCTCTTAAATAGAGGAAGGACGAAGGCCGTCATTACTGTGTAGTGCGCAGATCGTCATGAGTGGAGAGATCCCCTGTTGAGACAGCGAGGCCGCCTATGATGTGGTATGAAGACACCACCATAGCGCCTTCACGGCCGGGTTTACCCAAGGTAGTAAACCATCTTTTTACACGTATTACTTATGTTATAAAAGGGCCATGTCCCATGGTGGATACCCTAAAATAGTACAGCTTAGGAAGCATGTTTTAGTAGAATACAAGGTGTCAAATATGCTAGGGATTCTTTAAAAGGTAAGTAATACATTGTGTGTGTGTGTGTGTGTGTGTGTGTGTGTGTGTGTGTGTGTGTGTGTGTGTGTGTGTGTGTGTGTGTGTGTGTGTGTGTGTGTGTGTGTACTACTGGTGTGGTGGTGTGCGCATATGTCGAACGTGTCAATGCAAGGAACTTGCCGATACACCGTGTGCGAGCCACAAATGGCTCCAAGCACACAACAAGCCTAAACTAGTAAGCTCAAAGATGGCGATGGTGTGTCACCCACCACTCTACGCTTGTTGTCGTAGAGGATTCCTCGCCGCGAAGAAGAGGGAGACGCTGCTACGTCGCGCTCAACCGCCTCAGCATTGTCGTGCCGCCGCAATGCTCAATCTCTCTCTCTCTCTCTCTCTCTCTCTCTCTCTCTCTCTCTCTCATACACACACACACACACAAGGAGATGAAGAAGAAGAAGATGGAGATGGAGCAAGAGCACTCTTCAATTGCACAAATGAGAGAATGAGTGAATTTTAGGTTTAGTTGACTTTTATATGAGCTCGCCCCATTCATACTTGGGCGCCCATGCTTAGCCAACTAATCCCTTGAATGTTCCAGTTAGAGTGCGCCTCTCATTGGCGATCACTCTTACCCTTTTCCTATTGGACCGACAAGCCCGGTACTTGACTCTACCAAGTAAATAATACAACGTCCGTCGTAGGTGATAGGGTGTCTGTGAGCCATGAGGGTTAACATGCCCCCCTTCCTGATGTAGATTCCATCCTCGGAAGCTATTGAGTTGAAGCTCGTTCGTCGAGGTGGAAGAGCATTTGAGATGAATGTCCTTAGCCTTTTCAGTCACTGCAAAATCAAACAACATTAGCACAGTAATTGCATTCTCATATACAATTAAAAAGCATATGCAGTTGTAGACAGACAATTTGATTGGTAGCATAATTCTAAACCATTTGTCAGCAATAAACATTAAATTGCAATATAATCAAGCGCATAAACAATTGTAAAGGTCAAAAATTGAACAAGTCTGGGGTTGCTAATTTAACGATTGAAAGGCACTAAAAATCGACTTTAATACCATGGGTAAGCTTCTTAATTTTCTCTGGTCAATTAAGTTGTTTAATCGCGAGAGCCAAGTATTTCATGTTCAAGGGCTGACTAGAGGCTATACCTAGAAGACCTTGTAGTTAAGCTACGATAAAAGGAATTTCTCATGAAATCATCGCCTGACTGATTACCTTTTCTTTGGCCCCCCAAAGTCTTTTCACACTGATTCAATTTTGATGTGTGTGTTTATTTTGTATGCCTTGGGTTTTTTGCTTTTCCAGGAAAAGCACCCACACTGGGAACCTCTAGGGCTCTAGTACCATAAGCGATACATGTGAGTGAAGTACCAAATCAAGCTGAGGTTTCCCTTCCGTCTTAATATTTTACATTGTGGCACTTTGATTTTTTGTTTGTTCGTTTTCAGCAGTTTAATTTTGTAACTTTGGGGGGTCATATAACACTGTTACCCTCCCCAGGCTCATCACACTAGTAAACTCCCTTTATAATACTTAAGCTAAAGGTCAATAGGGACTAAGCCCACTAGAAAGCCCTCGTACATTTCACACAACGCTGCCTAAATTGGATTAAGAACCTAAGTAACCATTGATTATTAGGAAGGCATTCCCCATGGTATTAAGAGAAGATCTCTAACACCTAGCAAGGTCAAACTGGCTTAGTCGGATTGCTTGATTTTTAAACCTAGACAAGTGATTATGACAAAAAATTACATTGAATTTTAATGTTTGTTACTAAGCAAATGCCTTGAATATTATGCTACCAATCACAATTAAACAGACAAACATGGATGCAAAAAGATAAGGGGCAATGCTAATGAACAAGAAACACCTGTTTGTGTTGATGGTCACGCTTGATTTGAAGTGTGAACGAGAGAAAGATTTCATGAAGGTCCAAATCCTAACCACAGCAACATGTTCTTGTACACACTAGGAAACACAAAGAATACCTCTAGGAGGCACATCAATGGGAAGAAAGAACTTTTCTAATCACTAAACTCTAAAACAGAAACACTCCTATTGTACTAATCGTACCTACCCTCCATCACTCGAGTGATGAGGATCAAGGTGTTTTATGACATAGGTTTCTGTTTCAGTGTACCGGATGTAAATGTGTAGGTCTGGGTCAATGTTTTGACTTTTATTGTGCATACTCGTTTGCTAATTGCTCTTGCTCTTTATAATTTTTGTTTTTTGTGAGTATAAGGCTTTATATATACATTCCCTAAGATTGGGAGATTGAGAGGTCAGGGAGGAAGGTTGAGAGAGAAGCAAGTGAATGATGGATGTCAGCAAAGACTCCCCCCTTCCTTGGGTAGATCATATCGTTTGAAATGTGCTCATCACCCTTTGAAACCAATTGTTCCACTTGGTAATAGGTGAGGATTTTTCTATTACCTTAGGTGCCTCATCGAGTTGCAAGGGTGATAAGGTACTCTCCCAGGATCGAACTTGAAGTGGTTCATCAGGTGATTCTTGAACACTGGGAGGTGTGGATTCCTTTGTAACTTTATGGACGTCCACTATTGTAGGTGGAGGCTGTGTCGAAGCTTCTACTTCCGTATAGGAATTACATGAAGAGCTAGAAGCTTTATGGGACTCCCCCCTTCTTGAAGTAAGTGGAACAAATTTTTCTTTCTTCAGTACCCAAACTCGCTCTGGAGCGGGTGTATAGCATTCTGTGATTTTTTTCTTTTCGCGATCGTTCATTCGTTTTGGAGCTACTGGATTGGGCTCACATGGGTCAGGTGACAAGTAAGAACACAATATACTTTTTGGCACCCAGATTTGATCGTTTCCTTGATAGTAGCCTTGGGATTCCAATAGTCGTTTAGGAATCCAACATCACATTTTCTTACATTTCTTGGAGCGAGTGGGACATTTCTTACAAGGATTCTGTTTTTTAGCACTAGCTATGGTCGCTAAAGAAGCTTTAGGGACCCACTTGTATGTTTTCTTCATTATATTAGGACGAGTCTTGTCAGAAGCTATATGCATTGCTTGTAGCATATTTAAGGGTACGGGCATTTCATCCCCCTCAGGTGTTACCCAGGTCGTCCCCCTATTTCCCCAAGTGTATATGGTTGCTGCTAGGTGGACCCAATCCACATTGTCCGACTCAGTCATCCCAGGTAGTACATCCATATAAGGAGAATCTTCCCCAACATCAGTGTCCGCTTTACACATGTAACAATATTGCAATGGGGCCGAGTGAACTGTGGTGTCAGATCTATGATCAATTATAAACATGTTTCCTAGGGGATGTGCTCGACCAGTTACCAAATCCACTCGAATGACAGAATCTTAGAACTGTAAGTAGACATGGTTTTTAGACCAGTCATGCACCATTTTTGCTTCCCTCATGAAAGGACGTCCTAAGATCATCTCCGATGCCATAGTGTGTTTGGAGAAATCCATAACAATGAAGGTAATCCTTATTTTATGTCCAAAGACCTTGATCTTGAGATCTTCTAGCATCCCAATAGGTTTAACAATAGATCCATTGGCCATCTTCACTGCAATGGTTGTGGTCGCAAGGTGAGGTCTTCCCATAGTTTCTTAGTAATTTTTAGTCACAATGCTAACCCCAGCGCCACCATCAAGGATTCCCTTCACAGTTAATCCCTTAGTAGTGATTGGTATGGTCGCATTGGATTCATCACCCTCAAAGTATTGTCCCAACTTATTAACAGGTATTTCTATAACAAGGTTCTCATCTAGGTTGGGTTGTGGATCTAAGTGTTCCTCCTCTATTGGCATCTCCCCAACTCCATCCATTTGTGCAAATTGTGGTAGCCCAAACTTCAGTTCTCCATTGAGGAAGGCTCGAAGAGCTGAGACTAGCTCACCGCCTTTATATAGTTTGGACATGATGGTGGTTCTAACTTCTGAAGACATGAAATTCATCAATTTGGCAATGTTTAACGGCACCTTTTGGACTTCAGTCCCTTGACGTGGGGAAGATGGGATCTCCATTTCTTTGATAGGATCAGGTAGTCCCTCTGTAAACATTCTTTCCATCAAGAAGTGAGTACACCCACTTTCCCATGACTTTACGTCACTTTCTTCTTGGATGATACTAGGTATGGCTAAGGGTCTATGGACTTGGTGAGGTTGTTGTTGCGTAGGGAACACGGTGTCTGTAATCTGGATCTGCCTAGGTGCTAGTTCTAGATCCCTTTGGGTTTCTTCTACCAAACTCCGTAATTGCTTGACTCGCTCAATCTCCTCTGTAGGGTTTGGATAAGTTCCTATCTTCTTCTTGGATCCTGGCCATTGTGGCTCATGAAGATCTTCCTTGTTGGTTTCTATCTTAGTGGTCGTTTTGGTCTCCATGGTTTCACATGAATCCGTATCCTCTTCAACGTCGTTCATATATACGGGGTCGTCACCAGTCCCTATGTTGGTCTTTGAACTGGGGTCTGACTTTGCTGCTTTTTGCAATCTCTTCCTTCGTATTTTCTTCTTTTTTTGAGATTGGGCAATGGATGCCGTGTCTCTTTCCTCAAGAATATAATTTTGTTTTTGGAGCATCGATCGTGTGAGTATGTTTACTGGTACCACAGGTGTACTTTTTGATGGCTCCTCGGTAACTTCAATTAAGTTTAATGGCGTGATCTTCGGTGCATTTGGATTATTTGGACATTGGGCAATCAAATGATCTATGCCACATTAATTACACGTGAGTATCGGCAATGTAGACGTGCTCGCTTGATTGGTTGCATTAGCGTGGCGTTCTTTTATAGCCTAATAGGACACTCGGCTACACGATGTGGACCTCCACACTCATAGCATTGAAGAGGTCGTCTCTTAGCAGTGTAATTGATACTTTGGCCTTTGCCACAAGAGCAGCTACTTGATATACTGGTTTGACTTGTCCCCAATAGTCCTCCATGTAGTATTGCGGACTTTCTTCAAGCACATCCACCCCATAGGCAATATTAGGATCTATATCTTCCTCACAGCCCTCCAAACAAGCAATAGATGACTCACAACCCACTTGATTCAGAGAAGTGATTCTCGGATGTGGTGGTTGTGGTCCTAGCACTGGAGGTGGTAAGGGTGTTGTTTGAACAACATTTTGGGCCCTAGGGACCATGTGTTGTGCTGTTTGTTCAAGAGGTGGGGCCGGCATCAATGCAGGCACTCGAGGTGTGTCTGTCCATTATTGGCCATCGCGTGCTTAAATACTACGCAATCCTTAGCTTGATGACCATACCTTCCACAGGCATTGCAATTCCCATTGAATTTTACTCTAAAAGTAGGGCATTCACTGGTACTATGCGGTCCATAGCATACTGAGCACCATTGTTGCCCTTCTTGGATACATATGATTGTTTTGCGAAGCACGATTGTCTCTAAGACTCTCTTGAATAGCCTTGGTGAGATCTACTAAAGTCATCTCAGATATCTTTGGCTCCTTAGCAATAGGCTTTAGGGTCATTGGCTGATGCCCTGATGTTTGTGAGCTAATAGATTTAGTCTCAACAGACACTCTTTCTCCTTGAATCATTAAATTATCCTCCAATTGGATCGCATTGGTGGTGACTGCTTCCCAAGTGGTGATACCTCTAATGACTAGGCCATTGTAGATATCCTCATGTCGTAATCCCCTAATGAATCTATCAAGCAATTGATTATTATTGAAGCGCTCATTTGGATTACAACAAGAATTCAAATGCTTCAAGCGACTATTAAAGTCTCTCACCGACTCTCCTTCCTCTCGTTGGGCTTTCTGGAGCTGAGAGGCTACACCCCAAAGCACTCCCTCTCGTATATATTCTTTCAAGAATAGTCTCCTAAGAGTAGGGTAAATCGTTTTTTCTTCCACCCTTAGGGTTCTATACCAATCCCCTGCCTTCCCAGTTAAGGTTAGGCTTAAAGCATTACTCTTATGCAGGTCATTGTGTTCTCCTAGAGAATCTCATATTTGTTCAAACACTTCGTGTGCACTCCTTGCCGCACTGTCAAAGCAAGGGCCTTGCCTAACACTGCGTGCGAGCCACATACGGCTCCAAGCACACAACTAGCTTAACTAGTAAGCTCAAAAGAGGGCAATGGTGTGTCACTCAACGCTCTATGCTCCTGCCGTGGGGGATTCCTCGCCGCGAAGAAGAAGGAGACGCCGCTACGTCGCGCTCAACCGCTTCACCGCCGTCGTGCCGCTGCAATGCTCGATCGCACTCTCTCCCTCTCTCTCTCTCTCTCTCTCTCTCTCTCTCTCTCTCTCTCTCTCACACACACACACACACACACACACACACACACACATACACACACACACACACACACAAGGAGGTGAAGAAGAAGAAGATGGAGATGGAGATGGAGCAAGAGCACTCTTCTATTGCACAAATGAGAGAATGAGTGAATTTTAGGTTTAGTTGGCTTTTATATGAGCTCCCCCCATTCAAACTTGGGCGCCCATGCTTAGCCAACTAATCCCTTGAATGTCCCAGTTAGAGTGCGCCTCTCATCGGCGATCACTCTTACCCTTTTCCTATTGGATCGACAAGCCCGGTACCTGACTCTACCAAATAAATAATACAATGTCCACCGTAGGTTACAACGTCCGTCTCGTAGGTGATAGGGTGTCCGTGAGCCGTGAGGGTTAACATGCCTCCCTTCCTGATGTAGATTCCGTCCTCGGAAGCTATTGAGTTGAAGCTCGTTGGTCAAGGTGGAAGAGCATTTGAGATGAATGTCCTTAGCCTTCATTAGTCACTGCAAAATCAAACAACATTGCACATTAATTGCATTTTCATAAGCGATTAAAAAGCATATGCAATTTTAGGCAGACAATTGATTGGTAACATAATTTTAAACAATTTGTCAGCAATAAGCATTAAATTGCAATGTAATCAAATGCATAAACAGATGTAAAGGTAAAAAATTAAACAAGTCTGGGGTCGCTAATTTAACGGTCGAAAGGCACTAGAGATCGACTATTAATACCATGGGTAAGCTTCTTAATTATCTCTCGTCAATTAAGTTGTTTAATCGCGAGAGCCAAGTATTTCATAATCGAGGGCTGACTAGAGGCTATACCTAGAAGACCTTGTAGTTAAGCTACGATAAAAGGAATTTCTCATGAAATCATCGCCTGACTGATTACCTTTTCTTTGACCCCCCAAAGTGTTTTCACAGTGATTCAATTTGATGTGTGTGCTTATTTTGTATGCCTTGGGTTTTTTGCTTTTCAAGGAAAAGCGCCCACACTGGGAACCTCTAGGGCTCTAGTACCATAGGCAATACATGTGAGTGAAGTACCAAATCAAGCTGAGATTTCTCTTCCAGCTTAAGATTTTACATTGTGGCACTTTGATTTTTTGTTTGTTCATTTTCAGCATTTTAATTTTGTAACTTTGGGGGGTCATATAACACTGATACACCTCCCCAGGCTCATCACACTAGTAAAATCCCTTTATAATACTTAAGCGAAAGGTCAATAGGGTCAAGCCCACTAGAAATCCCTAGTACATTTCACACAATGCTGCCTAAATCGGATTAAGAACCTAAGTAACCATTGATTATTAGGAAGGCATTCCCCATGGTATTAAGTGAAGATCTCTAACACCTAACTTGGTCAAACTAGCTTAGTCGAACTGGTTGATTTTTAAACCTAGACAAGTGATTATGACAAAAAATTACATTGAATTAAATGTTTGTTACTAAGCAAATGTGCTGGATATTATCCTACCAATCACAATCAAAGCAGAAAATCATAGATGCAAAAAAGATAAGGGGCAATGCTAATGGACAAGAAACACCTGTTTGTGTCGATGGTCGCGCTTGATTTGAAGAGTGAGTCGAGATAAAGATTTCATGAAGGTCCAAATCCTATCAATAGCAACACGCTCCTGTACACACTAGGAAACAAAAGTAATACCTCCAGGAGGCACATTAGTGGGAAAAGGTACCAACACTTATTGAACACAACAAAAAACATAAGGAATTCTAACCTAATTATTTGCACTCCCCCTAGAGAGTCAAGGGAATAGGATATTGTAGAGGTTGGGGGGAAACCCTAAGGCTAAACCCCTATCCTCGTCGTCGAGATAAACAAATTCATCATCCATGAGACCATATGTGCCATCCGTGTAGTCCTGTAAATTTTCTTCTTCATCATAGGTGCCCATGTTTACTAAGAAGGTCACTAGACGCCTATAGTCATCTTGGTCAACAGGGTAGGCTTGTGCAATGGGAGAAATGCTCTCTACTAAGTATGGATCAGACGTGGTCAAGAGACGTATCAGCCATTCTAACTCCTCAAAATTCCTCTCACATGCTAGCGTACCTATCAAATCCCATTCACATGCAAACACTGGAAAGACCATGTGAAATATTTGTGAAAAGTAACGAGGGTACCTCTCACCCAAGGCAGGAGTGGATGACTCTAGCGTACTAGCCATATCTGTACACGCAAATAGATGATGGTTAGAGTGCAAATATTACAAGGGTCGTGTTCTTGTGCATAATTTGGTTTTTATGATTTTGTGTTATGGCTCTTGCTCTTTTACTTTTTTATCTTGTTTTTGTGAGTATAAGGCTTTATATATACATTCCCTAAGATTGGAGATTAAAAGGTCAGGGAGAAAGGTTGAGAGGGAAGCAAGTGAATAATGGATGTCCACAAACACTCCCCCCTTCCTTGGGTAGATCATATCGTTTGAAATGATGTCGTCACCCTTTGAAACCAGTTGTTCCAAGTTGTTATAGGTGAAGACTTTTGCCATTAGTTTTCTATTACCTTAGGTGCCTCGTCGAGTTGCAAGGGTGGTAAGGTACTCTCCCAGGATCGAACTTGAAGTGGTTCATTAGGTGATTCTTGAACACTGGAAGGTGTGGATTCCTTTGTAGCTTCATGGAGGTTCACTATTGTAGGTGGAGGCTGTGTAGAAGCTTTTACCTCTATGGATGTATTACATGAGGAGCTAGAAGCTTCATGGAACTCCCCCCTTCTTGAGCTAGGTGGAATAAATTGGTTTTGCCTTAGAGCCCAAACTAGCTCTGGACTAGGTGTGTAGCATTCTGTGATCTTTCCCTTCCCACGGTCTGCCATTGGCTTTAGCATTACACTGTTTGACTCATATGGGTTTGTTGTCGATAGGGAAGGACACATTTTACGTTTAGGTACCCAAATTTGCTCATTTCCATCATAGTAGCCTTGGGCTTCTAATAGTTGTTTTGGAATCCATCGTGATTTGGTCTTGACTCTCCTAGGGCGCGCTCTTGGTTCTCCAGGGAAATTTTTTCTTGAAATGGATGGGAGTGTTGAGGTAGTTGGAAGTAAGGCCTTGGGGACCCATTGATATGTACTCTTAGGTCGTGCAGGTTGAGAACTTGCAATATTACTGCTTGCTGCAACTACAAGTGTTGAAGTGCTAGGTTCATGGGTAGCCGGCAAAGACGAGTTAACCACCTTGGCTTGTGAATGTTGGCTATCCTTCAACTTTGCTAGAGTTTGCAACGTAGGTGACTTTGCTTGAATGATAGGGGTAAGAGTCGGTGGTCGCGTCGTGACACTACCAGTATCCCAATCAATAGTGCATTTGGTTGCCAACATCCACGTGCGTCCCAGGTTTACGTTGCCTTCCATAGCTCCCACGGGCATGACTAGAAACCTCTGCACTATGCTTCCATTGTCATAGACAACAGGGGTCTGAAGGACTCCAAGAATAGCAGTTTTCTTTTTATTAATGCCCTTGACTTGCATCGTACTCGGGGATAGGGTCAGTTTCCCTAATTGACACCAAACTCAATAGGACAACAAATTGTGTTTAGCTCCCGTATCTAATAAGGCATTGTATAGTACTTTCCCATAGGGCCTATTTAGCTCAATTGGGTATCGTAGGGGTGGCTCAGATTCTAATGAGTCCGCATCTGTGTCCTCGAAAAATGCTTGCGTGATTCCCATATTAGCCTCTCGTTGGCGTCTAAGACGTTGTTGTCGTTCTCGAGCCTCAACTCTTGCTTGGATTTTTCTAAGCTCTGCTTGTTCCTTGGCAGCCTTCTTTTGATGGATAGCTTGCAACTCTTCCTGGCTTAGAGGATCATAATATCTTTTGAATTTACTCCCATTAAGGAATCCAATGGTTTCAACTCCATCTAGAGTCTCCACACAAATGGTCCCTCGCGGGGTAATTTCACACACTCGATATGGTTCCTTACCAGTGTATTTCAATTTCTTCTTTTCATTACATACCCCGTACATAAGAACTTTATCACCAACCTTGATGTCTTTATCCTTTAAATGGCTATCAAACCACTTCTTTCTCCTATCCTTCTCCACTAGAGCATTTCGCACAGCTAATTGCCTTTCTTCATCTAGCCTTTCCGGGATATATAATCGCTCCACTAAGGGGTTACCGTCTCAACCTTCTTGAGAAGCTACTCGAAGACTAGGAATGACAAACTCCCATGGCATAACTGCTTCTTGGCCATACACCATCTTAAACGGTGTGCAATTAATCGCAACTTTATACGCAGTATGATAAGCCCATAAAGCTGATGTAAGCTTTAGGTCCCAATCAGTGCGATTAGCCTCAACTGTCTTTGTCAAAATGGAGATGAGAGTTTTGTTGGTACTCTCAGCTTGGCCATTTGCTTGGGGATAATAGGGTGTAGACTTGTGGTGAGATATCATGAAGTTTGATGTGAGTTCTTTTATTACTTCATTTATAAAATGAGTTCCATTGTCACTCACAAGTTCAAAGGGGCATCCAAAACGTGTGATAATGTTCTCAAAGAGGAACTTAGCTGTTGTTTTTGCATCCGCCTTTCGTGTTGCTTTTGCTTCAGCTCATTTGGTTACATAGTCGGTAGCCACAATGATATATCGTGATTGCGTGTTATGTGCAGGCGGACTAATCGGTCCTACAAAGTCTAAGCCCCACTTTTCAAATGGTTGGATTACCTTGATGGGATTAGGGATACGAGATAAATGATCCGCCATGACATGTTTCCTCCCAGGCCTCACAACAACGGTGAAGTCAAACTCAAGAAGAATTAACAACTATCGTGTAATTCGACCTGTGGAACACGGCTTGTTTACCAAATATAGCAATGCTTGATGATCAACATAAAACACAAACTTGTTAGCAAGAAGGTTATAGCGAAATTTATTTATTGCGTAAATCATAGCTAGACCTTCGCGCTCTGTAGTAGTGTAGTTCATCTCGGCATCATTTAATTGGCGACTTGCAAAGCTAATAGGGTAGTCCAATTTATGTTCTCCTGGTTGAGTTAGAACACACTCAATAGCAAAATTTGATGCATCAATATGCACATGAAAAGGTACATTCCAATCAGGTGTTCGCAGGATTGGAGCACTTGTTAGGGCCTTCTTTAATAACTCATAAGATTGATGACATTCTTTCGTCCAGTGAAACTCGATAAGAAGCTTGTACAATGGACGCACTATCTCGGCAAAGTTTAAAATAAGCCTTCGATAATAACCAACATGGCCCATAAATCTTTGAACTCCTTTATAGTTCGTAGGTGGTGGCAAATCGGCAATGGCTTTAATCTTACTCTCATCTGTGGATATCCCGTTCTTGGACACTATATGCCCTAGAATGACTCCATGCTTAACCCAAAATTGGCATTTGAAAGGGTTCAATGAGATGCGATAAAATATGCACCTTTCAAATATTTTTCGTAGATATAACAAATGCTTCTCCCAAGAAGAATAAACACAAAGGTCGTCTAGGAAAGCTTCACAAAACTCCCTTAGAAATTCTTTAAATGCAGTGTTTATTAATCGTTGGAATGTAGCAGGGGCATTCGTTAAGCCAAAAGCCATAACACAAAATGCAAACACTCCAAACTCTGTGATAAAAGCAGTTTTAGCTTGGTCCTCTAATGCAATTGTGATTTGATTGTAACCAGAGTACCCATCTAAAAAGCTATAAGCATCCTTGCCCGCAACTCTTTCAAGCACATGTTCTGAATATGGCAAGGGATAATGATCTCTCCTAGTGGCTGCATTAACTTTCTTGAGGTCCACGCACACTCTTAGTTTCCCATTCTTTTTTGGCACAATGACTATTGGAGAAACCCATTCTGAGTGCTCAATAGGGTATATGAATCCACATTGGATAAGTTTTTCAATCTCCTCTTGTACAATTTTGGCGTACTTAGGATTCATTGGATAGGGTCGTTGCTGGACGGGTTTAACAGTGTTGATCATGGGAATTGTATGTTGCACCACAGAAGGTGGAACGCCCTTCATGTCATGATATGTCCAAGCAAAGATATCCTTGTATTCCTTGAGGAGCTCCTTAAGTACAGCCTCTTCAATTTCGGTAAGGTCTTGAGCAATAAAGACTGGTTTAGACTCCTCACCTGGTTCTTCTAATTCTATCTCTTTAACTACCGTTGGACCATCATAGACTCCACTGCTTCCATTGGTAGGTATTCGTTGGGCTTTGGCATACACAATCTTTCGCTCCCCCGTGGTATAAGATTTAAAATGTTCAGGAGCCGTATGTAAGTCAGCAGGCTCTTGTCCTGACGGAGACCTTTCTTTTAGTTCTGCCTCCTTTTGTTGTTGTGCTAACTCTCGGTTTTGACGTCTTCTTATAGTTCGACTCAATTTCGGCTCTGTAACCTCCAATTGAGCGAGGTCAATGGGTCGCGGGCTGCACCAGATGACACTCTGGAGATGTTCACCCCAATTGTCTACTAGCTTTCGATGAGCATCACATGCCCCTAGATAGCTAAGCCATTCTGCAGTAGATCTTTCCTTGTTTATCCTAGCTCTCACATTTGCTCGATATCATCGTCTCTTATATGACCTTTGTTTCTTGTTAAGGTTTTGATTTTGGTAAATGTTTGAACTCGACTCGCCTGATAGGTCTTCGCTTGTATCTTCTTCACTCTCATATAAATTACCATAGATGGTCGTACTAGGCCTTGAGTGTTCAGTTTCTATACTTGGTTCACTCGATGTTTCCTCAGGTTCTGAATCCATTTCTTCCTGAGATTCCGTTTCCGATGTGTATTGGCCTGAAGCCTTTGAGGAATCATCAGTTTCACTCTCAGGTAGGTGTGCCTCTTTCTTATCATCGGATGTTATATGCGCTACACCTAACATGTTTACTGGTGCAATGTGTGGTATCTCTTCCCCATCTGGTGTTACCCAGGTTGTTCCTCTAGCTCCCCATGTATCTATAGTTGCCGCTAGGTGTACCCAATCGACATTGTCTGACTCAGCCATTCCGGGTAGGATATCCATATAAGGAGAGTTCTCCCCAATATCCGTGTCTTCGTTACACGTGTAACAATACTGTAATGGAGCTGAGTGAATTGTTGTGTCTGATCGATTATCAATGATGAATTTATTTCCTAGAGGATGCGTTCGACCACTTAAAAGATCAACTCGAATGACAGAGTCTTGGAACTGTAAGTAGATGTGTTTTTTGGACCAGTCATGCACCATTTTTGCTTCCCTCATGAATGGACGCCCTAAGATCATCTCAAATGACATAGGATGCTTGGAAAAATCCATAACAATGAAAGTCTGCCTTACCTTGTGTCCCAAGACCTTGATCCTGAGATCCTTTAGCATTCCAATAGGCGTAACAATAGATCCATTAGCCATTTTTACCACTACGCTTGTGGCTTCAAGGTGAGGTCTCCCCATAGACTCCCAACAACTCTTTGTCACCATGCTGACTCCCGCACCACCTTCAAGGACCCCCTTTACAGTTAATCCTTTAGTAGTGATTGGTAGAGTAGCATTAGATTCATCACCTTCAAAGTATTGCCCCAACTTGTTAACGGGTACTTCAATTACAGATTCATGTCCCGCTAGGTCAGATGGTGGTGCTAAATGTTCCTCATCATTCATTACCGAGTCAGGTTTGTTCATATGTGCAAACTGTGGTAATCCGTCCTGTAATTCTCCATTGAGGAAGGCTCGAAGAGCTGAGACTAGCTCGGGGTCTTTATATAGTTTGGACATGATGGTGGTTCTAACTTTTGAAGACATGAAATCCATCAATTTGGCAACATTTAATGGCATCTTGTGGGACGTAGGACCATGACAAGAGAATGGTGAAGATGGAATCTCCACTTCCTCAAGGGGGTCGGGCATTCCCTCACCAAACATTCTCTCTAGTAGGAAAGGTGTGTGTCCACTTTCAGCTGTCCTACCCTCACTCTCTTCCCGAATGATACTGGGTATAGCTAACGGCCTGTAGTTCTTGTGAGGTTGAACTTGTGTGGGAAACACTGTGTCCGACATCTGGATATGTTTCGGTTTAGGTTCTAATGTTCGTTGAGTTTCTTCCACCAAACCCCTCAGTTGTTGGACTCGTTCAATTTCCACTGTTGGGTTTGGATAGGTTCCAATCTTTCTCTTGCAATCCTCATTTTTTGTCTCTCGTGGCTTATCTTGGGGGTTCGCAACTGGGTGGTTTAACTTTGAATACTCTTTTGGTCTTCGTCGTAATTCCCTCTCGTGATCCTCCTCGCTGGCTTTTTCCTTTGTAGTAACAGTTTTGGTCTCCGTGGTCTCTATCGAATCTGAGTCATCCTCAGGGTCATTCATATACACGGGATCCTCTCCTGTCCCTATGTTAGTCTTTGAACTAGGTTTTGAGCTAGAAGCATTAAGGGATTTCTTTCTTCGTGTTTTCTTCTTTCTCGCTCGGCCAATGGATGCAGCATCTCTCTCTTCGAGGATGTAATTTTGCTTTTGGAGCATTGACCATGTGAGTGCATTCATTGGTGCTATGTTTATAGTTGGTGGTGTCCCATCAACAATCTCTATTAAGTTCAATGGTGTGATTTTTGGCACGTTTGGATTGTTAGGACACTGTGCGATCAAATGATCTATGCCACAACGATTACAAATGAGTATTGGCATTGCCAATGCACTCCCTTGACTTGTTTGCATTAGTGCAGCATTCTTTTGCATTCTAATGGGGCACTCAGCTACTCGATGTGGTCCACCACATTCGTAGCACTGAAGAGGGGGTCTCCTGGCAAAACTATTAATGTTTTGGCCTCTTGCTGCTAGCGCAGTAGCTTGATATACCGGTTTGATTTGTCCCCAATGGTCTTCCATATAGTACATGGGACACTCCTCAAGCATGTCGACTCCATAGGTGATACTAGAGTCTATGTCCTCTTCGCAATCTACATAAGTACTAGATGACTCGCAACCTATTTGGTTCATAGGTGTAACTCTTGGATGAGGGGGTTGCGGTCCTAGCACTGGAGGTGGCAACGGTGTGGTTTGGACCACATTTTGGGTTCTAGGGACCATGTGCTGTAATGGCAACTGTTGCTCCATGGGTAGGTAGGCATCACTGCAGGAACTCGAGGTGAGTCTGCCCAAGCTATAGGCGGTCTATTTTCCATGATGCTTTTAAGCATTAGGCAATCCTTCGCTTGATGGCCATACCTACCACACGCGTTACAAGTCCCTTTAAACTTTACTCTGAAAGTAGGGCATTCACTCGTAGTATGTGGGCCCAAGCAGATTGAGCACCATTGTTGATCCCTTCTTGGATACATATGAGTGTTTTGTGGAGCATGATTATCCCTAAGGCTTTCTTGGATGGCCTTGGTGAGATCTGCCAAAGTCATCTCAGATATCGTTTGCTCTTTCACGATTGGCTTTATCTTCATTGGCTCATGCCCTGATGCTTACGAGCTACTAGACTTCGGCTCGGCCGACACTCTTTCTCCTGCAATCATTAAATTATCCTCCAATTGGATTGCATTCATGGTGACTGCTTCCCAAGTAGTGATACCTCTAATGACTAGGCCATTATAAATACTTTCATGTCGTAGTCCCCTGATGAATCTATCAAGCAATTGGTTGTTGTTGAATCGCTCGTTTGGATTGCATCGAGAATTCAAATTCTTTAGGCGACTAATGAAGTCTCTCACGGATTCACCTTCTTCTCGTTGGGCTTTCTGGAGCTGAGAGGCTACACCCCAAAGTACTCCCTCTCGTATGTATTCTTTTAAGAACAGTCTCCTAAGAGTAGAGTAGATCGTTTTCTCTTCTACTCTTAAGGTTCTATACCAATCTCCAGCCTTTCCGCTTAGGGTCAAAATCAAAGCCTTACACTTATGTAGCTCATTGTGCTCTTCCAAGGAATCGCACACATGTTCAAAGACTTCCATATGCTTTCTAGCATCTCCGTCTCCACTGAATTTCTGTGTGAGCTTAGCTACTTGAACTGTCTTGCTCCTAGGCTCTCTATCAGGTGCACTACACATGTTTTCCGCAATAGAGCGACCGATAGTTTGAGCAAATGCTGCCAAATCTCCTATTTGAGCAAGTATAATGGGTGGATGTGCTCCTGGAACCACATGTGAGATGGGAGTTGGCCTTGGCCTTGGCATACGCGCGGCTCTTGGGTCCCATATTTCGTATGGTGGTGTACCAAACGGTGGTCCAAAGTTTACAGGCGTGGCCCTAGGCATAGGGGGTGCCTGATATGGCATGTTATTATTAAATGGCATGGCTCCACTTGTATAAGAGCTTGGATAATTCCATTGTGGATTGTAAGCTCTTGGAATAATCGGAGGTGTAGGAGCTACATGAGGCTGAGGTACGACAGGTGCACATGATTGATACATACATGTAGGTATAGTTGGGGGCACTGTGCTACTAGGCATCGGTGCAGTATTAACAAATGAACTCCATGGTGTACTTCTTGTCATGCTCACCACTGGGATATGCATGGTAGCCGTAGTGTCATTAAGAGAAAGATGAGCTAGATCTGGGAAGGTAAAGCTGCCACTTGTGGGCTCAGATTGTACTGAGGCTCCTTGCAAAACAACATATGGAGGATCAATGGGGCTCACTGAGGGAGTCTCCATTTGTGATAGGGTTGGTTGGTTGGCCTTTCCCGTATCCAAGAATCTCATTAGGCCTGTTGAAGGCATGTTGATCCCTGTGTTCTGTCTTTCTAACTCGACAATCCTATGGAGGACATCACAGACTTTCTGTTGTTGCTCATCTATGCTAGTAGCACCCGATGTGGATTGTAGAACATCTAACCAACCCACATGATAGGTGTGTCATGTGTACCGATCAGTTAAAGCTTCTGCTTGTAGGTCATACTCCCAATTTTCATTTAGGAATATCCCATCTAGGCCTGGCGTGCTGGAGGTTTCCCTCGAAGTGGAAGCATTATTGCTCCCCATCGCTTGCCCCTCCGTGACTGCTACCTTGGGAGCACTCGGTTGCTCGGCTGGCATGATTGTTGTCATAGGAGCCTTTGCTTTCAGGGCTCGACTTTGTTCTAGCCTTCGTAGGTTCTCAATTTCCCTCTCCCTTGTTGCTTGCATATAGCGTTCGATCTCTTGTACTTCGGCAAGACTCCTACCATCGGGTAGTAAAACCTCAGAGGGAGATAGTCCTAAAGGATCAGGAGGTACAGTGGATGGAACATTCACATGCACACTCTCAAGAAGCATAGGGTCTATTTTAGGCATGAATGACGAATTTACTTCCCCAGTCCCTTCATTTATTTCATTAACCGCATGTTCGGAGCGAGTAGCTCTACTAAGGGTCTCTTTTAAGCGGCTAAACACGCTGGACCCGGGCCGTGGGCCCATGGCATGCATGTCTTGACTTGAACTATCAGGGTTTGGTGTAGGATACCCCTCCATGACTTCGTAGTCAGAGGAAGAATCACTAGACGCGATATGAGGATCTTGGTTCGCGCTACCTTGAGTCCCAGCCGAAGGTCCAGAACCTAGGGTGGAGGAATAATGGGTGCCCGCGTAAATGGAGGCACTACCAATATGCTCGTGCTCTAACACTCGTCCAGAGCGTAGGTTCATATGACTTGGATCCCCTAGAAATGTCAGTGAGTGCCCGTGAAGGCTGCTCACCTAGTAATTTTGGGTGTTTTGCAACCCAAGTCTTTTCTTATTTATTTATTTTTTGATTTTTTGGTCCTTTTTTTCTGACCCAGCTATAGAATAGCACGTATGATAGCTCAAAACGAGCGTCTCGGTCAGAGGGACGTGCCGTGCTTTACAGCCCTCCGTTTGGTCACTTTATGCCCTCGGAATCCCTAAAACCGTCAATTTCTATTAGGGAACTAGGCCCAAATTAGAAAGTCTAAGGGTGTAAGTGGGAAGAGAGGGGAAGAGAGTGGAGGACTTGCCCCACATGCTCTCATTCCCTCTTGAGGGGGTAAGGTATATATATAAGAGTGAGTCTAGTATATATCACAAGACTGAGGACTGAGGCATGGGCCTGGGGAAACGATCCCGATCAAAAATTTTGTGTAGCCCCCCAGTCACTCACGCTTAAATATTTTCGTTTTTTTTTTTTTTTTTTGACGACAACCGCGCGCGGTTTAGGTGACCCTTTCTTGGCCACACACACTGTCAACACCTACCTAACCTCTCTGTCAACAGCTCACTACCTTATCTACTTACTAACAGTGCTGCTAACCACTAACTAATCTACTAACTAATCTGTTAACCACTCTGCTAACTGCTTACTGACAGTGGGCTAACTGTCCACCTACTTCCTCTCTCACTGCCTTACTGTGCAAAGACTGTGTGCAGGCAAACCTTGACAGAAAACTGTGTACAGACTGTGTGCAAACAGAAATTGCTAACTGCCTTCCTACTTATTCATTCACTGCGAACAAGCTAACGACTACTAATTGTGCAAAGACTGTGTGCAAACAGAAAACACAACATTATGCAGAAATCACAAAACTTGCAGACAATACAGAAATTAACAACTTGCAGAAAAATAACTCATTCCTCTTCCTCTTCCTCTTCTTTCCTACTACAGACAACTCATAGGAGAAGCACAAAGTGCCTCTTGGGCTTAGTGCAGGGCGATTCCCCGGCAGCGGCGCCAAAATTGTGCACTCCTTGCCGCACTGTCGAAGCAAGGGCCTTGCCTAACACTGCGTGCGAGCCACAGACGGCTCCAAGCACACAACTAGCTTAACTAGTAAGCTCAAAAGAGGGCAATGGTGTGTCACTCACCGCTCTATGCTCCTGCCGTGGAGGATTCCTCGCCGCGAAGAAGAAGGAGACGCCGCTAGGTCGCGCTAAACCGCTTCACCGCCGTCGTGCCGCCGCAATGCTCGATCGCACTCTCTCCCTCTCTCTCTCTCTCTCTCCCTCTCTCACACACATACACACACACACAAGGAGGTGAAGAAGAAGAAGATGGAGATGGAGATGGAGCAAGAGCACTCTTCTATTGCACAAATGAGAGAATGAGTGAATTTTAGGTTTAGTTGGCTTTTATATGAGCTCACCCCATTTACACTTGGGCGCCCATGCTTAGCCAACTAATCCCTTGAATGTCCCAATTAGAGTGCGCCTCTCATCAGCGATCACTCTTACCCTTTTCCTATTGGACCGACAAGCCCAGTACCTGACTCTACCAAATAAATAATACAATGTCCACCGTAGATTACAACGTCCGTCTCGTAGGTGATAGGGTGTTCGTGAGCCGTGAGGGTTAACACTTCGATATGCTTTCTCACATCCCCGTCTCCACTAAATTTTTGTGTGAGTTTGGCTATTTGTACTGCCTTACTTCTAGGCTCTCTATCAGGCGTGTTACGCATATTCTCAGCAATAGATCGACCAATAGCTTGAGCAAATGTTGCCAAGTCACCTAAGTGAGCAGGAACCGTGGGTGTAGGTGCTCCCGAGACTACATGTGGAGTAGATATTGGCATTGGGCTTGGCGCATAGGAAGCCCTTAGGTTCCACGTTTGTACGGTGTGGTGCCATCTGGTGGCTCAAAGTTCATATGTGTGGCCCTAGGCATAGCAGACGTCGGATGTGACATGCTAATGCTAGCCGATATAGTCCCATGGAAATAAGAGCTTGGGTGTTGTGGTTGTGGAGCATAGGTAGTTGAAACAATGGGAGGGGTAGGGGCTACATGAGTACGATGACCCATAGGTGCATACGAATGGTACACACTTGTAGGTACTGTTGCAAGCATTGAGCTACCACGTAGTGGTGCTTTACTAACAAATGAGGTCCATGGCGTGTTTCTCGGCATGCCCATCATTGGGGTAGGTATGGTAGCCGTGGTGTCATGAAGGGAAAGATGAGCTAGACTTGGAAAGGTAAAGCTATCACTTGTGGGCTCAGATTGCATTGAGACCCCTGGAGAAACAACATATGGAGGATCCATCAGACTTACCGAGGGAGTCTCCATTTGCGATAAGGTTGGTTGTTTAGCCTTTCCTGTATCCAAGAACTTCATGAGACCTGTTGAAGGCATGTTGATCCCTTTGTTCTGTCTCTCTAACTCAATGACCCTATGAATGACCTCACAAACTCTTTGTTGTTGATCCTCCACACTAGTAGCACCCATTGTGGATTGTAGGACATCTAACCAACCCATGTGATAGGTGTGACCTGTGTATAGGTCGGTCAGAGTTTCTGTTTGTAGTTCGTACTCCCAGTTCTCATTTAAGAACGCTCCATCTAGGATTGAGGTGCTAGGGGTGTCCTTTGAACTAGATGCAATGTTGCTTTCTAGCGGTTGGCCCTTAGCGGTTGCTAAGTCAGGAGCACTCGATTGCTCTCCTAGCAAGGATATTGACATAGGGGCTTTCGCTTTTAACTCTCTTCATTGCTCCGCCTTGCGTAAGCTCTCAATTTCCTTTTCCCTCGCTGCAAGGATATACCGCTCAACCTCTTGCACTTCGGCAAGGCTTCTACCATCGGGTAATATGACCTCGGAGGGAAATAACTCTGAAGAGTCAGGAGGTGCAGTGAATGAAGTATTCAAGTGCACATTCTCTAAGGGTATAGGGTCTACGTTGGTCGCAAATGGAGAATTTACTTCCCCAACCCCCTCATTTACATCATTAGCTCCATGTTCGGAGCGAGTGGCTCTACTAAAGGTTTCCTTCAGGCGGCTAAGTACGCTTGGCCCGGACCACGGGCCCATGGCATGCATGTCTTGGCTTGAGCTATCGGGATTAGGCATTGAGAAACCCTCCATTACGTCGTAGTCAGAGGAAGAGTCACTAGCCGCTATGTTCGGGTCTTGGTTTGTACTACCTTGGGTCCCCGTAGAGGGCTCGGAACCTAAAGTGGGTGGATATTGAGAACTCGCGTAAGTCAAAATTCTCTCTAATTGCTCCGTCTCTAGCACACGACCAAAGCGCAGATGCATGTGCCTTTGACACCCTACAAGCGTCGGCGAGTGACCTCGAAGGTTAACCGCTTACTTTTTTAGGTGTCCGTTTTCATTTTTTTTTTTAATAATATTTTTGAATGATCGGTTTTTTTATTAAAGTGTGTGATAGCTCAAAACGAGATATCACTCAAAGGGTCGCGGTGTGCTTTATAGCACAACGTTCGGTCACCTGAAGCTCCGTTGGTCCTCAAAAAAGCCGATTTTTAGCTACGTGTGAAGCTAAAATACGTAATTTTAAAGGACGACTGAGACCTAAGCCTGAGCGTGAGCTTTGGGCTTGGGTCTGGGAGATATTCTCGATCCCGGTCCTACCTTTAAATTTTTTATTTTTTATTTTTTAAGGATAAGGTCGTCGCGGCCTGCGCGAGAGCACACACACACTCTACCTACCTACTTACAACTAATTCACCTACTGTTACACACTAACACACTCCATTAGCTCTCACAGATCTACTTCCTACTTACTATACTTTGCATTACAGAAAACTAACAACCTTAATACTAACACCTTACACAGAGAAAAAACATAGTACCTTTGAAAACTCCATTAACAAAGAAATACACAGTAGCAACACAAAATCCTTCTTCTCAACACACACACACTCCTTCCTTACCTTTCCTACAATTGAAATTGCACCACAAAAGAAGCACAGAGTGCCATTCAAGCTTAGTGTATAGCATTCCCCGGCAACGGCGCCAAAAATGTGCGCGTATGTCGCACGTGTCAATGCAAGGAACTTGCCGATAGACCGTGTGCGAGCCACAAATGGCTCCAAGCACCAAACAAGCCTAAACTAGTAAGCTCAAAGATGGTGATGGTGTGTCACTCACTGCTCTACGCTTGCTGTCGTAGAGGATTCCTCGCTGCGAAGAACAGGGAGACGCCGCTACGCTGCACTCAACCGCCTCGCCGTCGTCGTGCCGCCACAATGCTCGATCGCACTCTCTCTCTCTCTCTCTCTCTCTCTCTCTCTCTCTCTCTCTCACGCACACACACACACACACACACAAGGAGATGAAGAAGAAGAAGATGGAGATGGAGCAAGAGCACTCTTCAATTGCACAAATGAGAGAATGAGTGAATTTTAGGTTTAGTTGACTTTTATATGAGCTCACCCCATTCACACTTGGGCGCCCATGCTTAGCCAACTAATCCCTTGAATGTTCCAGTTAGAGTGCGCCTCTCATTGGCGATCACTCTTACCCTTTTCCTATTGGACCGACAAGCCCGGTACTTGACTCTACCAAGTAAATAATACAACGTCCGTCGTAGGTGATAGGGTGTCCGTGAGCCGTGTTAAGTATGGAGCCTGATTTACCTTGTAATCTTCTGTGGTAAAAGCGCACATTTGTAAGGCCCCCATTATGAGGAGAAGCCATCGTGCGTGAAGGACAATCACTCACCGGAAACCAAAATTTTCACGGACAAGAATCAGGGGCAACTTTAGGGGATAAAAGTTCCTCGCCAGAATATTATGGCCGGACGGCGGCCGGAAAGTGGTCGGAAAACAACCGGTCGGTTGGCCGGTGGCCGATATTCAATGGCCGGTGGCCGATGGTCGAATTCAAAAGCGGACTTGTCTTCTCAAGGGCGGCCACACATGGGCGGATTGGAGGGTCCGATTTGGACTTATTCGCACAAGGGCGGCTACACATGGCTTCCTCTCATAAGAGAGGGCAGCCCTTTTGGCCTATAAAAGGAGGCCATTTCTACACACATTTCATAGTGTGAAGTTGATGCAACAAGGTGAGTGTGAGGTGGTGAGAGTGAAGCAAGGCGGGAGCTCTATTAAGGGTTTAATCCCTTTGTAAACTACTTCTTTTGAAGTGCTAAAGCCATTGAGTGGCTGCTTTCCCGTGGACGTAGCCCACATTGGGTGAACCACGTATATCGTGTGTACTCTCTCTCTCTCTCTCTCTCTCTCTCTCTCTCTCTCTCTCTCTCTCTCTACTCTATAATCTCTTGTGTGTGAAATCTATCTCTCTCCATTAAGTAATCTACTCAAAGATCTATTTAGCTACGTTTTATTTCCTAACAACTGGTATCAGAGCAAGGTTTGCTCGTAGCTAAATTATCTCAAGGAAAGGATTCCTTGAATTGAGTGGGAGTTATGGCGGAGGAAAGGAAGCTCAAGATTGAGAAGTTCAACAGCAAAAACTACCAACATTGGAAGATGCAGATTGAAGACTATCTCTACCAGAAGGATCTCTATTTGCCACTAGGCGGTCTTGCGAAGAAGCCCACAACAATGGCAGATGAAGCATGGATTGTCCTTGATCGAAAGGCACTGGGAACAATCCGGTTAAGCTTGGCGTCAACGGTGGCCTTCAATGTTTCGGAGATGAAGACCACGGAGGACTTAATGAAGTCACTTGACGACTTCTACGAGAAACCATCGGCATCCAATAAGGTATTTCTTATGAAGCGCTTGTTCAATCTAAAGATGGTAGAGAATGGTTCAGTTGCAGAACACCTAAATGACTTTAACACAAACATAAGTCAACTTCGATCGGTGAAAATCAATTTCGATGATGAAGTGCGAGCTCTCCTTATACTATTATCTCTACCGGATAGTTGGGACAGCCTTGTGATGGCTGTAAGTAATTCTATCTCTGGTACAAATACTCTTAAGTTTGATGATGTTGTGGGTGTTCTCCTAAGTGAGGAAATACGAAGGAGAAGCACAAGAGAATCATCAAGTGCTGCATTGTCAGTGGAAACAAGAGGAAGGCCTAAGGAGAGGTTCAAAAACCAAAAGGGTCGTGATCGCTCAAGGCAGAGCAAGTCACGCACAAAGTCAGTTCTTGAATGTTGGAACTGCGGCAAGAAGGGCCACATCAAGAAGGATTGCTGGTCCAAGAAGAAGAAGGAGACAGAGTCTCAAGACAACAAGCCAACATCGGAGGCCAATGTGACAGGTAAAGTAGAGCAAGATGCTCTAATTCTCTCATTAGACAATGTGTCTAATTCCTGGATAGTAGATTCCGGGGCTTCATTCCATGCGACATCACACAAGCAACATTTCCAAGATTACACCAAAGGTAATTTTGGGTATGTATACTTGGGAGATGATGAAGCTTGTGAGATTGTCGGCAAAGGTACAGTTTCTCTCAAAACTGCTAACGGAAATGAATGGAAGCTTAAAGATGTTAGGCATGTTCCTTCTCTTCGCAAAAATTTGATCTCTACAGGACAATTGGACGATGAAGGTCACAACATTGCATTCGGAAACAAACGGTGGAAAATCTCAAAGGGATCTTTGGTGGTTGCCAAGGGAGAAAAGGTCGGTACACTTTACTTGTGTACTGTTAGCACGCAACCTTCAGCTTGTGCAACAACTACAGAAGTTGACAGTGCGGTGTGGCACTATCGACTTGGGCATATGAGTGCCAAAGGAATGCAAATCCTTCAAACAAAGAAGCTTCTACCAGGTTTGAAAGAAGTGGACTTAGAGTTCTGTGAAGATTGTGTTTATGGTAAACAAAAGAGGGTAAAATTTCAAAAATTAGGAAATGAAAGAAAAAATAAAAAACTTGAGTTGGTTCATTCTGATGTTTGGGGTCCTGCAAGTACACCATCACTTGGTGGCTCATTGTACTATGTAACATTCATAGACGATGCGACTAGAAAAACATGGGTTTATGTCATGAAGAATAAATCCGATGTATTTTCCATATTTCAAAGGTGGAAAGCCTTTGTGGAGAATGAAACAGGTACCAAGGTTAAATGCCTCAGATCCGACAATGGAGGTGAATATTGCAACCAAGCTTTTGAAAGCTTCTGTGCTAGCAATGGCATTCGGAGGCAAAGGACAACCCCAAGGACACCTCAACAAAATGGGATTTCGGAAAGGATGAACAGGACAATCATGGAGCGAGCACGAAGCATGCGGCTACATGCAGGCCTACCGCTTGAGCTTTGGGCGGAAGCTGTAAGTACGTCTGTGTACTTAATCAACCGTTCACCCTCAATGGCATTGGATGGGGGAGTTCCAGAAGAGGCATGGACAAGTAAACCAGTGAATTATGCATTTCTCAAAGTGTTTGGGTGTGAGGCTTTCATGCACATAGATAGAAGCCTAAGATCAAAGCTAGATGCAAAGTCCAAAAAGTGTTTCTTCATTGCCTATGGAGAAGGTGACTTTGGGTATCGCCTATGGAATCCTGAAGATGGTAAAATCTTAAGGAGTAGGGATGTAATTTTTAACGAACAAAATATGTACAAAGATTACTTGGAAAGAAAACAAACAAAAGAAACAGGTGATGAGTACATGGAGCTTGAGGACGGTGAAGACTCAAGGACTGCAAACGGTGACAATGTGCAACAACGTCAACCAAATGAGGAGCCTCAACCTATTCCCCGAAGATCTACAAGAGCAAGTAGACCTCCAGAAAGGTTTGTTCCTTCCTTCAACCATCTCTTAATCTCAGATTCTGGAGAGCCGGAATCATACGAAGAAGCTATGCAACATGAATCCAAAGAAGAATGGACGAAGAGCATGCAAGTGGAAATGGACTCACTACATCGCAACCAAACATGGGAGTTGGTTGAGTTGCCTAAAGGTAAGCGGACACTTCAAAACAAATGGGTGTACAAGGTGAAGGAAGAAGAAGGTGGGAAGAAAAGGTACAAGTCTAGGCTTGTGGTAAAAGGGTTATCTCAAAAGAAAGGTAATGACTTCAATGAAATATTTTCTCATGTTGTAAAAATGAACTCAATTAGGCTTGTCTTAAGCCTTGTGGCTGCTCATGATCTAAATCTCGAGCAAATGGATGTAAATACGGCATTCCCTCACGGTGACTTAGAGGAGGAAATCTACATGCTTCAACCAAAGGGGTATGAAGTAAAAGGTAAGGAGAAAATGGTTTGCAGATTAAAGAAGAGCTTGTATGGTTTAAAGCAAGCATCAAGACAATGGTACTTGAAGTTTGATCGATGGATGTTGGATCATGGATTCACAAGATGCAACTCGGATCACTGCGTCTACACAAAGAATTTGGGAGATGGGAAATTCATCATCCTAATGTTGTATGTTGATGACATGCTCATTGCAAGTGCTAACATGCAGGACATCAAAAACCTAAAAGAGGCGCTGTCTAAATCTTTTTCAATGAAAGATTTAGGTGCTGCAAAGAGGATACTTGGTATGAAAATATCAAGGGACAGAACGAAGAAGACAATAAAGCTATCTCAAGAGGATTACATCAAGAAAGTACTAGAAAGGTTTGCAATGCAAAATGCAAAACCAGTTTCTACACCTTTGGCCGGTCACTTTAAACTAACGAAGGATATGTGTCCAAAGACACAAGAGGAGATAGTCTATATGTCTAAAGTTCCATATGCTGTGGCGGTAGGTTCTCTAATGTATGCTATGGTCTGGACAAGGCCAGACATTGCACATGCAGTGGGAGTTGTGAGTAGGTTCATGGACAACCCAGGTAAAGAGCATTGGCAAGCTGTGAAGTGGATACTTAGGTATCTAAAAGGGACAACAACAACAAATGCTTTGTATTTTGGAGGAACTGATATTTTTCTTCTAGGGTATGCTGATGCAGATATGGCAGGTGACAAAGATACCCGAAGAAGCACTACTGGCTATGTGTTCACAGTTAGAGGCACAACAGTAAGCTGGGCTTCAAAGCTACAGAAAGTGGTTTCACTTTCTACCACGAAAGCAGAGTATGTAGCAATGACGGAGGCAAGCAAGGAAATTCTGTGGCTTCACAGATTCTTAGAAGAGCTTGGATTCAAACAAGACAATTGTGTCTTGTACGGTGATAGCCAAAGCGCTATCCATCTTGCGAAGAACTCAGCCTTTCATTCAAGGACAAAGCACATTGAGGTGAGATATTACTTCATACGCACTCTTTGGAAGAGGGACAACTAAAGGTAGGAAAGGTGCATACAAGTGAAAATCCTGCAGACATGTTTACAAAGGTGGTCAACAAGGAGAAGTTGAGCTTTTGCTCATTTTCAATCGGCATTCAAAGATAAGAAGCCACGATGGAAAGCAGTCACAGGTTTGGTTTTGAGATCAGTCTCCAAGTTGGAGATTGTTAAGTATGGAGCCTGATTTACCTTGTAATCTTCTGTGGTAAAAGCGCACATTTGTAAGGCCCCCATTATGAGGAGAAGCCATCGTGCGTGAAGGACAATCACTCACCGGAAACCAAAATTTTCACGGACAAGAATCACGGGCAACTTTAGGGGCCTCAGGGGCGGAGGCCCCCGAGACTTTTTTTTCCCTTGCCGGAATATTCCTTTTCGTCGGAATATTATGGCCGGCCGGCGGCCGGAAAGTGGTCGGAAAACAACCGGTCGGTTGGCGGGTGGCCGATAGTCAATGGCCAGTGGCCGATGGTCGGAAGTCAATGGCCGGTGGCCGATGGCCGAATTCAAAAGCGGACTTGTTTTCTCAAGGGCGGCCACACATGGACGGATTGGAGGGTCCGATTTGGACTTATTCGCACAAGGGCAGCTACACATGGCTGCCTCTCATAAGAGAGGGCAGCCCTTTTGGCCTATAAAAGGAGGCCATTTCTACACATATTTCATAGTGTGAAGTTGATGCAATAAGGTGAGTATGAGGTGGTGAGAGTGAAGCAAGGCGGGAGCTCTATTAAGGGTTTAATCCCTTTGTAAACTACTTCTTCTTTTGAGGTGCTAAAGCCATTGAGTGGCTGCTTTCCCGTGGACGTAGCCCACATTGGGTGAACCACATATATCGTGTGTACTCTCTCTCTCTCTCTCTCTCTCTCTCTCTCTCTCTCTCTCTACTCTATAATCTCTTGTGTGTGAAATCTATCTCTCTCCATTAAGTAATCTACTCAAAAATCTATTTAGCTACGTCTTATTTCCTAACAAGCCATGAGGGTTAACAGGTGGAGACTACACTAGCAAGGAGGCCCCCTTCTAGTCAAGTGGATGCCATTGCCGCCACTAGCTTTAGCCAGAGAGAGGTTTGTGATTGGCAGAGAGGGGCAAGTAGTGTTCCCTATGAATAATTTGGACCCTTGTGTCGGAGTTCAAGTTATCGGTATTTGAATTCGTGGGTCGAAGTTCAAGGCACATGCATCTGACAAGGAACCAATCAAATGTATCTAAAACACTAAGATTGTTATTGGACAGATTATGGACAAGATGTATTTGAGAGTTCTTTATCTAGGAGTATTTGGACGCAATGTGTTCACAGTCCACAAATGGTGATTCTTGGATGTAATGTGGTCTATAGCTCAACTTTCTAAAAGGCAATCGGTGCTCAAGATGGCATCATTTTCAAGTGACACATTGATAATTGCAAATTGGAGGTATATTCACCATGCCAGTTAATGCTGGGGTGTTCATGGTAGCTTCTTTATTGACTTGGTCTCACCATTTATGTCCTCTATGAGTTGTAGAGAGGGTGTAAAGTTTGGAGCATCTCAAGTGAATAGCCCAATGTAATCCCATCAATTATTTTGTCTCTAGGTATTTATTTTACTTATTTGTCAAATTCTAGATAGGGAAATTTACTGAGGTGGCTATATAAGAACACCTAGACCCCTTTGTATTATCATCAATTCATTACCAAGGTTGGTTGGTTTAGTCTCTCTCTCTTTCTCTCCCGTGCATTCTCTCCTTGGTCTCTACGCTTTTACATCGTTGACTTTGACATATCTCATACCCACAATCTACTAACCATCTTACTGAGATTAAACTTTGTCTCAACTGAGGAACATAGCACACATATTGTAGCATATAGGATGCATCACTAGGTAATGACAAACAAACATCTCCTGCACCTGCAATGTCAAACGTTGAACCATCGGCGAAAGATCCCACTAGAGACAGTAGTAAACCACTCACAATGTGATGTGATGTGAAAAAGTGCATCCTCATCTAGCAATCAATGGGGAGAACTGCCACCTCTTGAAGACATGTAAGTAACAGGAATGCTAAAGGTGAATGTGACACCATCGTCACTGGCATATGAAGCCACCACTCTAGCATGTGTCAAAACCTCATATGCATCACACATACATCTTTGTGCCGCCTCATATCTCTAAAACAGTGGCTCCTAATGTGCCTTATGTGACCACAATTCCATCATCGCATATATTGGTAACTACGAGACCATCGTCTCTCACAAGTCATCACTATCGACTCTAAACTTTCACACATGTCCTATATGGATGCCAAGAAACCAAAGCTATGGCGAGAAATCCTAGGAATAAACTGGCAGAGTCTCCCCTATAAACTAAGCAAAAACTCAAGCAAAATTTCAACCATTAACTGTGCCAAAATGGAAACAAAGTGGGAGATTAATTGACCAAGAAATCAATCATAACTCTCTCTCTCTCTCTCTCTCTCTCTCTCTCTCTCTCTCACACACACACACACACACACACACACACACACACACAAAGTAGTGTTCATGATAATTTTTTGCACAAACTCCCTCTCTCTCCCCATTATAGTTAGTAAGTATCTATAGATAGTATAGGCATAAATATAGATACCTTTGGAGAGCTCTTTCATGTGGGTTTTTATACTTTTGCTTCTCGCTTAAGCCACAATGGTAGCCCCTATACACTGATTCTCCCTCTCTCATAGTTTCCTTCCACAACTTTGACTATACTCTCTCCAAAGTTGTTTTATTCACCAGCTCTCTCTCTCTCTCTCTCTCTCTCTCTCTCTCTCTCTCTCTCCATATAGTATGTTTTGGATGCATCCAAAGAGAGAGAGAGAGAGAGAGAGAGAGAGAGAGAGAGTTCTTAAATTATGCTTCCAAAACATTCTAAGAAGGCGATATGGGAAGGGGGACGTGGAATCGTATTCTAGGTGTGTGCAATGTCTGAACTTCTTTTCAGGTATGACAAATGTGAAGCACTTCATAAAGCACAAAAAGTGGGAGAGAGCTTCCTATATAGGATGCGTCTCTTTGAATGCAATGATTGCCAGATATGCCCAATTTGGGTAGGGTCAAGAAGCCCTGGGCTATTTTTGGCAGATGCAAAGCGAGAGTGTCTCTCCCAATGCAATCACATGCACTCGCATCTTGAAGGAAAGGGTCAAGATTAGGAAGCTTTGGGCCATTTTCAGCAGATGTAGAAAGAGGGCATCACTCCATATGCAATCACGTACACTTACCGAGTGAAGGCATGTGCCATTACACAAGATGTTGATATGGGCACAAGAATTCATGATCATATTGTTAGTCAATGGTTGCTGAAAGAAAACGTCGTGCTTGCCACTGCCTTGGTGTCAAGTGCAACAGGATGAAAATAGAGAGATATATAGAGAAGAGGAGATTGACACCTGATGGGATCCCAACCAACCCTCTCAACAAGGGGCCCCCACACCATTGCCGATGTGGTATTTTCTTTTGATTGCATAAACGGAATGTACATAACAATTCAAGCCTCAATGCAACTCTACCAACTCAAATGGGGACTGTCACCATGGTAACTCTTCATAATGAAGCACCTCCAGAGCTGATTTGGATGCACCTTTGAATCCGTCTTGATGTGGGCTGCCAATGGAATAATAATGGGTTGACCAATTTTGCAAACGTTGGCTATCCTAGTGCAATGGCGTGTATGGGGCTTAATCTGCAAAAAATGCTATGCTGATCTACTACACACAAGAGCGCTAGGGCCATCGCTCGACCATCATGAGCTCAACTAGAGAAAAAAATATAGATAATGCTTGCTGCTAGACCCACAAATGTTGGGTTGATGAGTGTCTAGAAGCGCTAGGAAGCTCTACTCTTCATTAGTGCTCCCAACTTGCATATGGAAAAACATTAGGGCTTATGCTCCTTTTATATCGACTAAACAGTACTTATAATCTTTTGAGTGGCTAGGTAAGGCAAGCATCATCCAAGTCCAACAAAAAGAAATCATAATAAATGATTTATTTATATAAACTGGACGGGGTAAAATAAGGGTGCAAAACGAGCACATCTGCATCGACTGCGAGAATCCGATTGACGTGCAGACAGGCGCGTTGTAACTGCATTGGGAAATTGCCGGCAAAAACTCAGGCCTTAATCGACAATTGTCAATGGGCTAATCTAATGGACTTGCTCCCCCAATTATATCCTTGGTAGTAGTTAGATGAGATATAGAGAGACAGATATAGAAGTATATTTACCATGTGGCTTGGCAAGCTTCTCTCACTGACTCCCTCAAAGAAAGAAAGACATAGTTGGGAAATTCTTTCTTCTCCATACTCTCTTCTTAATTCTCTAAATACTAACCTGTATATATATGTGAGTACTTATAAGAGTTCTTTTTGGGCAGATGGCTATTGGTCCAAAGGTGTTGTCTCCTGGACATGCAAGACGTAGTAGGATATGTCAAGCCTCTACGCGATGTGCAGCAGGCGAGATAGAGTTTGACAACCTTTGATAAACGTGAATCGATGCAATAAATTTCCTCAGGGAAGGATTGCATTGGATGTAGATATCGAGTCAATGCTCCCGCAAAGTTATGTAGGGATTGAAGTGGAAGGCAATTTGAAAGCCAATAATGGAGATGTTCCTGAGGAGCCTGTAATTGTCTCCAGAGAGGGAAGTTACTTCAAAGTTGAGACACATTGCCTATCTATCACCTACTTATATTCTGAGACCGCTTCCTTGATGCATATTCTATGTTGTCTCTTTCTCATGAAAAGTGTATTCTTCACAACATAGGCAACTTGGATTTTGCATGTTCCTTTTGTGGTGCTTTAGCTTGGAAAACAGAAGCAAAGACCATTCGCACATTTGTGGGGAAGAGTTGTTGCAACTCAGGAAATGTTTATTTGCCGCCATTAAGTGAACCTCCTTTAGAATTAAGAGAATTGATGCACGGGGGTAATACTAGAAGTAGAAAATTCTTGAAACATATCAGAGCATACAATAGTGTGTTGGCATTTGCTTCTTTGGGAGCTCATATAGATGAATCTCTTTGCTAAAGAAAAGGAATCTATACCTTCAAAGTGCATGGATTGGTCCATTGATGCCAGAAGAACGATCATGTCAAATCCCTTGCTTTGCTCAATTGTATTTTTTTGACACTGAGAATGAGTTGCAAAACAGAACGAGTCATGTTTCTAAACTCAAACCAGATGTTTTGGAAAGCTTGCAATCAATGATGCATCGAGTAAATCCGTATGTTCAAGCTTTTAGGGGGTTTGCTACAATGGTTCAAACTTTTGATATTCCAGAGATTAGGATGGTCATTACTGAGAAGCGTACAAATGGCTGGCAGTATGTTGCTCCAACAAGTGTGGAAGTTGCTGCAATCATGCCTGGTCAGGGTGAAGAGAGCAACATTGGCCATCGTGATATTGTGTTGAATCTTTTGGGTGGTGGTCTAAAAAGAATCTCAAATTTCCATAGGTCATACATGCCTCTATTATATGTGTTGCTATTTCCAAATGGTGAAGAAGGTTGGAATCCTTACACACCACAAATGAACAAAGCGGAAGTAAGCAGAGAGCGAGTAAATGAAACTACAAATATTTCTACAATGGATTTCTACAAGTATAGATTGCAAATTAGAGATGACATGACACAATGTCTTTTACGTGGTGGTAGGCTATTGCAACAATATATTGTTGATGCATATAGTTGTATGGAAGAGGTGAGGCTTTTGTGAGTTCGTAATCATCAAAGTGATCTTTGCAATGAGGTGTATCAGGGCTTGATAGAGATGGTTGGAGCAAGAGATGGAACAAGGGATGATAGAGAACCGTTATTGGGTGCTAATGTTGGAAGAAGGGTTGTATTGCCTTCTTCGTATGTTGGTGGCCCTCGCTATATGCACCAGCTATATCAAGATGCCATGGCAATTGTATGCAAGAGAGGAAAATCTGATCTCTTCATTACATTCACATGCAATCCTGGATGGAAGGAGATACAGGATGCATTACTACCTGGACAGACATCCAATGATCTTACTGCCCGTGTTTTCTACCATAAGTTCAAGGATTTGATGGGCCTGCTGATTAAGAGAGCTATTTTTGGTAAGGTCATTGGACACATTTCTGTGATTGAGTTCCAAAAGAGAGGCCTTCCTCATGCTCACATTCTGTTGATACTTGCATTTGAGCATAAGCCAGCAAAGACATTGCATTATGATAAGATTGTGTGTGCGGAGCTTCCTGATAAGGTAATGTTTCCACAGTTGTATGATGTTATTAGTCGGTGTAATGTGCATGGCCCGTGTGGAAACTTGAATAAGAATGCTCCATGTATGAAAGAGGGAAAGTGAAGGTTTAAATACCCTCGAAGCTTCAGTGCATCGACTACTATGGCTAGGGATGGATACCCAATGTACATGAGGAGGGATGATGGAAATTACACTGTTCGTAATAAAGTGCAAATGAGTAATAAACAGATTGTTCCATACAATCCATTTTTGTCAGTAAGGTACAATGCACATATCAATGTGGAGGTTTGCTCCACTTTATCCTCTGTGAAATATCTCTACAAGTATGTGTATAAGGGACATGACAGGGCCACTATTGTTCTACAAGATAGTGAAGGGCTTCTAAATGAAGTTATAAACTATCTTAATGCTCGATATGTATCAACTTCTGAGGCTGTCTGGCGTATATTTGGGTTTCACATGCATCAAGAGAAACCTGACATACAACGGCTCCAAGTTCACTTGCCTCATCAAAATCAAGTCATCTTCAACGACAGAGCAACTGTACAGAGTGTGGTGGAGAGAGAGGTCAGCAAAAAGACAACGCTCACTAAGTGGTTTGTTGCAAATCAAAGATATCCAAAGACCAACGATTTGCTGTACATAGACTTTCCAACAAAGTGGGATTGGAAGCCAGCAAGTAGAACATGGACGCAAAGACAGATTGGTGACATCATTGGAAGAATGTACCACATTGTTCCCAACGCTAAAGATTTGTACTATTTGCGTATGTTACTCAACATGTGCAAAGGATGTAAGTCTTTTGAGGATATTAGAACCTTCAATGGAAAAATATATGACACATTTAAAGAAGCATGTAATGCACGAGGATTATTGCAAGTTGATGATGAATGTTTTTTTTGTTTGGAAGAAGCTTCTTTTCAACAAATAGGGCAACAATTACGCCTACTATTTGTAGTTATTTTGGTTTTTTGTGATCCGATACATCTTGGTGCATTGTGGAATTGCTTCTGTAAGGAGCTTTCTGAAGACATCATATGAGGGTTCGCACAAATGATGCGCATATCTGTGAACACATGGCACAAAACCAAGCTTTGTCAAACATAGAGACAATGCTTCAACACTATGGAAAGAGGCTCTCGGATTATTCTGGAATGCCCCAGGTGGATCACACATTGCAAATTATAAGTGAGCATGGAGTGCTTGCTGAAGAGTTCATGTATAATAGAGAGGAACAAAGAGTATTGTCTGCTCGAATGGAATCATCTTTCAATGTTGGACAAAGGGAAGCTTACAATCGGGTTTTACAAGCAGCTGGCATGAGCAGAGGGACTATTTTTTTCTTGGATGGGCCAGGTGGAACGGGAAAGACTTATCTCTACAATGCATTGCTCTCTTGGATATACATGGAGAGTCCAAAGTTGCTTTGGCATGTGCATCGTCCGGTATTGCAGCACAACTTCTTGACAATGGAAGGACTGCACACTCTAGATTCAAGATCCCTATTGATATAACTTCTGAGTCCACATATAACGTTAAAGTAAACAGCCAGCTTGCTGAGCTGTTGCGAATGAGTTCATTGATCATATGGGATGAAGCCCCCATGGCTCATAGACACACTTTTGAGGCTCTTGATAAGACACTAAGAGATGTCATGCAAAATAACATGTTTTTTGGTGGAAAGGTTCTCCTCCTTGGTGGTGATTTCAGACAGATATTACCTGTTGTGCGTAAAGGAGGAAGAGCAGATATTGTTAATGCATCTTTGTGCCACTCATACATTTGGCAAAGTACAAAAATCATGCATCTAACACAGAATATGTGAGTGGTCAATTGTTTCAGTAATGTTATTGAAAGAGAGTTTGTGCAATGGACACTTGATATTGGTAATGGCGATGTTTGTGATGGGGACATACTTGATAATGTGGCTTTGCCGGCCTGCATGATGCTACCACAAAATAATTTGCAAGCATTGATTGCTTGCATATAGGGAGACCTTGAAACGCTCTCTTACCATGCAACCTTTTTCAAGGATAGAGCAATTTTGGCTCCACGGAACAAGGAGGTGGATGCTATAAATAATTTGAGCTTGCATCAATTTTTGGTACTTATAAGGAATATGTCAGTGCAAAATTAGTATGTGAATCAAATTGTGATAGCACTTTATTCACAAGTGAGTTTGTAAATAGTTTAGATCTTGGGGGAGGTTTTCCACCGCATGTTTTACAATTGAAACAGAATGCTCCAGTTATGTTGCTTCGCAATTTGGATCCAAGAAGTGGTCTTTGTAATGGGACACGCTTGATTTATAAGCAATTCCACAGCAAAGTGATTGAAGCAGAAATCGTTACAGGGTCCCATGCAGGAAATGCAGTGTTCATTCCAAGGATTGATTTTCTCATGGGATCTAGAGAAGGTCTCCCTTTTGATTTGAAACGCCGCCAATTTCCCCTATGTTGTGCTTTTGGGATGACAATCAACAAGGCACAAGGCCAAACATTGGGAGTTCTTGGATTGTATCTCCCAACACCTGTTTTCACCCATGGTCAATTGTATGTGGCAATGTCTCGCGTGAGATCCTCTTCTGCCATCAAGGTTGTGGTTGGTGATAGTCACTTAACAAGCGTTAGTAGACATGGAGATCAAAGAACATACACGTCTAACATTGTCTACAAAGAGGTGTTGCAATTGACCTTATGAAGTTAAATGCATTGATAACAGCAATCCATTGCCCCCTGCCACCCCCTTGCCATGGGGATTAATGTGGTTGGATATGTTCCATCCAATAAAAAACCAGGGTGACTCTCGCAAGAAGCGATAGAGCGACTATTTCTTTGTCATTTATAAGCTTAGTATCTTCTTATGAATTATAGATGAAACATGGTGTAGCCTCAAGCAAGGGTATATTTACTGAGAAGCAAAGGACTAAGATTTATTAGTGCTGCTAGATTTATGATTCATGTGCTTTTTGATGAATTTCTAATCCTTTTTATGTATGAATGAAGATGGATCCTAACGCCTCTGTGACTTACACACTAGGAAGACGACCTCGACAAGTCCGAGGTAAAATATTGTATATGTGTGTTTGTGACATTTTGATACTTTAAAGAATTTAAATCTCACGGTCAACAATTATGTATTAGATCCACCATTATAGAGGGGTGCAATCACAGCCATGCAGGTGATTCATCTACTCGAGGACTTGGATGTAGCAAGGTAACAATGTTGATGTTGATATAGTAAAGTAATAGCTTTTGTGTATCAAAATATCTATCTATATTAATAGCTTTTTGTTTGGCTATAGATTACAATATTACCCAGAATTCTTGATGGTGGGTATATATCATGCTTCATATGATCCGAGCTTGCTATGCTACATTCAAGGTGCTATTTAGAGAGGATTTGGAGTATATGTCACCATTGCAGAGTTAGGCAGAACTCGTCCAATCAATGCTATGTTTGCTCAAAATCTTAGTCTCGGTGCTTGGTTCTTACGTGTTTTTGTGTTAGGATCTCTTCCTCCAGTGATTAATAGACGTGTTTTACATCCTGGACCATGGGTGGTTTGATACCGCAGTAGGGCATGTCGTAGGCTACACTTTTGAGCTTAGAAAGCTTAAGTCGCTACGCATGTTATATTTTTTGACATGAGAAATATCACCTACTCTATATGTTAGTGCAAAGTTAGTTTGAAAATATGTTGTGAAGACTTTTGTTTAGGTTGCTGCATAAAGGTTTTCATGTGAACTTGCAAAGATTCAAATGTTGTCTTCTCAAATGCTTATTCTTCTTAAATTAAATATTCCATTTTATAAATTTTCAACACATACAGTACCACTCTCTCTCTCTCTCTCTCTTTGTGTCTCGTTTCAAGAGAGAGAGAGGGGAAAGGAGAGAGAGCTCTGTCTCTCTCTCTCCATCGCTTTGTCTCTCTCTCTAGCCAGAGAGAGAGAAAGAGCCCAGTACATGGACAACAGAGAGAGAGAGAGAGAGAGAGAGAGAGAGAATCCACCCAGTATGTAGACAAAGGAAAATTCTCGAAAAACACCAAGGTTTACCACCTACAAATTGAGATTTACCTCTAAATTTTAAATTTGAAGGAGGAAACCCCTACAAACTTTGGTGTGCCCTATAGCCATGATGACTGTGAGAGAGAGAGAGAGAGAGAGGGGGGCACCAGAAGAGGGCGGCCATACTAGATTTCAACTCCTTCGACAATGTAGACTTCAACACTAGAGAGAGAGAGAGAGTAATTTGCTTTATCTGTTTTTATGAAAATTGCCAAAAGCAAAGAGCTTCAGGGTAATAGAGACCATGCCACCACCGAAGACGACGCCGTTTTCCTAGTGCTAATATAAGTAACTCATCATTGTGAGTTTTGCACAAAAAAAAAAGTAAAAGAAAAGTTTGTTGCGATAGGACATTAATGAGCAAGCTTTATCCAATGGTTCACATTTGCATTCAAAATGCAACCCTCTACTAAGGCCTTATGGAGTCCAAAAAGGAAAAGACAAAGTTCACTTTAGCATTCTAAAAAAATCAGATGAAGATTTGAAATTGTCCCCAATCACATGAAAAGGAAGGTCCACCTTTTTCTCAAATAATGCAAGGACTGTA
This sequence comes from Adiantum capillus-veneris, assembly GCF_014529385.1. Taxonomy (NCBI): domain Eukaryota; kingdom Viridiplantae; phylum Streptophyta; class Polypodiopsida; order Polypodiales; family Pteridaceae; genus Adiantum; species Adiantum capillus-veneris. Next base: position 115,840,496 of record NC_140949.1, on the reverse strand, counting down.
GCATCCCAAAAGCCAATAAGAGCCCTATCCACCACCTTAGGCTAGAGGCGTTGGTGAAGCTGCATAAGTTGCTAGCAAAGAAGTGTGAAGTATTATACGTGGTGTGTGCATGTTTAGTCTTATATAGTCCTCTTTTGCCAATGAAACATGGTGTAGCCATGTTCAAGGACCACCTCTTCCATGTTCTCATTGTCTTTCTAGGTGGCTTCATATTTAATAGAAAGATTTGAATCCTCTTTTTTCCCAAACCCACAATAGTGAGTGTGTATATATATTTAAAAAAACAAAAAAATTACGTATATAGCCATGCTCCTTTCGAGCCATTGCATCAGACAACAACTTAAACTTACTTCCATCTACAGATACGTCTGCATGTGTAGTCTTATATAGTTCTCTTTTACCAATGAAACACGGTGTAGCCACGTTCAAGGACCACATCGTCAATGTTCTCATTGTATTTTTAATTGGAGGTGGCTTGATATTGAATAGAATGACTTGCATCCTTTTTTTTTTTTAACTCACAATCTTGAGTGTGTATATATATATTATAAACAAAAACAAAAATTTTACATAGATAGCCATGCTCCTTTCGAGCCATTGCATCAGAAAGCAACTTACTTTCATCTACCAGATACATCGGCATGTGTAGTCTTATATAGTCCTCTTTTGCCAATGAAACACGGTGTAGTGCCACGTTCGACAACCGGATTTACCATGTTCTCGTTGTCTTTTCTATTGGAGGTGGCACCTATACAGCCACTGCAACTCAATAGTGGATGCATGTGGCATTAATGTTATAAGCAAATATGCTAACCTCTTGATATTGAATAGAAAGATTAAAATTTTATTAATATAACCGAGTTTACACTTTTAAAACACGCCCACACAAGGGTATTATTTGCAAACACACTCTATGTAGTCTTTATCCACCTTGGTAGCTGCCTATACAATAGGGACATAAGTTCAATTGTTTAATTGCATATTATTGAAAAGGGATTTGCTGAGTTTGATAAAGTGAGAAGTTATTTACACATAAAAATGGGGATTTGCATAGAAAAGATGGGACCATTTTTCCTTTTATAAAGAGGGTTTGTTGGGCTCAAGACAGAAGAAATATTATATATATATATGTGTGTGCATTTGTTTAAGTACACAAGTTGGTATGCCAAACTTTAAAAGTTTGAAAGGATTTGGTTTATTCAATAACGCACTATTTGTGTTCTTGTTTTCTATCTTCTTGTGATTTGTGACAATAAAAAGGACTCCTTAGAGGTTGGGCCCAAAGGAGGTTAAACATGTCGATCTTTACGAGTGGTCGATAAGGACAGGTGAAACAATATTCAATCAAAAATCATATTTGCTCAGATAAATAGAAACATAGAGTGTTATGCTTCTCTAGTGGTGTGTGCGATAGGCGTGATGCCTCTCACCCCAAAAGAAGAAAGAAACCAAAAGTTTTTTTTTTGTCATACTCACAATTGTGAGGGATGTATTAATTTTTCACCATAAAGGAATGTACAATAACCCTCAAGCTCGGGATGAGCCTTAAGGGGGCACAAGATACGTCAAGGAAGGAGCTAGAAAGTCCCAGACTTAGGAAGGCCACTATGGCAGATTCCTTATGCGATGCTACCTAGTTGTGACCATGATGGCATGGATTGCTTGATTACACTCATCAGACTTCTTCCTTTTTTCAATGGATGTGATCACTTCTTTGACTTCCTGGATAATCTCTATGAAGCTAGCTGTTGAGGTCGTTATTGAAGACCTGTCGGTTCCTAGCCCTCCATACTCACTTGAAGTAACAAAAGCGAACACTTTGCATGCACACTAGAAGAGCTTAGTTCTTTACAATCTTCCCTCCCAAGAACTAATTGTTGTTGAAAAACCCAATCTTCTAGATCTTTTGCCAAAAATATCACTAGTTGCCTTCACCATAGAGAATGAAGATGAGATCATATCATAGAGCTACATACAAAGCTAAGTGAGGGGCAGAGATGCACCCTCGCCTCTTAAATAGAGGAAGGAGGAAGGCCACCATTACTGCGTAGTGCGCAGATCGTCATGAGTGGAGAGATCCCCTACTGAGACAGCGAGGTCGCCTACGATGCGGTATGAAGACACCACCATAGCGCCTTCACCGCTGGGTTTACCCAAGGCAGTAAACCATCGTTTTACACGTATTACTTATGTTATAAAAGGGCCATGTCCCATGGTGGATACCCTAAATAGTATAGCTTAGGAAGCATGTTTTAGTAGATTCCAAGGTGTCAAATATGCTAGGGATTCTTTAAAGGTAAGTAACACAATGTGTGTGTGTGTGTGTGTGTGTGTGTACTACTGGTGTGGTGGAGACTACACTAGCAAGGGGCCCCCCTTCTAGTCAAGTGGATACCATTGCCGCCACTAGCTTTAGCCAGAGAGAGGTTTGCGATTGGCAGAGAGGGGCAAGTAGTGTTCCCTATGAATAATTTGGACCCTTATGTTGGAGTTCAAGTTATCGGCGTTTGAATCCGTGGGTCGAAGTTCAAGGCACATGCATCTGACAGCAAACCAATCAGATGTATCTAAAACACTAAGATTGTTATTGGACAAATTATGGACAAGATGTTTTGTAGAGTTCTTTATCTAGGAATATTTGGACACAACGTGTTCACAGTCCACAAATCGGGATTCTTGGATGTAATGTGGTCTACATCTCAACTTTCTAAAAGGCAATTGGTGCTCAAGATGGAATCATTTTCAAGTGACACATTGATAATAGCAAATCTGAGGTGTATCCACCATGCCAACTAGTGCTGGGGTGTTCATGGTAGTTTCTTCATAGACTTGGTCTCACCATTTATGTCCAATATGAGTTGCAGAGAGGGTGTAAAGTTTGGAGCATCTCAAATGAATAGCCCGGCTATGTCGAAGGAGGATAGCCAATGTCGAGGCTATGTCAAAGGAGAGGCAGATCACTCTCTCTCACTCTCGCTATGTGGAAGCTGGGGAGAAGGTGCCAATGCCGTGTTCCGCCATCGGATGGAAGTGCTCACCAATGCCGATAAACCAAATCCCCAATGTCAAAGCCCTAGATGCTGAGAAGAGCACCGAAAGCCAAAATCTCTCTCTCTCTCTCTCTCTCTCTCTCTCTCTCTCTCTCTCTCTCTCTCTCTCTCTCTCTCTCTCTCTCTCTCTCTCTCTCTCTCTCTCTCTCTCTCTCTCTCTCTCTGCGCTCTGTGCTTTGCGCTCTCCCGTACCCTATGTGTGTATGTGTGCACACACATACACTTTTTCCGTTGTTTGGTTCCTTGTTGTAGCACTACAAAAAGGTCCAGTGTGACAACTTGCTGCTCAAGATTTTGATTGTCGTGAAGATCTCAGAAAACGTTGCCCATGCTTTTTTTTCCCTTTAATTTTTAGCTCTTTGTTATATTTTGCTCGATATGTTCTCTTCTGCCCATTGCTCCTATTTTGCACTTGCTTTTTTGCCTAAAGAGCTACCTTCGACTTTGAGCTTGCCTTTTGATTGCGATGCCCGCTATCTGTTGCTGCCAACTTTTGCTACCCCCCCTTGCTTCCAATGCTACCAAGCTCTACTTAATTTTTAGATATGCGCATTTTGTAGGTCTCAATGTGTGTGTGTGTGTGTGTGTGTGTGTGTGTGTACACAATTGTACACAATCGATTTGCTGCTTGATTGACTACTCAGTAATGGATCTCCTAGCTTGATTCTTTGCAGGCTGCCCACTGTCTTGCTTTGCTTTGACCAGCGATGTCTACAATTTCTACAAAATTGCCCAATTTAGGCCAACGCTTTTAACTGACTTCTTGATTGTAAGCTCTGCTCAAATTTTCTCCTCTTACTTGGTTTTGCTTGCAGTCTCGTGCTCGATATGAACTAATTTAAAACCTCGTATGCTGATTTGCACCCTGTTGCTCAACACTTTTCTCTATAATGGCTACTAAATTCTATGCAGAGATGGATTCCAAACTCAAGCTTGAGCTTCAAAGGGGAGGTGCACACGTCAAGAGCTCCAATCTCCGAGATCTCCTCCCAATGGTGTAGCCTTCTTCACCACGAGGTGAGATCTATAGTTGTTGAGCACCATGCTCCATTGCCACTACCAAGAGCTCGCCAAAGATGAGGAATGAGCGCAAGACGAGTGCACCACCTCTGATAACCACAGCTCTGATAACAGTTGAAAGTGTGCGGACGCGTGCGTGCGTGCGTGCAGGGAAGGGGAAGAGCAACCAAGTGTGTGGGGGAGCTTCCCTCAAGTAGAAGAGGAGCTCCTTATTCTTTTTGGTATATGAAGAATAAGGGAATGGGTGTACACAAAGTGGGCAGATGGCCGGCCACCACGAGCAGAAGTGTAATGCCTTTACCCCAACAGGGCCTATGCAACTAGCGATAGCGCATTGCATATTGACATGAGAAAGAGAGACCGAGAAAATCCTTGCTCGTCTAGGCACATTGCAGAAATAAAAAAGGGGCCATCGAAAAGTGCACATCAGCTTCATCGTGCTTCAAGTTCCTCGTCTTCCCCACAGCCAGCGAGCATCAAGCTGCTACTCTCTATGGGGTGCATGCAGAGGATCTACAAAATGAAACGGAGGACATCTACCTAAACAGAGAGCTCTATATAGATATATGGAGTTATGCTGAGCTATGCAAGGATAAGAGAGAGACCTCTTAAAGCCATCAACATTGTATTTGAACAATTTTGCTCCGTTTTATAATATATATTGTATTCACGTGGCTATACTTGAGAAATTTAAATTGTGTTTAATTGTCATTGCATCCACTCCAGGTATGTTCTCACAAGCAGTGACACTCCTCGGTGTGTCATGAAAGTCTGATATGCCGACGAGCACTGCGCTCCGAGTGCGATGGAGACTGAGGCCGCAATCGCGAAGGAGGTGATCCGTCTTTGCTCATAGATGCTGCTCGTCCCTCCACTAGATCTAGTTGATCGGATGAAAGAGACGCTAAGAAGCAGCTTCTTAGCGTCTCTTTCATCCGATCAACTAGATCTAGTGGAGGGACGAGCAGCATGCAGCTTCTTAGTGTCTCTTTCATCCGATCAACTAGATCTAGTGGATGATGATGAGTTTCTTTCTTCTTTATCACCCTAGCAGAGGCAGTGGTATGAGGATCATCATCGCTCTGGAGCACGATCACGTCGTTCTACTCCTTTAGCGTTCTCAAGAAATTTGTGGTCTTGCTAGGAAAGCACCGGGCTTATGGCTGTAAGAGTTTGTGAGAGAACTCAACAAAAACTATATGAAGGAGTTAAACCATAGATGCCATGAAGACTAGGGCTTGGAAAGAAGTACAATCAAAGAAGCCCACCCATTCTCTCTTGTACTCACATGCACAAAGAAAGAACACAAAAGAGAATGTCAAAATAACACAAAGATGAAAACATCAAGGCTATGGTCATATCGTATCATGGGTAATATGAAAGGGTTAATAGATGAGTTAATGGCATTCAATCTTAGCTGACCAAATATGCTACAAATTGTTCTTTGGAATTGTAGTTTTGTGCTTACCATAATATATATATTTTGTCTAGTGATTGGGATTAATTGTGTGTACAAATTCTCTTGGTTCATAGTAAGATAACTACGCTTACGTCAAAAGAAAAGTTATAGTCTATGAGAGGTAGTATGATGGGATCCGGTGATAGAAGTATTTCATTGAGCTTTTCTGGGCCAAAGAGAAACACTATACATTGTTGAAAGTGTATTTTACGGCTAATCCATACGTTAATTCTAATAGATCGTACAGAGTGAAAGCGATAGAAATTATCATCATGTGGGTTATTCATCTAGGATAGTATGTGAGAAATGTAGATATGAGAGAAGAGAAGGGAAGAGAAGGGAAGAGAAGAGAAGAGAAGAGAGTTTCCCTCCCAAGCCCTATTCTTGCCCGTAGGCAATAAGGATACTGCGGGGAGAGATGTACCTGTAGCAAGGAGAACCTAAAATTTGTAGAGAGGATGAATTACTAAGAGTGAAAGAGATAGATTTGGTTAAGGATATGAGATTATATATATATATATATATATATATATATATATATATATATATATATATATATATATGTTGGATTAGAGATGAAAAAGAAAACAACAAGAAATCAATAAAACATCAATGTAGAACACATCTTACTTGACAAACCCTTCGACACCATTATTGATGGAGAGAGAAGAAGAGGGGAGAATTCAACGTTGATTGATACGCCAAGTCCAAGACCTTCTTTGATTAGAGTTGATCTTCCAAGGATAGCGTACAAGAATGGCTAGTCTTCCTCTAGGAGAAAGTGTAGGCTTGGGCTTATGTTAATGGCTAAGTACAATTACGCATTACTACTCCCTCCCTCAAGAATTCCTCTCATCAATGGCTTGAATGTTTGAGTAGTTTTCAAGGAAGAAAAGGTCCCTTTTATAGGTGAAGGGAACCCCCAAGGGTTTACACAAGAAGAGAGAAGCCAGTGTGAACAGGAATTGGAAAAGTTGGAAATGAGCTGTCCCTGCATAATGTGGGCAGATTGGGGTCTAGTATTTTGATCATATCTCCTCAACCGTGGCTCCAAATAAAAAAGTAAAAATATGGGCAGAAAATTCAGCTCATTAGCTACGATTTTCATTTTAAAATCGTTTTCCAATTTGGATTGGAACCTTGTGTAAAAAAATCATCAAAATCAGGTCCATTTCTGGAAGCTTCCTGTGGTCCCATTAGCCTAGACTTTCATTTGATTCCAAAGGACACCTCATGCCATATGAAAGCATGACATTGCTCCTTGACAAAGTTTTGTAATCATGCTTGCAATAATGCATTAAAATAAGTGTATCTTTGAAATCATGCCACCTAGTGTCCCACTAGGATTTGATTCCCTCCTAGTAGCTATTTAAAAAGAAATATAAGAAAAATATGAAAAATACATAGAATATATATATATTGGAGTTTACCCTATATATAAGATCTAGCTAGGGTGTGAGATGATAATGAGATAGTAGAAATAAAGAATCAATGCTTTTTGCTCCAAGTTAAAGAGGCGGAGCTATTGATGCTTTTCCCATAGTATTTTCTGATGGTAAAGTAAGAATAGGTTACCCTTGAGAAAAATAATAGGATGAGATAGAAGGCTTATTATTATACTTAAATATGCATACGTACATTATAGGAAAGATAATTATTTATCTAAAAAATTACAAGATAGATCTTGTAACATGCGTTCCCACTATGTACGTGTCACAGCACGACAACGTCTCCCTCTGTTTCGGAGCATTCAGCACGCTACGAAGCTTCGGTGTCGACGAGATGATCTTCACACTCCTCTAGGCACCGACGCTCGAGTGGTGGCGACGGCAGTTGTTGTGGGGATGTCGCCGCTGATGCCTCGACACCACCTCATGTTCAACGAGGCTCTTTACCTTCCCCATCTTTGCCCGCTCCCACACCAGCCATGACATCGCCATCTACGCCAGGTTTTGCACGGCTATCGACCGTTCCTGGCTACACACCACTACCTACTCCTTCGGGAGACACCCCAGTCGACACTGCTCCCTTCGGGGCCCAGACTCTGGTGGAGACACTTGACATCCGTACCCCCATCGACACGCCGCTAGAGACCCCTGTCGGGACACCCAAGTTCACGCGTAACAAGTGAGAGGGCTTGCCTTACTTCATTGACTTCAGCGGCGGCATCATCTTGGATGATTAAGGCAAGAAGGTGATTTCATGCATGTGCGGTCTTTGCTATCAGGTGTTTAGAGACTACATACTAAACACCTGGAGTGAAGTACCAAGTGAATTAAAAGACAGAGTCATCAGCATGCTGCATGACGAGTTTCTCGTGTCAACATGGGATGACCGCTTCAATAAAGACCTGATGAAGGTTCGAATGCGCGAATACTACAAGCACAAGCGTTCTAAAGTGCAAAAAGTAATAAAGCATGGGTGGAACAGACTGACTGGCCAAAGAAGATTGGAAGAATGCGAAGCGAGCAGCGCGCGAGAATCCTGACAAGTGGAAGCAACAAAAGGAGGCAGCCAAAGTGCGAGTAGAGACAGGGAGCTCACACCACTTGGGGAGCGACGAGTGGGCATCATTTGAGGCCGATTTTGTAAGTGTTTTTGCATTGCTCTTTAGGTTTGGTAGTTACGTCTATTTGTACTTTTAAATTCTAACATAATGGATTCTTTGTATGTTTTTAATAGTGGTCTATGACAGGACGTGACCGACACCGTATGAGCGTAAGTACGCAGGCAGAAAGGGCTTAAATGCGCTGATGGACATTCTGAGTTCTCGCGGCGACATGGTTAATATTAGAGTTTACTCTTTTCTATTTGTTGTATTGTTTTGTACATTATATGTTTATACTTACAAAAAGCTGTCTTATTGTTTTTTTTTGCAAAATCCGACAGATACGCCGCTTGGACGCGATGAGACGTCTGATTAGACAACATCAATCTAGTCGTAGCTAGATATCATTAGTTTCCTTTTGTCATAGCATATGTATAATGAGATGACATGTATACGTCTTTTTGTAACTATTGGAAAACCATGTATATTTTCTCAATAATGACAATGGTGTTGTAAGTATTACATTTGCAAAGCTTAACAATCAAGTGATGTGTACAATTGTCATTGACTTACTTTCATCAATTTACTTTTGTCAGTTTTGTATCTTTATTCTGCAAATAATACTATGTATGATGGAGTTAATGGTTATATTGTCTTGTGGGTGACTACTTTGGGTCTATACGTTGCACTTTCTTTCAAAGGTGAATCTGGTCTTATCTTGGATTCATTTAGGTTTACTCTATTATTGAAACAATCAATTTTGAATGCCCTGCCACCAAAAAATTTTACTCTTGGGTGTAGCTGTATAAGGCTCTGCAACGTTGGTGTGAGCATCGCTATAGGTAGCCTATAAGCGTTGTGTGCACTTGTGACGGTCTTAGCGACGTTGCAGAGTATAAAAACCCAATGTATTTTCATCGCTCAAAACGTCACAAGTGCACACAATCTCTTATAGTGAGACCAAGTATGATAGAGGGAAGCAACCTGGATTACTGCAGCCACTCCCTATCCCAAATCAACCATGAGAGAGTATATCCATGGATTTCATCTTTGGATTGCCCAAGTCTATCCATGGAAGTATGGGAATATGGACAATAGTCGACAGGTTTAGCAAGCAAGCACACTTTATTCCTATCAAAAAGACTATTAAGGCACACCAAATGGCAATTCTCTTCATATCTCATATTTTCAAACACCATGGATTACCAACATCCATTGTGTCAGATAGAGATCCTAGAATGACTAGTAATTTTTGGAAAGGTCTCTTTGAAAATCTAGGAACAAGATTGAAATTCTCTTCGGTCTATCACCCACAAATGGATGGCCAAAGTAAGATAGCCAATCTTACGATACTCAATCTACTCAAGACTTATGTTACTGAAGTAGATAAACGCTCACAATGGGAAAAGTACTTACCTCTTATAGAGTATGCCTACAATAATAATGTACATGCTTCTACGAGAAAAACACCTTTTGAGATCATTGTGGAAAGACCTAAAAGTCCCTTGCTACTCAAAGTACATGAGAAGATCTTCATTGCCGCTTGACCAATGCACTAGTCACATTTAACCGCTTGATCGAGAAGCTATTCAAGCATCACTGAACCTTTATTGGAGTGTTCTTTGATGATATAATCATCTACTCTAATTCATTAGACGAACACAAGCAACACCTCCAGGTAATATTTCAAGTTTTACGAGAGAATAAACTTTATATTAATCGAAAGAAAAGAGAATTTTTTCTTACAAGAGATTTAATATTTAGGTCACATTATCTCTCAAGATGGCATCCAAATGGATCCATCAAAGCTAGAGTTAATAAAAGGATGGCCTAATCCAAGGAATCTACATGAACTAAGAAGCTTTATAGGTATGTGTGCATACTATAGATGCTTCATAAAAAAGTTCTCACAAATCGCGGGACTATTACATGACCTAACAAAGAAAAATGTTAGGTATATATGGTCCACCAAGGAGAACAATGCTTTTGAAAAGCTTAAAGATAAGCTTATCTCTCAACGTGTGCTTACACTACCGGATCTCTCAAAGCCATTTGAGGTTCAATGTGACACTTGTGGTGATTGCATTGGAGCTGTTTTTCTCCAAGAAGGGCATGCCATAGCCTATGAAAGTCAAAGGCTCGACACTGTTGAGCAAGCTCTAGGCATATATGAGAAGGAAGTCTTAGCAGTTTTGCATGCTCTAGACTTGTGAAAACACTATTTATTGGGGACTGCTTTCATTCTATGGACGGATCACCAAAGCCTTAAGTACTTCATGGCGCAGACCAAGCTCTCTAACAAACAAATGAGGTGGGCAAATTTCCTTTTACAATTTCATTTTCATATTGCTCACATTGCTGGAAAGCATAATCAAGTAGCCGATGCACTCTCAAGACGACCGAGAGTGAATGCGGTTTCCATAGCAACTGACAATGATCTATCTTCTACGATAGATGAGTACGCTATTGATCCCGATTTTAGAGATGTGATTTCAGCCCTTGCACTAGGGAAGAAAGAAGAACCATTTACCCTACAAGATGGCTATCTTCTCTATGGCAATAGACTATGTGTTACTAACTCACTACGTGAGAAAGTAATGTATGAATCTCATGCTTCTCCTTATGCGGGGCATAGAGGGATTTGGTCTACCCTAAAAGGGATTGAAACATATTTCTATTGCCCTACCATGAAAGCAAACATACAAGAGTATGTTTCAAAATGTGTGGTATGCCAAAAGACGAAGTTTGATAGAGGGAAGCAACTTGGATTGCTTCAACCTTTGCCAATCCCTAATTCACTGTGGGAGAGCATATCCATGGATTTTATCTTTGGATTGCCCAAGTCTATCCATGGGAATACAGGAATATGGACGATTGTAGACAGGTTTAGCAAACAAGCACATTTCATGCCTGTCAAAAAGACTCTCAAAGCCCATCAAATGGCAACCCTCTTTATATCACAAATCTTCAAGTACCATGGCTTGCCAATGTCCATAGTGTCGGATATAGATTCTAGAATGACCATTAATTTTTGGAAGGGTCTCTTTGAGAATCTAGGTACAAGGGTAAACTTCTCTTTGGCCTATCATCTCCAAACGGATGGCCAAAGTGAAATAGCTAACCTAACCATTCTTGATCTACTAAAAGCTTATGTCACAGAAGTAGATCAAAAAATCCCAATGTGAGAAGTACTTACCTTTAGTGGAGTATGCTTACAATAACACTACACATACTTCACCTTTTAAGGTGATAGAGGAAAGATCAAAAAGTCCCTTGCTACTCAAGGTACATGGGAAGATCTTTGTTGTAGATGAATATAGCCGAGACCTGCAAGAATCTTTCCAACCAAAAGATCAAGGATGCTATATCCATCTCCCAGCAAATGCAAAAGTCTGCTGCTGATAAGCACAGAAGATCCCTAGTCTTTAAACTAAATGATTGGGTCTTGCTTAAGTTTCCCAAGGCTCGATTAAGACACACAACGAGAAAGAATCCTATGGGACACCAAAAGTACTATGCTAAGTTAGCAAAAAGGTACTATGGTCCCTTCCAGATTCTTAGACCAATCAATGAGATGGCCTATCAACTCAAGTTACCCAGCCATTGGCTCATACACAATGCTTTCCACATGAGCCTATTAAAGCCTTACAAAGGAGAGTCACCTCAAGAAGCAATTATTGAAGACCCACCGGAGATCGAGGACCAAAAAGAGGTGCTGCAGCCCGAGTCCATTCTCCGACACGAAGACAAGGTATTACGAGGCGATAAGAATATCCGACAATACCTTATCAATTTTAAAAATTATCCTTTTGAAGATGCTAGATGGATGCAAGGCATATAATTAAAAGGATAACCTAAACCTTGTCAATGCTTACAATGATTCCCTAGAGTAAGCAAATGTAAATATGTATAAATGAACAAAGTTTTTGTCTTATAAGACTCTCTTTTTCTTTAATGCACAAATTTCAATAAGTATGCATGCTTAGGATCATGTTTGTGGAGATGACGTCTCTCGAACACTAAGTAGAGCTTGTCACTCTACTATGGAAGATTGATATGGGCTAATGTGCAGACATGCTTGCGGTAGCTAACGCTCTCAAGCACCAAATGGACTAGTCATTTATTTTAGGACGATGTCCTAGAGTAAGACTAATGACTAGGCTTTATCTTCTCTACCTCATACTCGAGGACGACTATGATTTCAAGAGAGAGATAATGTCATAAAAACTAATGTCTAATACTCCCAAATGATTTTCTCATGTTAAATTGATCATTTAATATGGGAAAGTACCAGGAGAGTAAAAGCTAGAATATTGGTAAGGTTGTAGATCGGTCTCCTGGAGCTTCCATCATGAAGCAGTTTTGGGCTACCGATGCCAAAGACAAAGTACTCACCGAATGGCAAAGCTTGAATCTCTCTCTCTCTCTATGAATCTTTCACAAATATGTAGACAAGTTTTGGGATTTACATCTCAAAGCCACTGTCTTCAAAAAGATGGATTTGGGAGAGCAAAAACAACAATTTTGTGCGGGTTTAACTGAGGATATGACGGAGTATATTCTCCCAAAGGCCACACACCATATCTATGGTCATACACCATACCGTGGTAGCTTCACGAATCAATTTCCAACAAGGGGCTAAGAGAAATCTTAAGCCCACGAAAAACAAGGACCGTAACGAGCCTAAGGGGAAGGACAATGTCCAAAAGTCTCAAAGGCAATGCCAACAACAACAAAGCTAAGGAGAAGGGAGTTTATAAAGGCAAAAATAAAGTCTCTCTTCAAAAGCTAGAGCGTTATTGGAAAGATAACCGTTATTTCAAGGGCGGGGAGCAAGGGCATGGCTATCATGCTTGCCCCCACAAGAATACACGTAATGAGCCTCCTAGAGCTACCTTGGTCGAAATTCAAGGAGAGGATTCTCATCACAAAGGATCTCCTCTATACCATGCTTGGGGAAAGGTAAGAGGACATGATGCTTTTATTCTCTTTGACCTTGGTTCTACTCACAATTTCATATCCACAGAGTTGGCGACCAAGTTAGGTATCCAAGCCTATGAGATGGGAAATGTCCTACCTGCCGATGGTGCTTTCAAGGGGCAAGAAGCCTCAGTCACTCCTTTGATTGGGAAATTGAGGCTCCATGTCCAAAGTTATGCGGACAAGGAGGATTTCTTTATCTCTCCTCTCAAGCATGAGGATGTAATCCTAGGGGCACCATGGTTTGATCGCATGGCTGCCAATGTTAAATTCCCTAAAAGGAAAATCTACTTTAGGTTCACGGAAAAGGATATGTACATAGATGCTAAGGAGTTGGGTAGTACCATACCTCTTGTACATAAGCAAGCTTTCAATAAGTCAATAGAGAGCTCTATTTCCGTGTACATGATTTTTGTTAAAGATTCTCAAAATGAATCTAATGCTTTAGCAAAAGAAAATAAAACTAATCAAAAGTAATTAGAGTTATACAATTTCCTCAAGGGGTTTCAAGATGTTTTTATTGACGATATCCCTTGTGAAATACCTCCAAAACGAGGCAATGAGGACCATGCAATTAAATTTCTTCCAAGAAGTTCACCGCCTAATAAAACTCCTTATAGAGTTTCCCAAGCTCAACAAGAGGAGATTATGCGGCAAGTGCATGAGTTAGTTGAGAAGGGCATGGTTAGGCCTAACTCATCTCCATTTTGTTCACCAGTGTTATTAGTGCAAAAGAAAGACGACACATATCGTATGTGTGTCGACTATAGAGCACTAAAAAGGATCACTATCAAGAATAGTTTCCCCATTCCACGGGTAGAAGACCTATTTGATAAGCTAAAGGGTTGACCTATTTTAGTAGGATTGACCTAAAAAGTGGCTACCATCAAATAAGGATAGTTAATCAAGACATTGTAAAGACCGCATTTCACACTACGTTGGGTCTTTACAAGTACATTGTCATGCCTTTTGGCTTGACCAATGCACCAACCACATTTAACTGCTTGATGGAGGAGCTATTCAGGTCTCATTGAACCTTTACTGGAGTGTTCTTTGATGATATAATCATCTACTCTAATTCACTAGGCAAACACAAGCAACACCTCCAGGTAATATTTCAAGTTTTACGAGAGAATAAACTTTATATTAATCAAAAGAAAAGTGAATTTTTCTTACAAGAGATTCAATATTTAGGTCACATTATCTCTCAAGATGGCATCCAAATGGATCCATCAAAGCTAGAGGTAATAAAAGGATGGCCTAATGCAAGGAATCTACATGCACTAAGAAGCTTTATAGATATGTGTGCATGTAGATTCCTTGGATGGCCTAATCCAAGGAATCTACATGAACTAAGAAGCTTTATAGGTATGTGTGCATACTATAGATGCTTCATAGAAAAGTTCTCACAGATCGCGGGACCATTACATGACCTAACAAAGAAAAACATTAGGTATATATGGTCCATCAAGGAGAACAATGCTTCCAAAAAGCTTAAAGAAAAACGTTTCTCTCAACCTGTGCTTACACTACCGGATCTCTCAAAGCCATTTGAGGTTCAATGCGACGCCTGTGGTGGATTGCCTTGGAGCTCCTTTGCTTGAAAAGGGCACGCCATAGCCTATGAAAGTCGAAGGCTCGACCCTGTTGAGCAAGCTCTAGGCATATTTGAGAAGGAACTCTTAGCAGTTCTACATGCTCTAGACTCGTGGAAGCACTATCCCTAAGTGGTGATAAGGGCTAAAGGGGCCATGTGGCAAGTAAAGAAAAAGGATTTCCCATGTAGGGGGCGGCATGGACGGGCCATGAGAGAGGGGAGCAGAGGTTCCAGGTGTGTATGCATATGTGTGTTTTTGTGTGTGTGTGTGTGTGTGTGTGTGAGCTTGGTAGGAGCCCACGGCTTCGTAAAACTGGTATTAGAGCTATAGGTCGTTCCCTTCTGGCTCATACCCTCGTGCCATAGAGTGCTCAAGCCTTGCTTTGTTAACCTGCCCTCATCAGTTCCTTCCTCACCACCCAAGCTTGGAGCCCCCCTAAGTGCCAAGCACTGCTTCACGTAGTCGACTCCAAGATGCCATAGTTTCCCACCATGCAATACTGCACTGGCGTCCCTAGTTGTGACCCTGGTTGACAACCTTGGTGGCTATTGCTAGTTCTCAGCACTATTGCCTTGTGACTCCCTCTGCTAGCGGTGGCAACAATCCACCCTGATCCACTCTTTGGCCATCGATGTAGTGCGCATGCCCCTAGACTGTAGGATACATCACACATCCTTAGCCACGATTGCACTTCCTTGCATGCCTTATTGTCCTTCGACATGTTCTTTCTTGTATTTTCTCTCTCTAGTGTAATCAATTTTAAAAGAGAGAAAGGCTATGATAAAGATTAAAATACCTCAAAATTAAATTTTGATGACAACAACACAAGGAGGCTAACCATGCCATTTTTGGCAGAGTTAGGTTGGGGAAGGCTTCGTTTTTAAGAATATGATATTCAACGCTTTAGAGGCTGTGATGCAACATGGGAGAGAGAAATAGATTGATAAATAGGAAATACGAAGTACGTAGAATAGACATACAAAATAGAGAATTTGTAGTGATGTAAGATAATGATTATAGGAAGGGCATAGCTCGTGCCATAACCTCCTTGACCACCCCGGAGCTATCTAACTCTCAATCACAATGCTATCACGCTCACACTCTCAATCACAATCATGATCACACTCTCAAATCACAATCACGATCGCAATCTCAATCTCAATCACAATCACAATCACAATCGTGCAGCCTCTCCAATTATAGAGACCATTTCTCATAATAGGTAGCTGAAAAGTGGCTATTTTTGTCCCAAACGGCTCTCTTCTGGCGAGGTGGACAAAAATAGACCTGAAAAGAGGTGTTTTACCCACGAAGACAAAAACGATACTAAATATATCCCACACGAGCGAATCAATAAAAATTAGAAAACTTTTTTTCTGAAAGTCCTTAAATTTTGGCCATTTTCATAAGCTCGTAGCTCGCGCATGGCTCCAAATTTGTCCTGAACTGTCTCATATAAAATTGTTTGTCTTGTTGTGCTCTTCAATAGTCGTGGATGCAAAAAGTCATAACTCACTCGGATTATCCAAAAATTAACCTACAAGTTGGCAATTTTTACAAAAACGACATAAAACCAACATTTTCTCACTTTTTCCTTAATCTATGGGTTGAAACGAGCATCAAAACAAAGGAATCTGAAAAAACTCAAGAAGCAATATTTTTCATCGTATTTAGGGCTACGTTTCTTACATACAAAACTTTTCCAAATTGCTAGCATCCTCAAATTGGCTCCCAAAATGGGTCTCCGGTCAAAATTTGAAACTTTACAAAAACAATCGGAATAAATTCTAGAATGTGGAAAAACTCTAAAATGACTGAATTTCACTGCAAACAAAAGTTATTGCAAAAACTTTGAAAACAAAAATTTCACTGCAAACAAAAGTTATTGCAAAAAGCTATTTTGGTCCACAACTGCTCTTAAAGAGCTTAATCAAATGCTCAACTGCTCTTGAGAGTTATAAGAATTCGTGAAGTCCTTATTAAGGCCAAAAAGGAACCCAACTCTATAAGTTTAGCCTCTGCCCTTTGGATAGGCCATAAACTTGCCTTCGTTTTTGGATATTCTTATGTGGGTCCAAAATCTTGTGTGTAGAAGTATGTGTGAGAATATATGAGCAAACACCATAGATTCTTGATTACTAGCTTCAGAAAATGAATACATAAGAACCTTCTTATTGGCTTGAAGATAAAGAGATTCTCATGCCATGGTGGCCTACATCATAGGAGATGACAACATGTAGGGGCGTTTAGGGTGAATGTAAAACCTAAGATAAGGATTGTAATTTATATCTGAAATGTTCAAATTTTAAAATTTAAGGTAGAGTGAAATTATAATTAGAATTATTGTGTTTAGTTGAGAAATGTTAAAAATGTGGATGTTTGATCACCATGTGTACGCACACGTGAACACACACATTTATGTACCTTCTTACTCTTTCTATGTGTAGAGAGAGAAGGGTTGAGAGGGATGGGAGTAATTAGGCCATGTTCACATCGATTGGGTGGAAGAAAGATGAGCTGCAGCCTCTTCCAGGCAGAAGGCAGTGAACTCTTTTTCTTCCACCATGCAAGTGTTCCCATAGGGGTGGAGGAAGGAGATGCTCTTAAGGGTGGGCTAGAGATGGTGGAGGCATCCCATTGGTTCCTTTTTGCTGTGTTAGGGGTGGAAGAGTGGTTAGGGCTAGGAGGAGAGATCGGAAGAGTGAAAGGGGGGGATGGAAGAAAGAAAAACTCTTTCTTCCATAATGTGGTAGAAACTTTGTTTCTTTCACCGCATGATGTGAACCCATTCCTTTTTTCCTACGTTGTGATTGGTAAGAACCTTCACATTTGAGCTTCTGCCGCATGATGTGAAGCCAACCTTTAAGACTAGTTGTGCATAATCCTTTGGCTATCTCTTCGATGTCAGGGCCTTTTCTAGATATTTGTCCATCTTTTAGAGTGGTTGCATATCAACTTTTGTTTTGTAATTACGCAATTTGGACTCACCGCTTAAAAATATGTTTTTGAACCATGTGCACATAAATGAGTTCATTTCTTGGTTGACAACAAAAATTGCTCTTTTAATTTGATTGTCAAAGTTTTGGCTTTTCAACAAGAAAGTCCAACACATATCATGATTTTCATCTAATTTAGGTTGTCTAGTTGGTTTACCCCCAAAAATTGAGGTGTAAATAACAACTATTTGGAGCACTGACACAAGAGGCACAAGCAAAGCCCCCAATTGGCCAGGTTGCACCCACGAATGTGATGTCAAACTGGATACCTTTGCGCACATGTCTAAGCTAATATCCCTTTAATTCTTTATCATTTCATATGCTAACTTGCTAGCGTTTAAAAGGTGGTCTACTTGATGCAAAGGCCTACAATTGCAGAGACCACAAGCAGTTCTCTTTATTTTCTATGCCGATGAACATTCCTGTTTGTGACAATGATCACAATGGAGGGGTGGCTTCATCTTGTTGAGTACATCGAAGGAACGATGAACTACAAGACAAAATAGAGGAGGACCGCCCGCATCTTTGACCGATCGACCTTGCTAACATAATGCATGTGTCGCCCATATGAGAAAAGTGCTCATGAAGAATATTTGTGAACCATATGATGTGCAAGCATCCATGAAGAAATCAGGGATAAGAATTATTGGGGGAGGGAACGGAGTGAGAAGAGGTCAAGAATACGTGTGAGAGAGTGATTGTGAAGTAAAAGGCACGAAAGAGAGGGTGGTTTTGGCCACTTGCGAGGTGGTCGGGCGGGGGGTCCTCTGGGTGTGAAAGGGAGCATTCGTGCCCAACTTCCAACAAGTTAACGTTGCCAGCCTGGTACCGTCTTCTTTGGCTCGATGCGCAGACAGGCGGCACGATTCACCAATGCACCATCCTCCAATACCACCAAACCAGGAAACCGCCATTGGATTGTGCGAAGTCCAAAACCAGGGGCGGCCCTAGGTTCCCCTCCCCTTTGCCTTTAAAAGAGTGCCTTTGCTTTGCAGAAGATCGCTTTGCCTCTCCTCTCGTCCTCCATTGCACCTGCTTTACCCCCTCAGGTCTGCGAGAGCTCTCTTGCCTAGTTTTCCGCTTTTGGGTCTACCTCAATTGACCTTGCCCTTGCCCTTGCTTTCCGCTGCGATTCCCCAGGTAAATCTCTTCTCCCGAAGCTCGTTTTTTCAATTTTCCCTCCCATGACATCCCTTTTAATTTGTTACGCACGCGCGCGTCTACCATTTGTTACCCTGTGTGTGTGCGCGCGTCTACGATTTGTTACCCTGTGCGTGCGTGCGCGCGCGCGTGGGGCTGCCTGTCACAAGTCTCATGAGCGTCGCCACGACTTGTTGGGTGTGGGCTTCTCCCCTTGGGTCCTGCTCCGGTATTTTTGGGGCTGTCTTTGAATTCAAGCTATGGCGCTTGAGGACCGCGTGCACAGTGTTATGCTGTCCGCTGCTCATGGGCATACGCCAGATCTCGTAGATCTGTTTGATTAAGCTTGCAAGCGGGTTCAGCTATGGTTGATTGCTCGAAATTTTTGCTTTGATTTTCTATGCCTGCCGCTTCGTGGGCATATCATCTCTGTGCAGAGCATGCATGTATGGTTCTCACAAGTGTGTTTTTTGACATTGGTGTTGCTGGTAGAAGGTTCTCACAAGTGTGTTTTTTGATATTGGTGTTGCTGGTAGACTAATATGAATTTTTTTTTGTCTATGCAGCTTTATGAATATGAGGGCCTCTGTGGTGATGCCCATTGGGTCGAACCCTGACAACACAGAGATGCCAAAGAAGTCGGCTTTAGCAAGCTCGAAGAAAAGGAGGGCACCTGGAAGGCATATCAGCTTTGCTCCATTTCCTACATTCTTCTCCATCTCAGAGAAAGGGGCTTCTTCCACGGCATCTGTGTCAGCTTGCAGTTCTAAGGTTTGTTTGTGCGCCCCTACAAACCACCCTGGTTCTTTTCGGTGTCGACTACACCGTAACAATCCCATTACTAAGCCACCATCTGGCACTACTGCTCCTACACACAGAAAAAAAGAAAAATTATAACATTGTTAAGAGCATGAGCATGGGAAAAGATTGGATAGAGAAAAAGGATTGACAAATTGGAAGTATGGCTCATGTCAGCAGCACATGACTTCTGGACTTAGTCCAAGCTGCTATCGGATGTAATGCGTGCATCCAAGTTGATGTTGGAAGATTACACAGTTTTGATACTGCTTCAAGTTGTACATAGTGCCTGGGCGCCCAAAAAATGATGATCTTTTGGAAATAGAATTGATGCATTTTTTTAATCTTAGTTACTGAACTGATCGATGTTCCTACGCATGCTTATTTTGTAATATAGAATCGCTGCATTGTTTATATTAGTCTCTGAACTGTGCCAAGTGTTGACGTGCTTAGAGATAAAATTTAATGGGCCAACGGGCTTCATGTGGTTGCATAGTTGTTAAGGGCTCCCCCTTGTTGTCCATATGATCATCCAATGAGGTTGCTGCTGGTTCTTGATTTTATGCAATGTCTGTACCTACTGCCCATTGTTGGCTGGGTTATTCCGTCAGTGTCCAAGTAATGTCGCTATACATAATTACCATTTTTCTGTTAGTACGCTCTGCTCGTCAGTTGGCCTTGTCTTAGTAATTTCTGTCGCTCGATGTAAGTCTTTTAGCCCTGTTTGTTGGTGATCTCTTTAGTCCCCCTCCCCCATGTTGATGGCTGTCGTACAGCTTTACCTTGACTGTTTAGGTTTTATATATTCGCTCATGTTCTGTACTTTTGAGTGGTTTTGAAGTTCCAACTTAATCAAAAGTTTTTACATTTAAGTGTTTTGATTCTCTCAGGTGACTCAGTCATGTGGTCGTTTGTGGTCTTTCTTCTGAACCAACCGGTAATAATTTTCTGAGCGAGCTGTATTGAGTCAAGTGGCAGCCATTTTGGTAAGTCCTGCACTGTTTTTATTGAAACATGTGACTCGTGCAAATTAGTTGTTTTCAGGTGAATTCCTTTCGCATCATGTAAGACTTGTTATAAAACAGTCTTGAATTTCATGTCATCCTGTACTGAATTACACTGTGAATTCATCTTACAGCTTACCGAGCAGGGTATTCTGATGGGAAGGGTGAGCATGGGGGCAGTGTTTAATACTGATTTGAATTTGCTGTCCTGGAAAGATTATGTTCCAAGTTCCGGCTGACGATTACAACCCTAGTAATGGAAGGTCTCCAAAGGTTTGGTAATTATTGATCTTGTGGATTTATATTTTGGTTAAGTGTGCAGATGAAAGCTTAGTTTTTCCAGGAAGTTGGCTCTGGTGTCTGCTATGGAGAACTTTGATTTATCAATGTGCAAGATATGTATATGCAGGGGAGGTCTGTGCTCTCAGTTGTTATACAGCCACTTAGAGCTGCCAGGCAATTTTGATAAAAGGGACTTTTGAACCACCTATAACCTCAATAGAACCTGCTGATACGTCAGGAACATGCTCATAGCTTCATGGCCCTGATGTGGCAGAACGTTCTGAATAGGTTAGAAAGACATGGGAGGTGGTTTGCTCATGGATGGTGATATGCTGATGATGAACTTATGATAATCAGTGGGCTTGGAATGAACTATTGTCGAAATTGGCTTGGAAATAGGGAATGAATTATTGTTGAAGCTGACTTGGAAATATGGAACTTATCAGAAGCGATCCTGTCACTTTTGGAATCTTTTGCGGAGAGTTTTTTGAGCTCAGCAAGAAGTGGATTTGCAGCAAGAAGCAGATTTGCAGTTTTCTTGGAGAGCAAGGAAGACAACATAGGTGGGTTACTGGTCCTTGTGTCTTTTTTATGACTTGAAGTAGTTTCAAATGTCAGCTGGAGTTGATATTCAGGATACAAGGGAGTTTTGGTTCGTGTTTTCAGGATGATTCCTCGATGGAATACACAGACAATTGGTCTTGTTTTTAGGGGGGGTTCTACAACCAATCCTCTAGTGCAGTGTTGAGAATGGATGGATAAGGATGTGTGCGATACTGAAGCAGTTTAGGCATTCAATTGAAATTCCTCGACTGTTGGTTTTGGAAATGAGCAGGGTTGTCTCTGCCCTAGGTAGGGTTTTGGTGCTGCATTGTGTAAAGACGCTTCAAAAGATGTTGATCCTTCCTTTGAATGGTGCTGCATATTGTAGAGGATGGGAGGCGCTGCCCAGAAGCAGTTTGGTGAGGCTGGGAGGCGATAATCAGCAAATCAGCACCTACATGTAGACGGAGCCGAAGACCCTTTGGTTTTTGAGAAGATGCCAATGTGGTATTTGCAAATGTGCAAGACCTGCGAAAAATTCCATCATTGTGCACTTACAATCTGAGTTTGGAACACTCTTAATTTCAATCTCACCTGTAAAACTTGCACCATATGAATCCTTAATTAGGAAATATACACATTTACAATGAAGTGAGCATCTATCCATAGCACAAAATTTTCAAAACATGTAGATACGGAAGAGAATTGCGAACCACTCAAAAATTGCATGAGAGTTCCAAAAAAAGGCAACAAACACTAACCAAGTAGTAAGAGCCTTCTTAAAAAGAGAATTTGAGCTTGTAAAAACTCTAGTGCACATGTTATGGAGGGTTCAAACTGCTGCTGAAGAGCAAATGAACAGCAAAGCTAGTACTTTGGACAGAATAATTGCAACCATGGAAATCACGAAGGCAAAATTTACTGCACAAGAAAGGACACTTTTATGCCAAATTAAAACTTTGTAATGTACAAAGGACTAGTGTGTGCGTGTATCATGCATATGAGCAATGCTATTTAAAGAAATGCCATGCATGCAAAATATGGCCTTGGCACATGCACTACTTGGTCATGATGATTCATCCCCACTACAATAGCGCTCATTCTTGGCTACAAAAGCTTAAAGGAGCAATAAATGAATAACTATGCCTACCCTTTGTAACTATGCCAAAATTTTGGCATAGTTGTGCAAATCGGCATAGTTGTGCACTTCATAGCGTGGTTGGGAGGATGAATGAATAACTAAGCCTCTTGTGACCATGCAAGAGGTTTAGTTATTCATTTAATGCTTTGTCATAGCGTGGTTGGGAGGATGAATGAATAACTAAGCCTCTTGTGACCATGCAAGAGGCTTAGTCATTAACTTTCACACTGATAAGACGATGAGGTTAGTAGATAATAAAAGGGTATAGTTTTTAAAAAAATCCCACTAATGTGACAGGTTTTTTCGCATGAGCACAACTGTTGACGGAGACACAGGAAGGCAGCCTGTTGCCCCAACTCGCGTGTAAGCGCAGAGAGAGACAAAGAGCCCAACTCGGAGAGAGAGAGAGAGAGAGAGAGGGAGAGACTCCTGCGAAGCTAATCGCGGCGGCAAGGCTACAAGGCAGAGGAGAGAGACTCTTGTGATCCTGCTCGCGGCTTGCAAAGAGAGCGAGACTAGCCACCATGAGACACACACACACACACACACACACATAGAGAGAGAGAGAGAGAGAGAGAGAGAGAGAGAGAGAGAGAGAGTACGGATACTTTGGGGGGGGGGGGATTTTTTTTTTGGGGGGGCGGTTAGTAACTACTTTCTATTTTCTAAAAATAGAAACTTTCTCTGCTTTTGAAGGGGTTGAGCATTGCTTTAGATTCCACACAAAACCAACACCACGATTTGGGTGCTTTATTCATTTAATGCTTTGTTTGTATGGGCATAGTTGGCATAGTTATCCACGATTGAATTAGGTCTCTGGTCACAAGAGGATTAGTTATTCATTTACTATATCTGTATGGGCATAGTTGGCCTAGTTATCTACAATTGATAACTAAACCTCGAGTGACCATAACCTAACATTGCCTTTTCTATTGCCGGTGGAATCAAACATTGAAGTTGAAGACTAGAAAAGTGCTTTAACATGCACAAAAACAGAGTAATAAATCTTCATACCAAACAGGTCTAGTGTATGTCCTTGGTCCTTGGTAGTCTTGGTGTACTCTTTTCAGGACGAAGTTTCACACACCAGTGTTTGGGAAAAATCATTTCTCCAAACATACAAAATTCCCTTTCTTGAATTTTCCAAGAGGAAATTTAGAAAATTAGCTTTATTTTTTGGGTTTTTATACTATTTTTCTCTATTTTGGGGCAAAATTTCTCCTTTTCCCCTTGCGTTCAACTGGCATTTTTGAAATTGAAATCGACACGATATTAAGCGGGGACACATTTTTCCCGAACACTCGAACACACACATCAAGTTTATGCTCTTGCCTCTAAAATCTTGGTTCTCCCAAATTGAATACACATTGTATTGCATACCTCTAATTCATATCCCCAATCGAAAGTCCTTGAGCACTTAATACCTTGCAATGCACATTCGTTTGCACGCCACCTTGGAGATCTTTATTGTAAAAAGAAAAGCAAAACTCACACATTGAGCGATTATATTAATGACAAAATAGAATACAATCAAAGCCCTTGTCACACCACGCCAAGGCATCACAAACCAAAAAGATTAGTTCTTACCTAACACAAGGGAGCCACCCCATACAACCACCAATAGACACATTAACCGATCAGTTCTATACTGAATGGTCTTGCTTAAGTACCACAGGAAGCCAACCCATTGCGATAAGGAGAGCCCCTCCCAGACAAGTCCAACTAGACAAAAGCTACTCATAGACCATCCTTGACCAACTTAATAGCCGCAAGAAGCGGGACCATGGGAGCTCCATCACCTCGCCTATGACCTTCGACCACCAAGAAACAAGTATTGGAGACCTGCAACTGTTGCTATCATTCTTTGACAATTGATGTGGGGGCAACCGTTTTCTTATTTCTGATGTAGAAGGGACGTATACAAGAGTATAGTGATGAGTGTTTCTAGATTAGGGTCTAAAATGTGAATGACCAAAGGAAAAAAAACCTTGTGGAAAAAGAGTACCTTTGGTATACACACTTATTGGAGTTGAGCAATTGGATTTGAACTACCTGTTCATGCAAGGTGAGCACTTGGGAGAAACAAAGGAAGAGTGCCTAATGCAAGTGCCAAGTATTTATGCATACGAGATATTTGTCAAACAATAGCATGCAGTGATGCAAGTCTTACCTTTGAGGGCAACAACAACGTTTACCAATGGCAAGTTGGAGAATGACCTACAAAGACAACGGACAAGCAGTGATGAACTCGACGACAGAGCTATCCACAACCATCATAAGGAGCTCACACAATGCTTCAAAGTTGGTGACATATTGCAAAGGACTCACATTGCAATGGAATCATGAGCAAGCTCCATCATCTAGCCAATGACCCAAAGAAGCTAAGCTCCCAGCAAGGCAAGCAACACCATTAGCCATCTTCACTGTCGACGTGAACCAAAAGGAGAATGCGCAACAAATTGTAAAATTGCCTCAACATCGAACTCCAACACACACATCAACTAGAACATAGCAGATATGAATCACTCAAGGAAGGGGGAGCTTCATCAACTACAAAGAAAATTCAAGCTAAAGACCAGTCTTAGGGAGAGAGAGAGAGACAGAGAATTCGTAATATGGGCTCCAAGTGCTCCCATATAACATGCAAACATGGACTCTTTAATAGAGGACAAAGCTGTGTTCTTGCCAGAATCGGCATACCTCTTGATGCCTTACACCTCTGATAGGTAGGTAGACCTGCTCCTGCTCTTGCTCATGTTTCTGCTGCGCGTGGCCGTCGCCGTCTTCCTCCCGCAGCTCAGCTTGACTTGCTCACCACTGTCTCCTACCCACAGGATCTTGCAAGATTCCCCTTAATGGGAACTTTTCGAAAATCGTAGGGACATACTGATGGGATTCTCTCTCTCTCTCTCTCTCTCTCTCTCTCTCTCTCTCTCTCTCTCTCTCGCTCATGTTATTTCGATCCCCCCTCGATGTAGATGCTTGCCATGCCTTGTTGGCAAGAGCATCAGGTAGGACCAACATCGCCCTTGTACACCAATTTATTACTGGGAAGACACCATCAAATAGACCTATTGAACATGATCGAAGCTTGCCAAATTTATGTGAGAGCCTATCAAGGTTCTGTGAGTAGAAACTCCAAAAACTTTCTGTTAATATTTCAATAAAATACATTTGTTGAAGTTAAGAGATTTTGTTCTTTGGGTATGGCGTTTGCGCGCGCGCGAACATCGCGCGAACACACACACATTACTAGGGATATTGTGTTAATATCCTTGTGGTATATTTAACTGGGGGACTATTTGGCCTAGGGAGCCTTGGGTGAATAATTGGAGTACACTCAGTAGGTGATATTTTAATAGGTGTCTTAAATAAAAACCTAACCATTAGTTGCTAACTAAAGAGCTATGGAGAAAGACGGACGGCCGCGCTGTGTCATTTTTGCCCTCTTATGTGTTAAACCACAATGGCCTGCCGTAGTCTTTGACACTGCGCTATCTAAATGCCTTCTTCTTTCTCCTTCTCTCTTTAAATCTCTATTTCTCCCTTCCCCCGTTGTCTGTACGAGATGAGGATGCTGTAGAAACTGGACCCGCCTCAATACTAAGAAAGAATGTGGCACTTAATGATGGGGCGCTACTGTGTCATCTTCATCATCTTCCTCTTGAAGCTGGCCCGCCACATTGCTAGAAAGGGAAAGGGCCTCTGGCTCCTAACACTATAAAGGTGAGCGTTTGTTTGCTCACTTAGCATTGGTACTGTGTGTCTCTAGTGAGTACTTGTGTGCTTTGAGATTGTGAGGGTTTATACCCGCAAGGGTGTTGGGTTTAGTAATCGGCTATATGGCTAAAGGCAAGGATAAGCAAGCTATCATAGAGTTGGCTTCTCCGACTCCATCTCAGGTAAGTTATGGACTACTGTCCGAATGGTGTGGTGTGATTCACTTGATGTTATGGTACTATTCCTCATATCTGTACTGTAATGTGACTTCTACTGAGCCTTTCTATGGCTATGGCATGGTTGGTTTATTCTCCTTTAGGAAATGCTTTCCTTTTATTGATAAATCTTAAAGAAGTGCAACAACATAGATCTGCAGCCTTGGTTTGTGATTGCCTTTCAAATTTATGTTGATGCATAAATATGGTCCTGTCATTAGCTCGGGTTGTTTTAACATGGAAGGAGAGTAGCCTCTCGCAATACTGGATGAATGGAGCCTTAAAAAGCTTAAAGGTCGTCTTAAAACTTGGTGAAGGTCCGTATATGGTAAAGTTGACCTACCTGTTGGGTATAAAACAACGGCTTGGCATAGGTACAGACAGGTCATAGGCATGTTTTTAAACAAAAAATCATTAAATAAAGGTATCCTCTTGCAATACTGGTTGATTGTTACCTTGAGCCTTTGTTTAGGTTAAAATATGTTGATTAAAGTCCCTCTTATTACTTGAAGAAAGAACCTACATGATAAGGGTAAATTACCGATGGGTAAAAACCGTGACTTGGTAAATTTGTTTGATTATAATAAATTGCCGCAACAGGTATTCTTCAATTGGGTGATTCTGGGTTGGATACAAAGCTTACTACTTGTGCTCAATTCTGGTCTATACTGTCTGATTATTATGTTCCCTTGGAAAATTTGCTCACTTAGTTGTACATGATGTGAGCATCTGGGTCTGGTGCTAGGCCTTCTAGTCTTGCTCAATCAACGACTATGCCGTCTGAGTATTGGGAGTCCTTGAAAATCTGCAATATTTATCGTACATAGCTTATGCTACTAGGTTGGTACTGAGCTTACTATTCTTGCTCAAGTATGGTCGGGGTTGGCTTAGTTTTGTGATCCCTGCTCAATGTGGATGTACATAGTTTAAATGTTTGGTTGGGGGACAGGGTTATATTGATTATGGCCGAGTATGGTTGAGAGTATGGATGTATAAAGTTTTTGACTATGGTAGATACGACGGAAAATTAGCCGCTCGTGAAACTGTAAGTGGTCAATTGTTACATTGATGGTATAGGTCACGATGGCTTCTTTTTCCTAGTGTTTTGAAGAAATATGGTACCACGAAATATCCCTCTATATGTTGGATATGGGAGTAGCACTGATACTTACTACCTTACACGTGGTTTTGTCTAGGAAGGAGTAGAACTTACTAACAACCTTTTATATTACAGGTGACTCCAAAGTATAGATTGACTGCACGTATGAGCATTGTCACTGACCCTAAAAAAATAGCGGCAATTAATACCAAACTCTGTAAAGTCAAGAAACAGGTATATGTGGCCAACTTCGAGGCTAAATTGCCCCATAAAACTCGTCTTCAGCCTTATCTTATGAGAGCTTGCACAACGGCAACATGAGCATGCTAGGATTGAATGCACCGACACCGTGCTACCTCAGGCCACTCTTGATACTGGTGATTGACGTCACCGATGGCTTGCAAAGCAAAAGGAGCTCCAGATGGTTTTTTTTCCTGTAAATGAAACCATATCTGAATAATTGAGTAGCTTCAATTTTCTTATTTCTTATTATCTTTGAAATCAATTTAGTTGGGTGAGATCTATAACATGTGGGATACCCATGCATCACCTGCATACGGTGCCAATGCTAACTAAAAGTTGTGTTGTTTCCATGGGTGCAGGTGATGAAACCATATTTGAATAATTGAGTAGCTTTGATTTTCTTATTTCTTCTTATCTTTGAAAGCAATTTAGTTGGGTGACATCTATAACATGTGGGATACCCATGCATCACCTGCAAACGGTGCCAATGCTAATTGAAAGTTGTGTTGTTTCCATGGGTGCAGGCGAGGGTTACCTTCTCAACTATGGTTTTCAAAGTTCCTTGGATTGAAGATGGTGGATTTATATATCTTCAGGCTCTTAACTCTCTTGTACTTATGTATAAAGTCCGTCCTGTACTATGAATGGGAATTATACCACCTTTTCATTGACATAGTTTTCAAAGTCTTTTGTAATTTGAAAGAATTCTTTGTGTTTATGTTATACTGTTATTGGAACACACACACACACACACACACACACACACACACACACACACACTTTTTCTATTTAAAAGACAAGCCCAAGTATGTCCAGTGATTTAAATAGATCCCCGACGGGATCTTCTACTAACTAGGCATGCATTTCAACTAGGGGGGAAAGTTTTATGATCTAAATGTAGCTTGGGGAATGTGGGATCCTATTCCTAATAGGGTACTTACCCTTTACCTAGTGCTTGGTGATATTCACTCAAGCAACTTTAACGTGGCATTTTGCTCCTTAACTACATCACATCAAATATCTCTCTCTCTACCTCTCGTAACCATGGATGGATTCATATGAACTAGTGCGCTCTTTATTATTGCCCCTCTCTCATTCTCTCCCCTTTGAGGAGTGACCTCGGTGGCTGCCATATCTGGCCCCGTGAGCCACACCCATTACATCTTCCAGTATAAAATGAAGGTGAGGCTGCCTCTTTGTCCCTCACTTAGCTTTGTCATTGCATACTGTGTGCGTCTGTTAAATAGAGTGTTGAGGGTTTTTTAACCTGTTTACTGGCCATGGATCTGGTGATTAAAGATGACGTTTCTCATGTTCGTTCAACTATTGTGACTACTCCTGGGTGTACTCAGATTTGATTACTTATAAGTTTATTTTCCTGCATTATATGGATATGCTATTGACAGGCGGAAGCACAAAACAAACTCGGTGGCCTCTACACCAAGACTATGCACAATGGCCTCATCACAGGAGGTACACAATAGGGGCACCACCTAGCAAGATATGCGGCTAGGATGCATACAATCAAACATGCCATGAATTTTTTTTTCAAGATCCACGCCCCAAGTTTCGGATGGAATGGTTGGAAAACAAGATGAGAGGAGTGCTGAGTGAGTGAGAATGGGCTTGCTACTCGTGTATGTAGTAAGGAAGATAGTGAGGTAAGGGAAACATGCAAGTATGCTCACTCCTCATATCAGAGGTGGCGAATCTGCACACCTTAATATGCAAGTAGCAAAATGATAGGAATATGAGAGGGAGAGAGTGTGTGTATGGTGGTGAATCGGCACACCTCAACATCAACAAAATAGAAAGAACAAGCATAAATCATACTCACAAATGAAGGGTATCCCAAACTACACAAGGTATGGCACCAAGATGGAGTGTGTTGATTGCTTGCAAAAGATGAATACAATAGCTAGCATAGGTCAAGAAGACGAGAAGGGGACAGGACCGTAGGATGCATAATGGAGGGATGGGAATTGATGGCGAGGAATATCATAAGTGTAGCCATCATTATTCTTCTTGAAATCGTGCCTTCAATCCTTCATTACAAGTGTGTGGAGATATGGTGCTCATTTTGTGCATGGTGATGGTGATGGTGTTGTGATTATGTGATTAGGTTTCATGCTACTAGCATGTAGCACAAGGGTGTGTATGTGTAGGTGTGTGGGTATGTGCGTAGTGTGTGTGTTTACAAAATAGGAGGCCTCCTGTTATAGGCCAAGAGAGTGATTATGGAAGAGATTATGAGCAAAATGAGTTATTACAAAGTAACCTCAATTAAAGGCATTCCCCCAATGAGAGAGCTCCATGTGCCCTGCTTATTGACCAATTGTCTCCTAATCGCCTTCATCATGGCAAGCTTTGTCTCCGTGCCACCTTCTATAGCTTTAGTCCAAGAGATTCCTTATAATAGTTGAGAGAATCTTGATAAAATAAGAGAAATAAAGCAATAATGGAGAGAAACCTATAAGAAATTGTGTGTGTGGAGTTGGATAATCATGACTTCTTTCCATGTGGACAGATAGGCTCCACCATTTTGGCCATATCTCCCAAACCGTAGCTCCAAAAACTATAAAAAGAATAGGGACCAAAAGATTAGCTCAACGCCTGCAACTTTGCTGTTGAAAATTTTTCCAATTCGAAATGAAAAAAATAGAGAAAAATCCCAAAAAAATATGTGTCTGTCTTTTCTCTTTCACTGGTACATCTTGTAGCTTCTCTCTAGCTAGAGCTTCTGCTTCTTGATTTTTTGCTCTAGGGACATGATTTAATTGTACAACTTGAAACTTTCCTATAAGTTCCTTAAATTTGCACAAATGGCCTAGCAAGCTATGATTTTTACAAGCCCAAGTTCCTTGTATTTGTTTTATTAAAAGCATGGCATCACCAAATACATTTAACTGCTGAATACCTTGTGTCACACACCATTCTAACCCAAGAGTTAAGGCTGTATATTCTGCTTCATTGTTGGAGTGGAAATCCAAGAGATGCCCAAGGGAGAATACATTTTCTCCTTGCTCATTGAAGACGACAATGCCTGCTGCAGCTTTGTCCATTGTCCTCTTATACGCTCCATCAAAGAAAAGAGAGTGAGCCCTATCTTAGGGATTTTCAACACAGGTGTTACTTCTTTGTCACTTGTCTTGATCTTCAGCTTCTTTTCATAGTGGCGATGAGTGAGAATGCCTCCTAAACTGGCTCTTGTGGAGCTCTCTACTTGCATTGTGTAGTCAAGCTCTCGCAACCTTGTGAGCCATTTGGAAATCTTAGAAGAAACATCCATGTGCTGCATTACATAAGGAAATACTTCTTCCATTGTTAAGATTATGAATGGTCTAGACAATAAATAAGAGCAAAATTTGGTGGTAGCAAACATTAATGCAAGCACCATGTGCTCCACTGCTGTGTATCAAACATGAATGCAAGCACCATGTGCTCCACTGCTGTGTATCCCATTTTTGATGGAGTCACCATGCGACTAAAGAAGTAGACAGGATGCATGAAAGAAGTTTGAGGATCCTTTTTCATCAATATTGGCCCAAGTGTGTCATTGCCCACACTAGGATTTACATAAAACGGCTTGTCCCACTTTGCAGGTGCAATGGTGGGAAGTGAGGCTAGAATTTGTTTTACCTCATTGAACTATTGTTCATTTTCTTCACTCCAAGTGAAGATCTCTTGATGGGTAACTTGCTATAAAGAGAGAACCACTTGAGAAGGTGAATGAACCTACTCAAATACCTCACCTTTTGAATAAAAGAGACCAACAACTACTTTGTTGTCATGAGAGAGATCAAAGCCACCAAGGCTTGAACCTTGCTTGGGTCAGCTTCAATGCCCTTGGCAGAGATCACATGGCCAAGAAGAGTAACCTTGCTTTCACCAATGTGGCATTTCTCCACGTTGAGTTGGCCACCCAAAGCTTGCAGCTTAGCTAGACCTTCATAAAATTTCTCCAAATGAAGAGAGCGAGAGCTATAGATACAAAATTCATCAATAAAAACACGGATTGATTTTCCAAAGAATGGCTGATAAACAAATGTCACATAGCATTGAAAAGTGGTATGAGCATTAATGAGACCAAAAGGCATAACTCTGTAAGAAAAACATCCCCATGGTGTGATAAAGGTTGTCTTCTTTTGATCTTCTTCAGTGATGCTAATTTGGAAGTAGTATGAGTAGCCATCACATCCCGTGTAGCGCTCATGACTTGCTACCTCATTGTTGAGAAATTCATCTTGGAAAGGAAGAGGAAAATGGTCCCTCTTTGTGGCTGCATTAAGGGGCTTGTAATCAACACAAACCCTCCACTTACCATTCTTCTTTGGTGTGACTACCACTAGAGAAACCCATTCTGAGTCTTCAAAGGATAGATGAAACCTGCCTCTAGGAGTTTCCTTACCTCTTTAAGCAAGGCCTCTTGTTGAATTACTCCTAGCCGTCTGACTTTTGCACTACAGGTTTACTTCCCTCCTTGAGCTTAATGTGATGTTGAACTACTGTGATGCCAGTGATTTGATCATATTCATTAATGAACAATATGGTAAAAGTACTTAGTATCAAAATATAATCTTCACGCTCCTTTGCACACAACTTACTAGAGAGCATTCGATGTAGCTTACTTGCTTCTACCAGAGGTTGTATACCTGGTCTCCCCTTGGTTTGATGATGATGCATCAGGTTGCTCCATCCTCTTAGGGTCCTTGAGAACGACCCCCATCACCTCAATGCTAATGTCGCTTTCTTCAGTCACTATTGACTCCTCCTTTGAAGTGGTTGAAGAGTCACTACTAGAAAACTCATCCCTAGAGGTTTCTAGATCCATGTCGCGTTGTTGACCTGTTTCATGTCATAAAGTATTGGCTTCCCTTTGGCATCCTTCATCTGGATTATGCCGGTGTCCCAGTCTTGCTTAGCTCTCATAGCCATAAGCCAAGGCCTCCCTAGAATGATAGGATAGCCCTCCCCCTTGTGTGGCATGACAAAAATGTCCACTTCTACCTCGATGTTGAACGCCTTTATCCTAACTGCATTTATAACACCAACACAATGAAATTTTACATTATTTTCCATTTTGGCTCGGCATAGTGCTGGCCTACTCACCTCTAAACCCAAATGGTGCATCATTTTTTCACTCGTAATGCATATTTGTATGCCACCATCGATGTAGATATTGGAGATGTGCTACCCTTTGATGTGAGAATCCATCACTGGTAGTATGTCATTTAGATTCCTCCCAGAGATAGCCCTAGCTATCTTTGGCTTTGGTCGTCTCGTGCTAACCATCTTTGTCCATTGTCTCCTCACCCTAGGTGCTAGGTGGAGTAACTGCTGGGGCCATGTGATTTTTGGGCCTTGCACATAAACATCTTGAACCAAATCATATGATTTAGAATATTCATCCAAAGAGAAATCTACAACGTCAACTTTACGTCATGACTTAAGATTCACCATGCCTAGCGTGCTTTGCCCCATGGAATCTACTCCTTTAACCTTGGCTCACCATTCTTTGTTCACCTCCTTTGTCGGCACTCATTGACAGAATGCTTTGGTTGACAACAGTGATGACATTTCATAGCCCTCCCTCTTGATGCTCTTGATTTGCAATTAGCACGAGCAATGCGAGATGGGGAGATTACCTCTTGGATATCGACAACGCTACAACTTGGCAGTAGCACTTCGATGAAGGCCTTGAGTGCTTATATAGTCTCCTCTTCTTCAGTCCTCCAATTTGAAAAATCTTGTAGCCACTCATCCATGATTGATTGCATGCATCACTACTCTTTGTTGACTAAAGGTCTTTGCAAAGCCCTCCTCACTGGGGAGATCAAATGACAGGCAAAAGCGCAAAACAGTCTCGGTGGTATCTACACCAAGACTATGCACAATGGCCTCATCATGGGAGGTACACAATAGGGGCACCACCTAGAAAGATATATGGCTAGGACACATATATATACACAATCAAACATGCCATGGAAAACAATTTCAAGATCCACTCCACAAGTGTGGGATGGGGTGGTTGGAAAACAAGATGAGAGGAATGGTGAGTGAGTGAGAATGGGCTTGCTACTTGTGCATGTAGTAAGGAAGATAGTGAGGTAACGGAAACATGAAAGTAGCTCACTTCTCATACCAGAGGTGGCGAATCTGCACACCTTAAGATACAAGTAGCAAAATGATAGAAATATGAGAGAGAGAGAGAGAGAGAGAGAGAGAGAGAGAGAGAGAGAGAGAGAGAGAGAGAGAGAGAGTATGGTGGCAAATCTGCACACCTCAACATAAGCAAAATGAAAAGAACAGGCATAAACCATACTCACAATGAAGGGTATCCCAAACAACACAAAGTATGGCACCAAGTGGAGTGTGTTGATTGCTTACAAAAGATGAATATAATAGGTAGCATAGGGCAAGATGATGAGAAGGGGACAAGACCATAGTATGCATAATGGAGGGATGGGAGTTGCTGGCAAGGAATATCGTGAGTGTAGCCATCATTCTTATTCTTGAAACCGTGCCTTCAATCCTTCATTACAAGTGTGTGGAGATACATGCTCATTTTGTGCATGGAGATGGTGATGGTGTTATGATTATGTGATTAGGGTTCATGCTACTAGCATGTAGCACAAGGGTGTGTATGTGTAGGTGTGTGGGTATGTACGTAGTGTGTGTGTGTTTGTTTACAAAAGAAGAGACCTCCTTTTATAGGCCAAGAGAGTGATTAGGCAAGAGATTATGAGCAAAAGGAGCTATTACAAAGTAACCTCAGTTAGATGCATTCCCCCAATGAGAGAGCTCCGTGTGTATTGACCAATTTCCTCCTAATTGCCTTCATCATGGCGAGCTTTGTCTCCATGCCACATTCAATAGCTTGAGTCCAAGAGCTTCCTTATAATATTTGAGAGAATCTTGATAAAATAAAAGAAAATAAAGTATTAATGGAGAGAAACCTATAAGAAATTGTGTGTGTGTGGAGTTGGATAGTCATGACTTCTTCCCATGTGGACAGATAGGCTCCACCATTTCGGCCATATCTCCCAAACCATAGCTCCAAAAATTATTAAAAAATAGGGACGGAAAGATCAACTCAACTCCTACAACGTTTTTGTTGAAATTATTTTCCAATTCGGAATGGAAAAAATAGAGAAAAATCACACAAAAATATATGTTTGTCTTTTCTCTTTCAAAAGTCTTCTAGGTGGTCCCCTCTTGACTCCATGTGCAAGCCTTGTGTCCACAAGT
The DNA here is from genome assembly GCF_014529385.1 of Adiantum capillus-veneris. Taxonomy (NCBI): domain Eukaryota; kingdom Viridiplantae; phylum Streptophyta; class Polypodiopsida; order Polypodiales; family Pteridaceae; genus Adiantum; species Adiantum capillus-veneris. Next base: position 115,805,412 of record NC_140949.1, on the reverse strand, counting down.
GAATTATGCTTGAAGTTGATAATATTTTGTTGACTTCAACTCAATAATGCATAAGATTCTCCTCCCTTTCACTATTGACTTTTACCCTTCAGCTGTAGTGACCGTCGGGTAGAATCAACATCTAGCGATTTTTTTTCATTTTCATAGGGTTTATTCTTACCTCTCCTTATTTCCAAGATCCAAATGTGTCAAAAACATAGCTATGTACAAAATATAAACATAAATTTTTTGTGATTTTCATGCATCGGGTCTTTCCTCCTCCATGAAGCCTTGAAGCCTTGCCATCAAGCACATAAAAGAGAGAGGTGGTCCAAAATTTGAAAAGCGGCCCTCATTAGCCCTCCCCCTGAAGCTAGAGGCTAATGGAGGGGGCTATAAATGCTTTTATGGAGTGGGTCATTAGGGGTAGTCAGGTGTACTGACATGCGTTAAAGCTTTAATTAGAGAAAGCTTTAATCTGTTTTCAGAAACAAGAGCATGATTGTTGAAAAAAGATGTTTTGCTTGGCACTGGTTGATATGTATGCCAAATGTGGTGGGCTTGAGAAAGCACAAAAAGTGCTTGAGCAGCTTCCTAGTTGGAAAGTCTCCTCTTGGAATGCATTGGTTGCACGATGTGCGCAACAAGAGCACGGCCAGAAAGCTCTTGTTGAAGCAAAGCAAGGGGATCTCTCCATATGCAATCGGTTACACATGCATCTTAAAGGAACGTGTCTCTATGCAAGATGCTGATATGGGCACAAAGATTCACCATTGTATTGTTAGTCGAGGGCTGTTGAAAAAGGATGTCATGATTGGCATTGCCTAATGTGGTGTGCTTCAGAAAGCACACAAAGTGCTTGAGCAGCTTCCTGTGTGAAATGTCAGCTCTTGGAATGCACTAATTGCGGGATGTGCACAACAAGAGCAGGGATGTTAAAAAAATATTTCGTGCTTGGAATTCACTTGGTTGATATGTATGCCAATTGTGGTGTGCTTGAGAAAGCACAAAAAGTGTTCGAGCAGCTTCCTGGCCGGAATGTCACCTCTTGTAATGCATTGATTGCAGGGTGTGCACAACAAGAGAAGGAGCAAAAAGCTCTTGTTGAATTGAAGCCAGGGGCTCTCTCCAGATGCAATTAATTACGCATGCATCTTGAAGGCATGTGGCTCTACGTAAGATACTGATATGGCACAAAGATTCACCAGTATATTGTCAGTCAGAGGCTATGGAAAAAGGATGTAGTGCTTGGCACTGCCTAATGTGGTGTGCTTTGGGAAGCACAAAAAGTGCTTGAGGACCCTCTCTAGAATGTCACCTCTTGAAATGCACTGATTTCAGGATGTGTGCAACAAGAGTAGGGCTAAAAGATATCGTGCTTGGCACTGTCTTGGTTGGTATGCATGCCAAATGTGGTGCGATTGAGAAGGCACAAAAAGTGTTCGAGTAGCTTCCTGGCCGGAATGTCTCCTCTTGGAATGCACTGATTGCAAGATGTGTGCAACAAGAGCAGGGCCAGAAAGATCTAGGCTATTTTCAGTGGATGCACAAGAAGTGTATCTCTCCAACTTGAATCACCTATACTTTTGTCTTTAAGACTATGCTTACATCTTGAAGGCATATGCCTCTACGCAAGTGCTTGAGGAGCTCACTGTCTGGTGTGTGGACTCTCGGAATGCACTAATTGCAATATTTTCGCCACAGGAGAAGCTCTAATATGTTTTCAATAGAGATGCAAAGTGAGGGTCTCTCTCTAGATGCAATTACCTACTCATGCATCTTGAGGGCATCTGGTTCTATACAAGATGCTGATATGGGCACATGTAACAAACTTGGACACTCCAAGTCAAGATTCTACGGTGACACAGCAGAGATTCACTTCAAAATACTTCACAAAAGATGACACAACCCGATGTAGTTCCGTGCCAAGAGGTATTGGCCCCAAAAACTGGCGCCCCTTTCGGTATTTTTTTAAATATTAATCTATGTGCAAAGTACAAGAGCCCACGGGTGCTCACTCTCAGTCTTTGCGTCCAAATGCCGAGAGAAGTGAGCCCCTAAGGCTTATTTATTCTTACAAGGGATGCCCAAAAGCAGAGCCCCAAAATCAGTTAAACTTCAAAAGCAAAGTTCCAAAAGCAACCAGTCTTCCAAAAGCAGCTAAAAATAGCTAGCGTAATTTACAAAAAATCCGTACGGTCTATAGCGTTTTTTTACGAAGCGCCCATACACCGCTTCCATGTCAGCATGTCAACTCGTTTTGTAGAATGTTCGTATGTTGTTGACACGTCAGGCTATCGATGCATTTTTCAGAGATCCGTATGATCAGTAGTGTGTGTGTGTGTGTGTGTGTGTCTCCGGGACTTGCCACATCACCAGTTTGTGACGTACCCCCTCTTGAAAGAATTGTAATCGTCCTCGATTATGCTTGCAAAACAGACAGAGGCCATAAATTGTCTTAGTAGACACTGATTGTTAGTACCGACGCACTAGACACGACACATCTAGCACTTGTACAAAACGACAATCACATCATCGAACATCATAGGACATCACTTGACATATCACAAACAAATTCATTCCAAATCTCAGACCATGACCATCGGCAGTACTTAGTAATCGCATCTAAATCCATTCCGGACCTCACAAATGCCTGATTAACTAATCTTTATTGCAATCATGTCTATAGAGATTTATGAGAACAAAATGCTGTATTCATTTTCGTCCTTTAGTTTCTGCACTCAAACAAGTCAAGTACAAAGCAATCATTTTCTTTGTAAAAAACTCTTGTTATAAAGTCATACATCAGAATACTACTCAGCCCATTAGTATCCCTGAAACCCAAAAGGGGACATCAATGACTCTATTCAAAATTGGGGTAATCCGTTGACAAAGGAGCGGAGTAACTCCCCTCTTGTGCAAACCCGCTGCACAGGATTCACCCTCGCTGAAATCGAGGTTCTATATCAGAGTAGACTATGCTAAACCGAATGCTTCAAGGTAAAGTTCCAAAATCTGAGGAGTATCTGCTAGGTCCTCCTCATCCATCCACTTTGCATCCAATGCAGGATAGTACCTAAATTTAACCAAGAACCACCTAATTACTTTACCTTTTATCTTTCTCTCGTTGTGTGCCAAAATCTGTTCTAGAACGAGTATCTCCTTGCTTTTGTCCACTTTGGGTTGCTCATTTGGCTCCCCATCATCAGGCACATTGCCTTTAAAAGGCTTCAATAGACTCACATGAAACGCGTTGTGAATCTTCCAAGTATCGGGCAACTTGAATCTAAAGGAGACATCATTTATCTTTTCTTTTATCTGGAAAGGGCCATAATACCTCATGCTAAGCTTTGGAAAAAGCCACTCCTTTCCCTTTTTCTTTCGTAGGCGTGTCTTCTCAAAACGTAAGAGCACCCAATCATCTTCCTTTAATTTTAAATCTCGTCGATGTCGATCTGCTGCCTTTTTATGTCATTCTTGAAATTTCTATAAAGCCTCCCAGACCTTGGCAAAAGCAGTGTCCAAGTCCCTTGTGTACTGGTCGGCTTCAAAAATCTTATCTTTAGTGCTAAGGAAGAGTGGAACCTTTGGAGCACCTTCAATGATCTCAAATGGCGCCTTCCCTATCAAAGAGTGGATTGTGTTATTGTGTGCAAATTCCACCAAGGGAATTTTTTTTCCCCATTGAATCTTCTGATCAGAAATATAAGGCTTCAATAAATTCAAAACGACTCAATTTGCAATCTCAGATTTCCCATTTGTCTGCGGGTGGAATGATGATGAGAACTGCATTCGTGTGCCAATATTCTCCCAAATAGCCCTTCAAAACAAACTCATGAATCGGGGATCTCTGTCAGAAACTATTGTCTTAGGCATGCCATGTAGTTTGAAAATATGTGCAATGAACATTCTCACTAAATGATCCGGCTTGACTGTTTTATTCACTGTAATGACGTGAGCTTGCTTGCTAAATCTGTTGATGACATTCCAAATGCCATCATGCCCACTTTGTGTCTTTGGGAGATAAAAAATGAACCCATTGCAATACTTTCTCAGGGGCGGGTGGGAATGGATAAAGGCTGTAACAGTGCCTGTGCCTTATGCCTGTCAAACTTGACTTTCTGGCATACTAAACAACTGTGTACAAAGTCGTCCGCATCTTTCTTGAGTCTCGACCAAAAGAAGTAACGCTCCACACCTTTCAAGGTGGTGTCGATGCCGTGATGACCAGTAAAAGGTGGACAATGGCACTCAGTCAAAACCATTTCCCTCAACGGCTGTGTGATGTACAACATCATTTTCTTCATCAAGTAGCCATCTCGTATGGAATATCCGGAGTACTACCTCCCCATACTGTATTTGAGTGAATACACTGGAAAAATACGGATCTGTGGCATATTGATCAACCATGTCCTCGAAGCTTCTATGATGAATCATGAAAATAGCCAAGAGTAGCGGCTTCCAAGACAAAGCATTTGCAACCAAGTTTTTCTGTCCCTGAATATGGACAATCTGAAAGTGAAACTGGGACAAGATGTTAGCCAATCGCATCTGCTTTTTTGAAAGCTGTTTCTGTGACAAGAAGTAGAGTAAAATATGATGATCAATGAAGATCGTAAAATTGTCTTTGAGTAGGTAATGTTGCCAGTGAGTAAGAGCATGGATCACTGTCAAAATCTCTTTCTCATAAATGTGTGCTGCCAATTTTGGCCTTGAAAACAATCGGCTTTCATAGGAAATCACATGGCCTTCTTGCATTTAGAACACTCTCAGACTATGACCACAAGCATCACAATATACTTCAAATGACTTGCAAGCCTGGCAAAGTCAACACTGGTCCAGTAGTCATTTTCTCTTTCAGTGTCTGAAAGGCAGTCACCTCTATCGGTCCTGATGAGAAAGGGACTCCTTTCTGGGTCAGAATGTGCAAAGGGGAAGCTACCTATGAAAACTTTTGAATGAACCGCGGTAGTAAGCACACAAGCCCAAGAACCTTCTAACTTCATGAACATTCTTCAAATCTGGCCAATCACAAATAGTGTCAATCTTGACCGGGTCCATCTGTACTCCTGCTGCTGAGACAATGTGTCCCAAAAATTGTAGTCTGGCAAGAAAAATTTACTTTTGTTGGCATTGATTACTAACTTGTGATCAAGCAAGACCTGTAGCAGATGGTGACGATGTTCTGATTTATCCTTGGATAAGACAATAATGTCATCAAAGAAAGGACCAACAAATGATGTATACTCTCAAAAATCCTATCCATCATTCGCTTGAAAGTTGCTAGAGCATTGGTAAGGCCAAAAGGCATCACCAAACATTCATATTAACCGAAGCTTGTCCAAAAGGCCGTCTTGTAGACATCTCTCAGAGCAATTCGGATATGATTTGCTTTTTGCATCAATCATTAGGAAGGGAATGGGGTCTAAGGGGGCCTCTTTATTTGCCATGGGATTAAAAAGGAGATTATGGAAGGGAAAAATGGGTGGATGCCATGTGGACTGAAATGGTGGGTATGGCAGGGTCTAAAAGTAAGTGGTCAAACTTGTACTCTTTTATAAAATATAAAGAGAAAATCTTTTATAAATTCAAAAAATTAAACTTTTCTCATAATAGTTGGGTAAAAACTAATCCTTTCTCTCTCTTTGGTGGCTGTCGGTTTCTCCCCCCTCTCCTAAAAGGGGGTCCCTCCAAAAATGTGTTGATCATTCCCTCCCTCCCTCTATACTGTACCATCTCTCACTTCTCTTCACTTCATCTTGCAAGTTGCTTCTCTTTTCTTCCTTTCAATTTTCCCTCCCAAAAGCTATGTAGTAGAAGTTTGAACCTCCTTTCCCTCCTCAAGCTTGCTGCATTCTCCTTAAGCTTGTTGTATTCTCCTCAAGCTGAACTTCTTTATTTCTCCATGAGCCTCACTAAACACCTCTACCTAAAGCTGAAGATCTGCAGCATATCCTTCTATTAGATAATCCCTCTTTCTTTTCTCAATATGTTTCCTTCTCCTTCTCCATTAAGCTCTCTAGAGAGGATCCATTTCCCTCTCAAGATTTGCAAAATTATCTTTTCCATTAAGCTAACAAGGAGGTGGAGCATTATAGCAGTAAGTGGCATCAATCATCTTTGTGTACCATAAAGAATCTTGCTCTTTATACAGTTGAGAACATGGATGTGCAATGTCTAATCATAAGGGTTTGTCTGCAGGTTGTGCCACTATTCCCCATGGCATCATCGGGTACTTAACGACCTAGGAGTGTCATTGACTCCATTTCGTACAAGACGACAGTGGAATTAGGTGACAATGGAGTTCAAACCAATGATGAGGGTGACAATGCAGCCCAACTCAAGAGGTGTACACATGGTCTCAATGAGAAACATGGATTCTCAAGAACACCATTAGAAGGGAAGAATCATGAAGTTCAAGCAAACATAAGACGGAAAGAGTCTTGGGAAGGTGCAACATGTGTATTTTGCTTCACAACTGAAGCTAGAGACAACAGTGGCTCCATCGAGGTTTTCTGCAAACTGTAATTTTACTCCTCTTTCAAGTTTTTAGGTTGTCTATTTAGTATTTTTTCCTTGTACATTGCTTCTGATGACTGTACGATTTCCATTGCTTGTTCATGTTTGAAGATGTTTTTCAATCCGATTTTGTAGAGTGGGAGCCAATAGAAATATGCACTGGCGAATCAATAATCTCACACACATTCCATTGGACTACTACATTCGCAAGCGTAAGAGACATGCAATGTCTATGCTATCTTTAAGCAGTGGATCTCAAAAGAAACATATCTATCAAACTCGATAGGGATACAAATGCAAGCTTCCAATTTCTTACATTTTTTGCAGGTTGGTGTAATATTATTTCAATATGCAAGATCTTGGCTCGGATGATGATGGGAATTAATTCTGATGATCAAGCCAAAGGAGTTTGTGGATATATTCTGCTTTAGCATATCATCAATCCAAAGGAGTTTGTGGAGCTATTGGATGATCTATCCAATATTGGCATTGCTAATGTTTTGCGCTAGAAGTATTTCAGTGACCTAAAGAGCATTGTGTCACCTCAGAAGATGATGGAGGTGTGTGACAATATAGGAATAAGTTTCAAGGACTATGAAGCTTTGTATAGAATTGTCACACTAGGTCATAGAGTAAAAAGTTTGTTTAGGTTGTTGCCAACACCTTACAGTGTCAGTGTTGCAAAAAGGTGCACCAATAATGATGTTGGGTGCAAGCTTGTTGGGTGGATTCAATATGTAAAAGATGCCCTTCCATTAGAAGAGAGCAAATCATTCCGTTACAACAAGTTCAATAATGTCTATGTTGACTTATTGAAGCTCCATGAGCCAATGATCAGATTTTATGGGTTGACACATGAAGAGTGTGACAACAAAGTTATATTTGTGATGAAGCTTGATGAGTGCTAGATTCTCAAAGGTCAACGACCGGAAAGGGTAAGTGTTACACTTATGAACATAGCCTTGGTGGGTGTCGATGTTGAGCTAAAGGCCAATGAGAAGGGAAACACCTGTTTAGGTGTTCAGTCAAAGAAGAACATTTGGTGGTTGACAGCTTTTCTTCTCCCACACAAGACACATGAGTCCCTCAAATGGTATTTTAATCACACCCCAATCATTGATGTCATTCGGTAACAACAAGAAGGACAATGATTGCAGGTTTCAGGTTTGTTAGGGTGCAAGCAAGGTGTAAATGACCCTCTTTCCATGAATTTATTGCTGCCACATCAAAGTCTCATTAGGAACTAAGGGCAAGGGTGCAAAGGTCAGCAAGTCAAAGGGTAGTAAGGGTAAGGGTGGCAAAGCTGCAGTCAACTCTGCAAAAAGTGTGTCCAATACACAAACAATGGGTAAAGCACTACAACAATGGTTTCAAGATATCCTCAGTTGTAACCAGAGTGTACCTCCTAATCGAGACATGGAAGATCCAAATTGGGATCCTATTCTATTGATTTCTCTGATAAATGTCCATGTGTGTACTCTTCATGTCCGTCTACAAATTCTTGATAAATTGCTTATGCTCCATATGAATCATGCTTGGAATATGGAGCCTGCAGAAATAAGAGAAGAGTATATAAGAGAACTTGAATCTATTCTATCAAGTGTTGGTCTACATGGGGGTGCAGATGAGTGATCAAAGAACAAGAAGGCATCTGGAAGTACATAGGATCATCCTAATAAAATATGTATGGGTGGAAGTAAATCTAGGCATTTTCTTTCAGACTATTCAAACTCCCAAAGTCCCAATGAGTTTCAATTGTGAAAAAAGGTGTGTGACATTACCTCCTACAGAGGTAACCAAGCAGCCCTAGGAATTAAGTGTGCTCGTGTATGGCAGTTTATAGATAATATTTCTTGTTTGCTTGAAAAGGCAAAGCTAACTTGTGCTAAGATATCCACATTAAGTTTGTAATCAATAGTTTCACATCATAAATGGTGGATGCGTGGGGGGAGACGCACATAACACATTACATGGTGGGTTGAACCTTTGTCTTTGCAATCAAAAACATCAGTGTTTGAACTAAATTATTATTGTTTTTTAGCACATTCTTTTTGCTCATAGCTCATTTTCTCTTGACACATATGGTTCATTGGGAATCTAGAGTAGCCAAGGAATGGAGCGCTCACACTATCAACCAAAAGCAATGTATTTTAAAAATACACGGCATGGAGGTGGGAGGAAAAAGAGTAATGCCCTACACAAAATGTTCAAATGGTGCTACACAATTTTAGTGGGGAAAGAAAGAGAAGACTAGAGTGCAAAGAATTTTGAAATGCAGAATAGAGAAAGTGGTTAGCGTGAGGCGATCACAATCGTATCATGCTTCGGTGCTCAGGCCACCGTGGAAACCACGTCGCAAAGATTTGGACCGCGAGTCAAACAAAGGGTAATCAAAGTAATACCATGCGGCCCGGTTTCTAAAGCACGAGAGGCCAAGAGGAGGAAAATAATGAAAGAGATGGAAAAGAAAGAGGTGGCTGAGAAGGAAGCAAAAAGAATGCAAGAAGAACAAAGAAGATAGAGGGAGCAAGAGGAATGACAGAGAGCCAAGGCTTGAAGAGCTCACTTGGAGAACTTACAAGCTTGAGTAGAGGCAGAGAGGAAGGCGGCAGAGGATAGAGCTCAAGCCACCCAACAAGAAAAGGCTGGGAGATTTAGGCCTTCAAAATAACCTCAAAGAGCCAAGCAAAATTCAAAGCAGAAGTAGGACAAGGTGACGCCTGAAGAACAACAAGTCCAAGAGGAGAGGAGGAGAAGTACAAAAATGATTCTCCTCAATGGGCCAGGCAGACGGCTACTCCACCATCGCCAATATTAACAAAAAAGCGGAGATGAAAATTTTTGGTTGGGGAATTCATCAAGTGGTTTGCATCTAGAAGAGTTTGCTTAATAGAAGGAACATTTTCAAAGTCCTTCAAGAGAAAATTCAAAGTGTGGGTAACAGATGGAACTTATGTAATCTCTGGATACTTTGCTTCAATTGTTTTTCTAGCTGTTTTGTAGTTAGATGCATTATCTGTGACAATGGATGTCACATTTTAGACCCCCTCTGATATTCTAATCGAACGCTCATATACACCAACAAGATATCCACTTGTTTTCACTTTCAGGGATGTGTCAAAAATTGCTTCAAGAAAAATGGATCCTCTTGGACAAATCAACATCACATTAATCAATGATTTCTTTTGGAAATTTGCCCAACCATCTAGAGCGATTGTGTATCCAAGTTGTGCGCTTTAAAATATTCTTTGATGTAGCTTTCACTTTACCTAAAAATTATGTACGCCTCTTATTATAATCATGTACCACAAAACCCTTCTTCAATGTTCTCATTAAAGCATCTTTGAAGATAGAATTTCAAATGACGTTAAAAGTAATTCCACATGCAACAAGTGCTTGCATCCACTTAAGATGAAGTTCAAGCAGCCATTGTTTATCAAATGCTTGATGCAAAGTAGAACCACTTGGTGCAGGTTCTCCTCCAGTCCATGCTTCACTTCGGCTTATGTTAGTAGAGCTTGCGGTGGGATTAGTGGTACAAGCCCCAACAAAGGATGAATGACACCCTCCTTGATTATAAGCAAGGGTTGAGGGAGGGTTTTGATCATTCTCAAGTGTCATCTCCACATACCTAGCCATAGATGGAGCCATCATTTTGGGACCACACTTTTTTCGCTCTCAAGATGCACCCTTATTGCCCTGAGCGCCCACTCAAAAAATTTTTCTTCAATACCTCTAGGGGGGTTTTTGCAAGCTACCACATTTCCAGAAATTTTGAACATATGTTCTTTTATCCCGTGTGCATTTCCGCTAAAATTATGGCCGCAGGTCTTACACCTCAACTTTGATGTAGTCTGTTCACTGACCAATTCATATGCGTAGCTCCACTCATATCCTTGCACCATCTTCTTAAGATTTGCAAACTCAAACAACATTATTTACTAAATACAAATCTAAAATTAAACTCTCATACCATTTACATTATTATATTTACCATCGTTTTCAAAAACACATAGATTTTCAACCTCTTTAAATTCTAGATTCCAATTTTTTTTTTTCAAGTGTGAGCTTTCACTCTATACGTGAATCATGATAAAAAAATCACTTAATCCATCTCAATAACTTCCAAGTGTGAGTAAACTCTACACAAAGTAAGATATTTTTAAAAATCCTACCTAAATTACCTCCAAGTATGAGTGTAACTTTACACACGGCAGACAATTATAATTCACTACTTATCTAAATCTCTTCTAGGTGTGAGAATACCTCTACACAAAGGAAGACATTATTATTTAATCTACCTAAATTGCCTCCAGTGTGAGTATTACTCGACACATGACAGACAATCATTAGATAAATCTAACTTGAGCTAGTTTCAGGTGTGAACATAGTTCAACACAAAGCAAGTTACTTCTAGGTGTGAACATAGTTCAACACAAAGCAAGTAAATGCTAACTTTAACTATCCTAAATCACTTCCAAGTGCGAGTTTCCTCTACACAATGCAAGCAATCACTAACCACTCTACTTAATTTACCTCCCAGTGTGAGATATACTTCACACAAAGCATGTAAATTTTAAACTCAAAACTCCATAACCTTAAAAAAACTACATTTAACTTTTTACTCTCAGCTCTGACTTTTTACTTAAAAAGATAATTGATTACTAATTTTTTTTTGATTTTTATATGTTTTGAAGCTCACCTAAATATGAGACAAGGGAGAAGAGAGCTCAAATAGAATGAGAAAAATAGTCCGTTTTCACGTTTATAAATGATTATATTTTGATCGAAATAAATATTTTGATCGAAATATTTATTTTGATTAAAATGCTAAGAAATTATAGGATATGATGTTTTTGCTGATGTGGCATCGTATAATACGGCCAAAGAAAGATAGGTGTCATATAGTACGCCAGTTTAAAGCATATTATATGTACACCGTATAACGTACAATGCAAGTTAGACGTATAATACGGCCAAAGAAAGATAGGTGTCATATAGTACGCCCGTTTAAAGCATATTATATGTACACTGTATAACGTACAATGCAAGTTAGACTATGACACTACAAGCAAATCTCATTAATTCACCAAGAAAACAAAGTCCAAACGAGAGAAAACTTAGAGGATGGGTAGAAAACATCTAAAGACACATGCCTATACCCTCAAATCCCCCTTTTTACCACTTGCCAAAATCACACTTATTATCTACATAGCAAATTTAACCTAACCATTTTTAGTCTAAAATGCACTCCCTGAAGCTGGTGTCCCTACACCCCTCCACTGCATAAAATACAATTTTGTTCAAAAAATATTGAGTATGAGCACATTAAGGAGTAGGTGAGCAACAACAAAAACACAATTTTACTGCAAGAAAAGCACAATGTCACAAAGAGCTTTCACTTATGAATGTAATGAAGCAAGTAGCACTTCAAATGGACACTTCATGAGGGAGTTCTGAGCTTGACTCTTGAGAACAAAGCAAGAGAGTACACAGTGCTTTGAGAAATAGCCATAACACTTATTATCCAAAAAGTCTCCTTTGGGTTTTACAAAAAGTGCCCTTTATACCTTAGCCAAAGGTTTTGGGTTAAAAATGAGAAACTTTTTAAATATTTTACAGCCTAGGATTCCATTGGTACAATCTGGAAGCATTTAGCCCCACCGTGTTTGGCTCATAATCACATAGTGTTTACAAATTAGCTCCAAATATCAAATAATTACAATGGATAAGGCTATAGATGTCTAGATTGATAAAAAAAGTGAAAAATTACATCATAGGTTGGATATATGTAGGTCCAATGTTAGCAATGTGCTAACATTTCCCCCCCTCCTTGTTTGGCTCATCCGTGACATAGCTTTAGGGGATCTGTTATTGGTCCACCGGCTTGCGGGCTTTTTGTTGCTTCTTTAGTTTGTCGAGAGCATCATAGTATTTAGTGTCTTTTTAGCTTTGGCTAGGAACTGCAAGTCGATACGAGTGTTGAGCTCCATTGCTGTGTAGCCAAAAAAACTGGCATGAAGGTTTTTCACCACATAAGATCATTGGGCGGTTGATCTGATAAGTCATAGCGCATCCCTTGATTTCCCTCAAGGAAAGCCATCCATGGCACATCTGTCTGCTCTGCCTAGTGGAAAGTTTGGATGCATGTAAGTAGCATTTTGGCAATCTTGATGAACATGATGCAAGCAAGATCAAGTATCTGCTTGAAGATCTCTACAACTTCTGAAAATGTCTTGATCATGTAGTTCTCTAAAGATTTTCCTTTTGATGGACTCAATTGTGGGTAATTTAGCCATGTAGGATGTCTCTTAAGAATCAATTGATGTATTCCCCATCTCTAGACTCTAGACACTAGACAAAAGGTTGGGTCCTTTTTTATGTGTGGCATAGCTTGAGTATAGAGGATGAGGTATTTAGGGTGTTTCTTTAGCCAGTACATCCTCCAAGAAGGATGTAGATCTGAATTATCTATGGATTGATCTTTGATAAGGTGTTCTTTGACCTTGAGAATTTCATACGTAACTAGTGGATAGGGGAGAGACTGCTGATGCCAAGTTTCAGTGGTCTTCTTTGACGTGAGTTGAGCCACGTTGGTGGAGTGGAGGATCCTTTGGCTTCTTTCTAGATTTCTTCAGTCTTAGAATTAATTTACTTTGAGATCCTTTTCTACCTTGGCAGTGAAGCTATCAATGGGACCTTTTTCTATTTCTAGCTCAAATGTCAAGGACTCTATTGGCACTGTAGTTGGATCTACATCCTCTGCTCATTGTAGAAACTCTAGTGCCCCAATATCCATTGGCATCATGTTTGACAACTCTTCTTCTTGTACTTTCTATTTCCCTTTCATTTGTTCTTGGGTTGGTGCTAAGTTTGATTGAAGGTCCGCTATTTTCTTTTGATAGTTCTCTTCTTTGTTCATAAAAGAGAGCGAGCGCTCTCTCCTCTGTATTTGCTCTAGCTTTAGCTCTATGTCCAAGTTCTTGTTTCTCTTTTCCAGTGCTTTATATGCTACGTTTGAGCCTTGCAATGTGAGAACTTGTGGATTGGACTTAAGTTTGGCCAGAAAATCTCACTATGATCCTTAAGTCTAGCTTCAACTTGGGCTGCCTGGAGGTTTTGTACCTCTAACTGGGTCTACAGTCATTGGGCATGTGTATTTGTGTCCAGTAGAGTAGCATTGACTGCTTGAATCTTCTTTTCTTGGGCTTCACTAACAATCATCAATTGCTTCACTAGTTTATTCATGTTTTGCAGTTCAATTAGTTGTTGGGTATTGGTCTCCTTCAAACTAGCAATTTTTACTTGTGATTGCTTATGCAGGTTGCTATATTGTTCAACAAATGCATTTGCCACATCAATCCTTGACGTGACATGTGCATTGGTAGCTTCAATTGGTTTGACTCTCTCTTGTTTAGCATAAATTGTCGTCTTAATTTTCTCTACTATGTTGTGAGCAAACTAAGTATAGTCTGCAATATCTTCTAAGCTAGTCGGCTAAGATGTGCTCGGTTGAGAGGTGCCCGCTAGCTCTTGCTACTCTTTCTCCATTGTATCTGGCTCCATTATTCTTTCATCAGCAGGTGTCTCATCTTTGTAAGTCTTTTCTTTGAGCTCTTTTGGGCTTTCCACTAATTGTGTTGGCTCTTGTGTAGCTTCATCCAACTTTATATCTACTTGCATCTCCATCTGTCCTTCTTCTTCTTGTAACTTAATCATGCATGATGTTGTCAACAATGGATGCATTAGGAAAAATATTTACTTTGCATGGACCTTGTAATAAAGCCTAATTTCAAGGGATTAAGTTTAATACTATGTATGCTTAAGGGGACAAGTGCATTTATTAGGCTATTGTTTCATAGGTTTCTCTAAATTGTTTTGTAGGCCCAAGTAGAGGGTGGAGCTAAGAAGCCCTTTTTAGAGGGATGGGAGAAAAGGTGGGATGGCATTAACTCCCTAGTCAACATCTTCCATTTTCCTTTTCATTCTACATCATTTAAAAAGTGCACAACAAAGAGGTAAAAATGAATTTTTTTAAGAAAAACTCATTTGGACCCATTTTCAATTAAAAAATTTCTTCTCAGGTCATATATATATATATATATATATATATATATGTATATATGTATGTATATGTATAAGTCCTTTAAAGATATTTTTCCTACATCTACACACTCTAAATCATTTTCTATTCTCTTAAAATATCAAATACAAATTTTGAATAGTTTCTCTTAATTTTTTTTTTCTCTCTCTCTCTCTCTCTTTCTCTCTTCCCATGTGTGTGTGTGTGCAGCTCTCCCTCTCCCTCTCTCCCCCTCACCCATGTGTGTGTGTGTGTGTGTGCAACTCTCTCTCTCTCTCTCTCTCTCTCTCTCTCTCTCTCTCTCTCTCTCTCTCTCTCTCTCTCTCTCTCTCTCTCTCCCCCCTCCCCCTCTATGTGTGTGTGTGTGTGTGTGTGTGTGCAGCTCTCTCTCCGCCCTCCCCTTGTGTGTTTGTGTGTGTGCATCTCTCTCTCTCTCTCTCTCTCTCTCTCTCTTTCTAAGATTGTAGATCTCCAAAAGCAAGGCATGGCACAAGGTGGACGCTTATGATGTTGTTTGAGTGGTCTCATGACAAAGTCTCAAGCTGCTAAGCATAGTGTTACTCTTGCAAGGTAGCACAAAACTCTCCTAAAGCTCCCATTACATCAAGAACCACAATGCTAACATGGGGGCAGCCCTAGTACGGCAATACAAAAGCTTTCCAATAGAGCCAACCACTCTTTCCTAACACGGGGACACCCCTAGTAGTGATTCTTTATGCAATAAGTCATCAAGAGCACACTATATCAGGAAATGGATGCAAGAATTATGACGGCACTACCCTTTATAAACTCTTTATGAATGTATCTTTTAAAATTTAATGTGAAGAAAGTTTAACTCTATTGTTTATTGTTGTGCAAGAGCACTCTAGATCTATCATATTTTGAGCTTTTTGGTAATGTAAATTAGATTTGTGAACTTTTTAGGAGAAAACTTACCTTTTTTGGCAATATTGTACATGAAAAAGCATGATAAAGTAGATGTCAATCTACAATTGATGTCTAGGTAATAAACCTCAACAAAATTCCCATCATGCGCTTGTGTTATCAGAAGTAATTGTCATGTTGCTGAAATAAATATGTACAAAGTAAGGTCCCATTTTCCTAATATCTCTCCTTGAGCCCTTTGATTTTTGTCATTGTGGGGCGGTCCAATGGGGGAGGTGATAGATGTTGGAGACCCCCTAGTGGGGGTGTTTGGGGGTAGCACCCTTGAATCCAAGTATTTGATGCATATTTTCATGTCAGTATCACATAAGTAAACCCCAAAATCAAAGAAAAACTCATTGTGTGCTACATGTCACAACCCACTCAAGAAAACAAGGGCTACAATGAACTATAGGCAATGCAACAATTGTGCTTTGGTGTGGAGTTTCATGTTATTGGTGAGGTTGCTTGGACCTCTGGTGCTCCCTTGTGGCTATGGATTTTTTTGCACCCTCCCCAAGCCTCGACCAGGCTAGCACAAAGGACTTTGCACAACAAGGCAATCACAATAGTAGGCTTTTGATCGGGCAGCCGTAGAAAACTTTTGACCATGT
The DNA here is from genome assembly GCF_014529385.1 of Adiantum capillus-veneris. Taxonomy (NCBI): domain Eukaryota; kingdom Viridiplantae; phylum Streptophyta; class Polypodiopsida; order Polypodiales; family Pteridaceae; genus Adiantum; species Adiantum capillus-veneris. Next base: position 115,789,293 of record NC_140949.1, on the reverse strand, counting down.
AGTCATAGCAAACTTTTGGGCATCAAGGATTCCATGGTGAGAGACTTCCCAAGGGTTCTAGGCACCACCATGATATTTGAGATATGAATTTTATGCTAGAATGAACAATGGCAAGCCCACATTTGATAAATTCTTTGATCCATCAGATTCTTTCTTGTGAGTTTCAAGATTTGGGTATCTATATGAGATTTCATCAAGATAGTGAGTAGTATTATCAATGCTTGAAGACTCGTGTGAATCGGTTGTACATGTTACAAGAAGGGCCTGATAGCGAGCATTGTATACATATTACTTGAACTTATCATTACAAACTTTTCCCAAAATCAAAAGCAAAAGGATCTTGGGTCTTTTAATTTCCATGTGCATTTTAGACACTATATGTATCCAACATAGTCCTAGTACATAGATGTTGTACTTTAAATGTTATACTACCTTTAAATATACAAGCGAGAGAGAGAGAGAGAGAGAGAGAGAGAGAGAGAGAGAGAGAGAGAGAGAGAGAGAGAGAGAGAGAGAGAGAGAGAGAGAGAGAGAGAGAGAGAGAGAGAGAGAGAGAGAGAGAGAGAGAGAGAGAGGTGCTGAACAGGATCTTATTTTCATTTCAAACAGAGGTTACATGCTACAGATTGTAGCCATATATGACTCTTTTGAAGAGACAATATATCATATTTAGGGCCATGGGAGTTCACAACCCACATTGAGAGTTTACAACTCTGCTTTTGGTAATGAATAAAAGTTTAAAAAGGGGATTTTTGACACTACAATATGAAAAGATCTTGTACAACTCATGCTCCAAGGTGGACGAGGAACAAAAAATCTTTGACTTCATCTAGCATGCTGTTTAAATCATTTCGGACCTCCATGGACAACCAATGCAAAAGATATCTACAGATGTAATGATGCAATGTTTGCAAAACAAAAGAGACAATATTGATGAGTTGCTTAAATTATATCTCTAATTGTATGGCAAGAACTTGGAATAATGGAAAATGAAAGTAGTTACTATATCAAGGAGCAAAAATCTTCCATAGTTGTTTACACACTACCACAGGAATGTAACTAGACAAAACTCTTACTTTAAACGACCTTGGTTCTCAGAAAAGGACCGTCACTCCAACAACCGTATGAAAAGAGTAAAAATATGACCTTTGAACATTTTCAAAAAATTCAAACTCTTAGGGTATATTCAAATCCGAGCCACAAAAGGGAGGAAAAGAAGTCAAAGTGCCCCCCCCTTCCCCCCTTCTCACTAGGTACTTGAGGCCATCAAGATGTGTAAGAATACTTGTCTCCCTATGTTTTTGAGGGTATAGAGCGTGTCTACCACCCTCTTTCTCTTGACTGGCCTCTAATTAACCTTAATCCCAACCCCAAAAGGGTTCACATTTTCCCTAATGCCATCTTCTTTTCATCTTTCTTGAGCTGTCTATTCAAGCTTACTTTCTTCCATGTAGGGGCGGAGAGGGTACCTCCATAGTGATAGGAGATGGAGGTTGATCATTAGGCTTGGTTTTGGCAAGTCAGGGGTCCCAAGTTCTTCTTTTTCTCTCTCCAACACCTCTTCCTGTAGTAGTAGATCTTCTCCAGCTCTGTAAGGAAATATTTTCCATGATGTGGGTTCTTTGTTCTTAGTTTCATTTGAGGGTTGGGGTTGCCAAATCTCCTCGAAGTCCCCTTCCAGACCTCTTTCTTTTTCAAATGCTTCTCTTCCAAGCTCAATTTTTGTTGCCCTCTAAGATGGTTCTTCAATGATAACCAAGGTTGACTTGCAAGCTCTCTTCGGTGGCCTCTCTTCAACTTGATCATCCATCGAACCTTCATCGTTCTCTTTATTTCTCTCGACTAGAGCAGACTGTGGTAATTTTCATTTTGATCTTCTAATCAATGGTGGCAGTTCATCCTTGGCCTCCTTTTCCTCCTCATTTGCTTAATTTTTCAATATAATTTCTAGCCATAGATTCTGATTTGGGATTGGAAGTAAGTTGTGTGCCATCCCGACTGCATGGTAGAAAATGCGGGTGAGGACCTCTACTTCCCCTAGATACTTAATCCCCTTGGTCTTCTTGGTTGTTTTCAAGGTGGTTAGCACATAGGATGCATGATCAATGTGCATGGATAGCCTGTTCTTGAAAGCGGTGGTGAAGGCTAATGTCACTGCGTGGTTTGCATAGGTCTACCTTGGTGACCGCTTTGTTAAGAAATAATGCTGATGGAAAAATCTCATGAACTCCTCCGTCAGCTTGTGAATCATAGTTTGCCGTAGTGGTATTTTTGGTGAATATTCCAATTCTCTTTTTCTCCTTTGACCTTATTCACTCTCCTTTAGGTTGTAGTTTGAGAGCCTCTGCCACTATCTCCTTGGAGATATTCACTTCTGTGGGTTGACCAGTAGCATATGAGATCTGTGAAGTCCCATCTTCTTATATTGTGTTGAGAAGGTCCCTAGAAAAGGTCTTCTTGGCCACTCTAATAGACTCCTCTTCTAGCTAGTACTCTACTTTTGAGCCTTCTTTTTTGAGATGGAAGGCTGATTTTGCGTTGATCCTAGAATAGGCACTCCATTCATAGAAATTAGGTCCATTTCATAGTAAAAAATCACTTGTTAAGCTAGAATTGAGATTTTTCATATCAAATTCACAATTAAAGCCAAATAATTACTACTTTGATCCATAAAAACAAAGTGTAAGCGTCAAAAAATTGATATGGCAAAAAAAGATAATAAGTGTTTTTATTATCTGGGACATTATTTTGGCATCAAAATTGGTTTTTGGCTATGCGCAGGGGTTAAATAGATAAGATTTGAAGTTTGCTAGATTTGGATGCATGGATGCTTAGTTGGATCATTTTTGACTGGAAGGCTAAAAAAATGACAAGTGTTGGTGCAAAATTTTGAGGTGTCCAAATTTACCCAAAATTGACATGTAGGTTTGTGAGAGCATGATAAAGTTGATGGGAGAAAAAATTTGCAAAGTTGGACTCATTTTGCATCAGGAGAGATGATAAGCTTGCTTATTATATATTGTGCCATTTTTCAACTTTTTTGCATTTTCTTGGCTTGAACAGGTTGTACAAGATATTTTCCTGCTCTGAATGTGTTTTTCCATTTTTTGAAGTTGGAAGTGGTTCCCTTGGGGTAAATTTGGGAATTTGGAAGCTCTGGTGCATTTTTTGATGATGTGGTCATGATGTGAGTGATTTTTGACATGTGAGGGGTTTCAGGGCCTTGATGCATCAAGGAGTAAAGTGCATGAGGTGAAAATCCTTTCATATCTGGTTCCACCTAGGCACATTGGTTATGACACCTATGGGGAAGCATTTTGTGAAGTTAGATTGTGATTTTGAGGCCCAAATTTTAGCTTATTATCTATAGACCCTCCTAAACTTAAGTCATATGAGTCATTGGGAATGTTCTAATAGTATTGTCTTTGCCCCCCTTCCAGTTTGGTAAGGTTTGGTCCACAAATATGATAGCTACGATCGTTTTTCACTTCGTTCTTTCTCGGGAAGGTTCTGCTAACTAGGGTTTTTTTGAGCTACCCTGGCCCCAAAAACAAGTTCAAACATACTTGTTAGTAAGTTAGGAACATACCCCTCCTATATCGTGCACGACTATATAGTGTAGAGGTCAGTAGGAGAGGACAAAGGTGTGCAGAAAATAGGCTTTGACAGCTCTTTCCAAGAAGGCAAAGTAGAAATGAGACTAGTTTTGGCTTACCTGGGCTATACATACCTGGGCTTCCCGACTCATTTTCTCCCAAAATTCCTAGTTTGTTCTATTAGACTATGTAGTGTACTTCTGTGTAGTGTACTTCCTTTCAAAAATTGTCTCATTTGGATTCCGATTGCTCCTTTTTCGAGAATTTCACCAAATCCGGTGTTGCGAGCCCAATTTAGGCTTTCTGTCACCGTTGTCAAAATTGAACAAGATTTGACAAGCCCATCCATCTTCCCAACTTGATCATCAAGGTGCTTTCTATTTCTCCATCTGAACTTGTTTACCATCTATTTTCTATTTCGGCCCTTATATTAGAAAACTTATTTTTTTTCAAAATAATCCAAAATAATAGAAATCCAATAAAAAAAACTACCTAAATACACACAAATATTGGACTTGGCCATATTTTTGTGGATTTCTCTATTTTGATCACTATTTTGGCCAAAAAAACATGTAAAAAGAGTGAAAATTATAATATTTTGGGTTTTTTTGACAATATTTACACTATTTAGCACACCCAGGGAGTATCATATTACATTTTCCCTGTTCTCTTTACTTATAAAGGAATCTTGCTTGAATTTCAAAAACTCACAAAATAACATATAAATACTTCAAAACATTACCCTTTACCTAGTCTGTTTCATCTATCTGGGTCCGCATTCTGAATGCACTCCCCCCCCCCCGGTTGGGGAGTCCTCAAGGATGACAGTGTGTAGTTTGAGTAGTGCAGTCCATGGGTATCAAGTCGTGTCTATGCATAGCCGAGATTGGCTATACCATGCCATTCATGTCAATGCATTTCAAAACACTATGATGTGCAAGAGGAGGGTCTTGATAAAAAAGCTCATGAGTTGTCGAAGACAAAGCATCCTATTGGTTAACTCTCTTGAAGAGTAGATCTTGGATCAATTGCACTCGTTCTTTGGTAGTTCGATGCAAATAATCATCTTTTTCCATGGAATCATGTTGCAATGACATTGGTGGTTTTGTTGGTGGTGATTGAAGCTTTGGTACTCACAAGTGTACATCACTTTGCTTGGTGTTGCCTTATATTGCCATTTGTACACCATCTTGGGTTGTTGGTTTGCTTCAAGCTACCTCTTTGGTCTCCACCTCCACTTAGGATGATGTAACTTATGTGACTTTTTTGAATGTTTGCGTGGAGCTGTGGTTGTGGTTGTTTGTAGTTGATCAACAGTGGCTTTGGCACCCAAATCTGCTTAGGATTTTTTTGAAACTGAAATTTGGTACTCAAAATTTCCTAGTTCCTTGTATGCCTATGTTATGAGGATGAATTTGATGTTGGATAGTTGACATTGGTGCTGAGTTGACCTTCCTTTTGAGTAACTTTGAACTTTTAAGAGTGGCTTTTCACTCTTATCGTATGTGAGAAAATGGTACTCTCAATTGTCCTCCCTTGATTGTGTTAACTCATGAAGTTTGTCATCCCAATCCTAGACAACTTTGTATGTTCTCATTGACGGTACTCCCTGTAACATTTAATGGTCTTGTAACTTGTGTGTAGCGGAAAATAACATAGACATAGTGAGCATTTCATTAAGAATAGATTCCTAATGTGCATAGCAAGAGTGCTTGGATGGAGAGAGCAACAAAATCATAACACCTATTTAGATAGGCATGAACAAACTTGCTGGTGCAATAATGATGGAAGCTTCAAGCACCAAGCTTACACTCGAAAACACAACAGCAATTCCCTCACGGTCTCAAACCCAAGACCTCACACACCTTCAAAGATGGTGAGAGTTAGTGGGATAGGAGAGTAGATCGAGAGGAAGAAGAAGTATTCTTACGAGAAAGAAGTATTTCTCCTCACATAATCACTCTTAATAGCTTAGCATAGCTTAGTAATTAGCACGGTAGAGGAGATGAGCATGAATTGAAGCTTGGATCTTGGTTGGATTTGCATCACAAAGCCAAGAAATGTTGGTGCAGGCCTCCCTTCTCACAAGCTTGGAGTAGATGATGAGCTTTCCATTAAAGCTTTAGAAGGAGATAGTATCTTTACTTCACACATGAGTTTGTGTGAGTGTGTCTTAATGGGCTGAATCTTAGGGTCTTTGAAGCCCATGGATGCACATTTGGCTTTTGCAGATGGTCCCTTTTTGGATCCCTATTTTCCCTCCTTTTGATCCATACTGAGACCGGTCTTCTAGCCTTACCAATATTCTAGCCTTTTCTCCCTTGGTACCCCCATATTCAATGATCAGTTTAACATGAGAAAATCATTTAGGAGAATTAGATATTAGTTATTATGACATTACCTCTCTCTTGAGATCATAGTCGTCCTCGACTATGAGGTAGAGACAATAAAGCCTAGTCATTAGTCCTTTTTCTAGCAGGCAGAGGATCCCTATTTTACCCTACGACACCGTTCCAGAATGGATGACTAATCCATTTGGTGCTTGAGAGTCTAAGCTGCCACAAGCATGTCTGTGCATTAGTCCTATCAATCTTCCATAGTAGAGTGACAAGCTCTACTTTTTGTTTGGGAGACATCGTCTCCGCAAACTTGATCCTAAGCATGCATACTTCTTGACATTTGTGCACAATAAAGAAAAAGAGAGTCTTATAAGACAAAAACTTTGTTCATTTTAAACATTTTCACATTTGCTTACTCTAGGGAAGCATTGTAAGGATTGACAAGGTTTAGGTTATCCTTTAATTGTTTGCCTTTCATCCATCTAGCATCTTCAAAAGGATAGTTCTTAAACTTAATAAGATATCGTCGGATAATCTTACTGCCTCTCAATACCTTGTCTTCATGTCGGAGAATGGACTCGGGCTACAACACCTCTTCTTGGTCCTTGATCTCCGGTGAGACTTCAGTAGTTGGTTCTTGAGGTGGCTCTCCTTTGTAAGGCTTTAGTAGGCTTGGAAAGCATTGTGTATGAGCCAATGATTGGGCAACTTGAGTTGATAGGCCATCTCATTGATTAGTCTAAGAATCCAGAAGGGACCATAGTACCTTCTTGCTAACTTAGCATAGTAGTTTTGGTGTCCTGTAGGATTCTTGCCCGTCGTGTGCCTTAATCAAGTCTTGGAAAATCTAAGCAAGACCCAATCATTTTCTTTAAAGGCTTGAGCTCTTCTGTGCTTATTAGCAGTAGCCTTTTGCCTTTGTTGTGAGATAAAGATAGCATCCTTAATCTTTTGGAAAGATTCTTGTAGGTCTCAGCTATACTCATCTGCAGACAGTAAAGATCTTCCCATGTACCTTAAGTACCAGGGAACTTTTGGATCTTCCCTTAATTACCTCGAAAGGTGCTTTTTCCGTGGAAGTATGTACAATGTTATCGTAAGAATACTCAACTAAGGGTAAGTACTTCTCCCATTGGGACCTTTGATCTACTTTTGTTACATAGGATTTTAGTAGATCAAGAATTGTTAGGTTAGCTATTTCACTTTTGCCATCCGTTTGGGGATGATAGGCCAAAGAGAAGTTTAGCCTTGTACCTAAATTCTCAAAGAGACCCTTCCAAAAATAATGGTCATTCTAGGATATCTATCTAGCACTATGGACACTGGCAAGCCATGGTACTTGAAGATTTGTGATACATTTGATGGGCTTTGATAGTCTTTTTGACAGGTATGAAATATGCTTGTTTGCTAAACCTGTCTACTATCGTCCATATTCTTGTATTCCCATGGATAGACTTGGGCAATCCAAATATAAAATCCATGGATATTCTCTCCCATGGTGAATTAAAGATTGGCAAAGTTTGAAGCAATCCAAGTTGCTTCCCTCTATCAAACTTCGTCTTTTGGTATAACACACATTTTGAAACATACTCCTGTATGTTTGCTTTCATGGCAGGCCAATAGAAATATGTCTCTATCCCTTTTAGGGTAGAATGAATCCGTCTATGCCCAGCATAAGGAGGAGCATGGGATTCATACATTACTTTCTCACGTAGTGAGTTAGTAATTCATTGTCTATTACCATAGAGAAGATAACCATCTTGTTGGGTAAATGGTTCTTCTTTCTTCTCTAGTGCAAGGGCTGAAATTACATATCTAAAATTGGGATCAATAGCGTATTCATCTATCATAGAAGATAGATCATTGTGAGTTGCTATGGAACCGCAATTACCCTCGGTCGTCTTGAGAGTGCATCGGCTACTTGATTATGCTTGCCTGCAATTGAGCAATATGAAAATGAAATTGCGAAAGGAAATTTTCCCACCTCGTTTGTTTGTCGGAGAGCTTGGTCTACGTCATGAAGTACTTAAGGCTTTGGTGATCCGTCCACAGAATGAAAGGAGTCCCCAATAAATAGTGCTTCCACTAGTCTAGGGCATGTAGAACTCCGAGCAGTTCCTTTTCATATATGCCTAGAGCTTGCTCAACCGGGTCGAGCCTTCAACTTTCATAGGCTATGGCGTGACCTTCTTGGAGCAAAACAACTCCAAGAAAATCACAACAAGTGTCACATTGGACCTCAAATGGCTTTGAGAGATCTCAAAAAGTGTCACATTGGACCTCAAAAAGCTTTCGATAAGCACAGGTTGAGAGATAAGCTTCTCTTTAAGCTTTTTGAAAGCATTGTTTTCCTTGGCAGACCATGTATACCTAACGGTTTTGTTTGTTAGTCATGGAATGGTCCCGCAATTTGTGAGAATTATTCTATGAAGCGTCTATAGTATGCACACATACCTATAAAGCTTCTTAGTTCATGTAGATTCCTTGGATTATGCCATCCTTTTCTTACCTCTAGCTTTGATGGATCCATTTGGATGCCATCTTGAGAGATAATGTGACCTAAATTCTGAATCTCTTGTAAGAAAAACTCACTTTTCTTTCGATTAATATAAAGTGTATTCTCTTGCCGAGACTTGAAACATTACCCAGAGATGTTGCTTGTGTTCGTCTAGTGAATTAGAGTAGATGATTTTATCATCAAAGAACACTCCACTAAAGGCTTGGTGAGGCCTGGACAGCTTCTCCATCAAGCGGTTAAATGTGGCTGGTGCATAGGTCAAGCCAAAAGGCATGAGAATGTACTCGTAAAGACCAAACGTAGTGCAAAATGTGGTCTTTACAATGTCTTGATCTACTATCCTTATTTGATGGTAGCCACTTTTTTAGGTCAATCCTATTGAAGTAGGTTGACCCTTGTAGCTTATCAAATAGGTCTTCTACCCGTGGAACGGGAAACCTATTTTTGATAGTGATCCGATTTAGTGCTCTATAGTCAACTCACATACGATATGTGCCGTATTTTTTTTGCACTAATAAAACCGGTGAACAAAATGAAGATGAGCTAGGCCTAACCATACCCTTCTCAACTAACTCATGCACTTGCCGCATAATCTCATCTTGTTGAGCTTGAGAAACTCTATAAGGAGGTTTATTAGGCCATGAACTTCCTGGAAGAAGTTCAATTGCATGGTCATCATTGCCCTCGTTTAGGAGGTAGTTCACAAGGGATGTCGTCGATAAAAATATCTTGAAATCCTTTGAGAAAATTGGATAACTCTAATTCCTTGTGATTGTTTATATTTTCTTTTGCAAAAACATTCGGTTCATTTTGAGAATCTTCAACAAAAATCATGTACATGGAAATAGAGCTCTTTATTGACTTATTAGAAGCTTGTGTATGTACAATGGGTATGGTGTTACCCAACTCCTTAGCATCTATGTACATATCTTTTTCCTTGAACCTAAAGTAGATTTTCCTTTCAAGGGATTTAACATTGGCAGCCATGCGATCAAACCATGGTGCCCCTAGAATTCCATCCTTGAGCTTGAGAGGAGGGATAAAGAAATCTTCCTTGTCCACATAGCTTTGGACATGGAGCCTCAATTTCCCAATTAAGGGAGTGATTGAGGCTTCTTGCCCCTTGAAAGCACCATTGACAGGTAGGACATCTCCCATCTCATAGGCATGGATGCCTAGCTTGGTGGCCAACTCTGTGGATATGAAATTGTAAGTAGAACCAGGGTCAAAGAGAATAAAAGCATCATGTTCTCTTACCTTTTCCCAAGCATGGCATAGAGGAGATCCTTTGTGGTGAGTGTCCTCTTCTTGGATTTTGACCAAGGTAGCTCTAGGAGGCTCATTTCGTGTATTCTTGTGGGGACAAGCACAATTAGCATGACCTTGCTCCCCGCACTTGAAAAATTGGTTATCTTTAGGATAATGCTCTAGCTCTTTAGGAGAGAGTTTATTTTTGCCTTTATAAACTCCCTTCTCCTTAGCTTTGTTGTTGTTGGCATTGCCTTTGGGAGACTTTTTGGACATGGTCCTTCCCCTTAGGCTCATTTATTATGGTCCTTGTTCTCTGCGGGCTTAAGATTTCTCTTAGCCCCTTGTTGGAAATTGATTTGTGAATCCACCATCGTATGGTGTATGGCTGCAAATATGGTGCGTGGCCTTTGGGAGTAGACATACTCCACCATATCTTCAGCTAAACCCGCACAAAATTGTTGTTTTTGCTCTCCAAAATCCATCTTTTTGAAGAGAGTGGCTTTGAGATGTAAGCCCCAAAACTTGTCTACATATTTGTGAATAGATTCGTGGGGAGAGAGCTTCAAACTTCACCATTCGGTGAGTACTTTGTCTTTGGCATCGGTAGCCAAAAACTGCTTCATGATGGAAGCTCTTAAAGCTTTGCATGTTTCTGGAGCTTCACCGTTTGCTCATAGGCTAGACCACCATTGCCTGACTGACTTTTGAAAATGCATAGCTACATAGAGTAGCTTAGAGGACTTTGTGAAGCCCTCATCTCCAAATTCCGCATCAAATTGTTGGATGAAGGCCAAGACTTTGTCTATAGCACCAAAGGTGCCATCGTAGGTAAGCAAGAGATGTTCTTTCCTCCCTCTTTGAAATTTTTGAGCTTTGATGACCTCTTCCCCATGCGGCATAGGATTTCCTATGGCTTCTTCTTTTAGGTGGTTCAAGAGTTGCACCATCACTTTCTTCAGAAGAGGAAGAATTTGAGGAGGACGGAGAAGAGGGTGACCTATTTATCGCCTTTTTCTTCCCTTGTTCCTCCTTGTCTGCACCATCACTTTCTTCGGAAGAGGAAGAGGATGAGGAAGATGGAGAAGAGGGTGACCTCTTTCTCACCTTTTCTTCTCTTGTTTTCTCTCGTCCCTCTTTGAATTATGGTGTAGAGAAGTGTGAGATGATCTTCTCCATTTAGGGGGTGTTGGAGAGTTTGCCTGCCGTCTTTGTGGAGCCATCTCCGCCGAGGTGGTAGGAGACTCACTTCTTTCTTGTTATTTTGGTGGGGACTCTACCATTGAAACTTGAGTTCTCCTTTGGGAAGGAGATGCGTTGTCAAGTAGTAGATTTTTGAGCTTCATAGGGATCCTCTTCTTCTTCCCTAATGGGAGTGAGGCCTCTTTTGGAAGTCTCACAAGCATGCTTCATAGGTAATCTCTCTTCTTGGTGGGGAGTTTGGAGAATCCCATGAGCATGTAGCTGCTGTTGCACTTCACCTTGAAGGGAAGGATTGCCCATGGCTTGTTGAAGCCTAGTAACAAGGTAATTGACAAGCATAGGGGCATCATTAATAGACTATTCATTAGCAAAATCAAAGCTATCAACATTAATTTCACTCTCTTTACTGTTGTTAGCCATTCTAACAAATTTTAGGTGTAAAATTTTTAAGTGTACTTTGGCACTTCAAGCCCTAGTTTCTACTCCTCTTAACCCCTTTAGAAAATCACTCAAGCTCCTGTACCCATGGCTCGAATATCATTAATTGCAAGGAATAGAAGAAAGGGTCTTTCACCACCAAAATAGCATCGGCTCCTATCAAGCTTCTAATAGCTCAATAGTGGTTAATCGGTAGGCAAGTTCCGTAGGACTCCACTATTAAGACCATAGCTCTTGACGGTGATGCCCCGTTATCTGCACAAAGCAGGTGCACTACAAGGCTGAAAAGTCCCTATTCTACTTACTCAATTGCAATTAATAATACCAACCATTTATAGCTAGCTTGAGAACCTCTCTTCTTGAGCAAGAAAAGATAAACCTTGTGCTCTAATACCAAAAGTAACATATAATGGTGTAGTAACTTGTGTGTAGCGGAAAATAACATAGACATAGTGAAAATTTCATTAAGGATAGATTCCTAATGTGCATAGCAAGAGTGCTTGGATGGAGAGCAACAAAAGCATAACACCTAGTTAGATAGGCATGAACAATACTTCAAAAAGAGAGAGAAATTAAGCTATTGACAATAGTTGAGGACCGGATTTACATGGAGCCGGTCCCCCCTCCAAATGGCTTTGTATTATAGGTTTCCCCCATCAAGGGAGACATTTTACAATACAATAATTTATGTTCCTTCAATAACTTGCTGGTGCAATGAAGATGGAAGCTTCAAGCACCAAGCTTACACTTGAAAACACAACATCAATTCCCTCATGGTCTCAGACCCAAGACCTCACACACCTTCAAAGATGGTGAGAGATAGCGGGGTATGAGAATAGATCGAGAGGAAGAAGGAGTATTCTTTCGAGAGAAAGAAGTATTTCTCCTCACATAATCACTCTTAATAGCTTAGAATAGCTTAGTAATTAGCATGGTAGAGGAGATATGAGCATGCATTGAAGCTTGGCTCTTGGTTGGATTTGCATCACAAAGCCAAGAGTTGTTGGTGTAGGCCTCCCTTTTCACAAGCTTGGAGTAGAGGAGACGAGCATGCATTGAAGCTTGGCTCTTGGTTGGATTTGCATCACAAAGCCAAGAGTTGTTGGTGTAGGCCTCCCTTCTCACAAGCTTGGAGTAGATGATGAGCTTTCCATTAAAGCTTGAGAAGGAGATAGTCTTCTTAACTGTGACACATGAGTTTGTGTCAGTGTGTGTGTGATAATGCCTTGCAAAAATCAGCCCCCCCTCTCTCTTGGTCGACCCCTCTTGCTAATCCCTCTTGCTGGCCCCTCATTGGATAATGCTAGGCTTAGCCAATAGGAAATTAGAAGCATATTTTCTAGCATTGTGACATGTGTCCCCCTTTTCCCTTTTGTGAGAGCTTTAGGTATTTAAAAAATTCAATTAATCTCTCATTGGACCTCTTAGTCTTCTGGCCAATAGGGATTAGGCAAGCCATTGGGCTGTTGAATGCTCATTGGATCCCTTGGGTGACTGTCCAATAGTCTTCTAGAGAGCTTAATTTCTATTGGCTCTTTTATCAAGTGTTTTTAAATGAATTAAACTAAATGTACTCTAGCCTAACTCTCATTGGTCCACCTCTATGGCCATCCAATAGGATTTGAATGCACCTTGGGGGCAATTGGGCTAGCAAGCTGACATGTGTCCACTATGTCCTTTGTGTAAAGGGAGCCTGGAAGAGTGTGTGTGTGTTTCTCTCTCATTCTCTATAGGAATGGCTCGCCCCCTCCTTGATAGGATGTGGGAAGACTTTTGAGTCTTCCCACAAGCATCCAAATTTTCCCTAAGGCTTGACCATTGTGTATTTCATTCAATTTTGGAACCTAAGCTTTTTGAAAGTCTTAATGGGCTGAACCTTAGGGTATTTGAAGCCTATTGATGCACATTTCTCTTTTGCAGATGGTCCCTTTTTGGATCCCTATTTTCCCTCCTTTGGATCCCTACTGAGACCGGTCTGCTAGCCTTACCAATATTCTAGCTTTTTCTCCCCTGGTACTTTCCCATATTAAATGATCAGTTTAACATGATAAAATCATTTAGGAGAATTAGATATTAGTTATTATGACACTCCCTGTACAATGTCTTCATTCATATACTCATTGAGAATGCAGATGCACGCACAGAAAGCCATACACAAAGATATTACAATCGATCAAATTCTAGGTTGGAGTAGATTTCTTATGGCATCCTTTGAATTTAGTCCTATAGTGCTCCAATGGTTGGGTGGTCACCCTCTTGTATCTCAAGTAGTTTATTGCATTGAGGTGAGCACCTATGTTTGCAACTACTTTGACTTTGAATCCATTTTTCAAGATTATTTTGATCCTCATTCCCAATCCATCTAGCCATTTATCATCAATTTCCACTCCATCTTTGGGTAAAGACTGAATAAATGTTGATGGTGAATCTGAAGGTTATTGATTGGCAAAACTTCACGGATTGGTTGCATTGCACCTTTTTTCTTCAAGATCCAAATGCACCGCTCTTCTTGAGCTTCCTTGATCATCTTCTATCATTTGAGCTTTTGTTCCTTAGCTACAAGCATTCTTTGCAAGAGATCATCAGTCAATGGTAAATGGTACTTTCTTAACGACATCCACTAATCCAATTTTCCATAATTTTTCCATCTAAGGTGGCTAGTTTAACTGCCCCACTTGGCAAAACTTTTTTAATTACAAAAAGACCATGTCCCTTTTTTTGAATTTAAGTATGTGTTGCTGTAGTGAGTAAACCAACACCAAATATCCTTGCTTAAAGACTTTTGTCAACAAATGTGAATCAAAGAATTGTTTGAAAAATAAAATAAAATCATACATATGTGATATAGCGGCTAGTCTCTGCTCATCTAACTATTCCAAGTCCTTTAACCATTCTAGCAACTCATGACCTTCCCACTCTATCTCATATGCAACACAGAGAGTTGGTAACAAGAACTCCACTGGCAATAAATCATCAAGTCCATAGACCAAGTTAAATGGAGTGGTGTTCAGAGTCGTTTTGAATGACACTCTATGGGCCCATAAAGTTGAATGAAGATTCATCTCCCAGTCAATTCTTCTAGAGCTTACAATCTTAGTAAGCTTTGAGCTTAAGATCTTGTTAGTATGTTCTGCTTGGCCATTTTCTTGAGGATGATAGGGTGCATATTTTTAATGGATTGCCATAAACTTGTTCAAGAAATTTTATATCACTTCATTAAGAAAGTGTATTCCTCAATTGCTCACAAGCTCAATAGGAAGTCTGTATCATGTAAATATGCACTCATACAAGAATGCAACATTGCTTGGAGCATTATTCTCCCTAGTGGATTTATTATTTTTGCCCATTTAGTCAGATAACGTATGGCTACAATAATATATTGTGCCTAAGTCTTCTAGGTAGGTGATTGTATGGGGCCAATAAATTCTATACCCTACTTACTTAATGCCAGTGCTCCATCATAGGTTGCAATGACATGCTATCAATTTTTGTCGACATTTTTGGTCTTTGACAAAAGTCACTTCGTTGAACAAATTCTTTCGCATCAAAAAACAGAGTTGGCCACAAAATGCCAACCATCAGTATATCCCTAGCCGTGGTTTCATGGGAGAAATGAACACTTGCTAGCCCAACGTGTTCTTGATCTAAGATAGGAAGGTACTCATCCCCATTGGCACATAGTCTAAGCTACTGGTCTATCCCTTATCAATAGAGTTGCTAACAGATCATTGTACAGTTGGGGCTACTTTTGTCTCTATTGCTCTTTGTCTTTGTTTACTCATATCTCCTAGGAACTTTTGATTTTTCAAATATTCTACCAAATATCTACTCCATCTTGGTGTAATGGATATCTAGAATAATGTGGCGTGTGACATAGATTCTCTTTCTTTGCATTGGGAACAATTGTTTACATAATCATAAACATCTCTTTCCATGGTAGGCCAGTAAACTCCTAACTAAGTCAACCGTCACAGAGTTTGATCTTTTGCACAATGGATTCCCACTACTATGGTATAAGATTGATTTAAGTAGTTTGCTTATTGCTCAGGGTTTATGTATAGGAGTAGAATCTCATCTTTGTGTTTTTGATACAATCTTTAATCCAACAATGGATAGAAAGCTGATTTCTCTATTAGCCACGGTGTAACTGGAAGTGGGATTTTTGAATCTACTTGAGCTATGGTCATTAGAGAGAAGCAATCTTTTGATCATCTAGGAATAACTTCCACTAAGAACAAGTAAGCATCAGGCAAATCATCATCCACTCCTTTTGGTGGTTCTCCAAAAGTGATCCTTGATAGGTGATCTACTTATTGATTCATGGTATCCTTCTTGACTACCACTCTAAAATCAAACTCCAATAGGATGATAAACCATCTTACAATCCTACCAATATTGAGGGCTTGTGAACCAGTTAGAGTAAGGCTTGGTGGTCCACCAAGAAGAAAACCTTATTAGTTAATAAGTAGTGTCGGAATTTGTTGATCATATACACCATTTCAAGTCCTTGTCTTTTATTTGTGGAGTAGTTTTTTTTTGCTACATATAGCTGCTTGCTAGCATATGAAATAGGGAAATCCATGGCCCCTTTGCTTGGTTGAGCTAGTATGTAATCAATAGAAAAATTTGAAGCATCTATATGAACTTGGAAAACTTTGTTCCAATCATGCGTCTTCAGTATCGATGTTGACAATGAGGTTTGTTTGAGATTTTGAAAAGATGCTGCACATTCTTCAGTCCATTCAAAGTGAGTAATAAGACCATAAGTCGGTTTTTCAATGATAGCATGCATGTAGATGAATCTATGGTAGTAGCCACAATGCCCCATGAATGCTTGAACTTCCTTGATAATCATCGGTCAAGGCATCTCAAAAATTGTTGTCACTTTTTCCATATCAATGCAAATACCACTTTTTGAGACAATATGTCTGAGAATCTAGCCCTGTCTAACCATGAATACATACTTCTCATGATTTAAACAAATCCTATATAAGCGGCATTTCTCAAAGACACACTTGAGGTTCTCAAAATGGTTTTCCCGTTTTGTAAAATGTATACAAAGATCATTCATGTAAGCTTCTAGAAAATCTCACATATATTCTTTTAATGCATGACTCATTAGTCTCTAGAATGTTGCTGGTGCATTGGTCAGCCCATAAGGCATGACTCTATATGCAAAAATTCTCCATTCCATGGCAAAAGCCATTATATGTTGATCTTTTGGATCTATGGCCAATTGGTTGTAACCAAGAAATCCGTCCAAGAAGCTATGAGCTTCTTTTCCAGCTACCCACTCTAAAACATGATCTGTGATAGAAAGAGGATAGTTATCTTGTATGTATGGTAGCTTCTTTTTCAGCTACCTGCTCTAAAACATGATCTGTGATAAAAAGAGGATAGTTATCTTGTATGAGCTTCTTTTCCAACTAGCCACTCTAAAACATGATTTGTGATAGAACGAGGATAGTTTTCTTGTATGGTAGTTGCATTCAACTTCTTGAGGTTAACACACACTCTAAGTTTCCTTTTCTTTTTTGCTACTACCACACGATTGGTGATACCCAATTGGTGTGTTCAATTTCATGTATAAACTCAGCTTCCTTGAGTTTTTCTATTTATTCCTTGATCTTTTTAGTAAATGTTTCATTATAGGTGAAGTGTCTTTGTCTACTTGGTTTAGCATCATCTCTCATACCGACCATGTGATGATAGATTTTAAGATCCAAATACCTTGAGATCTTTGTATGACCAATCAAAGATGCCTATACTCCTTTAGTGTTTAATGAGGATTTTCTCCTCTTCTTGAGAAAAGTATGTAGCTATGTATGTTGGCTTTGAGTCTTCTCTAGGCTCTACTAGGTCAACCCTTTTAGTATTTTTAGGACCCTCATAGGATTTTCTATATTCCTTGGGCTATCCCATTGCCTGCTCCATGATAATTTGTCAATCTTGTAGTGTAATTTTTTTAATGTGAGGAAATACTAATTGTTCCTCGTTTATCACTCTCAAACTCCATTCCAACGGTCCACACCTCCTTTAGTTTTTTTTTCAACTCCTTATACGTAGCTTTCCACTCTGTTTTTGTCATTGGATATTTCTTTTCTTTGGTTTCAGCATGCTTCCTCACTTTTGGTTTGGTTTTGTTTTGTCAATTTGTATTTTTTCTTTCTCTAAGATAGGATATCTTCCCATCATCTTGTCCTTGATGCAATCTTTTGCTCGACCATCGTTAAGAACTTAGTTTTATCCCCTATTTTTGACATTGACTAATTTCTTCTTAGTTTATTCTCTTGTTTTCAAAGATCTCTCTGTTAGTGTCTGTGATACCGATTTAAAAACTCAAAAAACTTTTCTTCCCCTCCCTTGAGCGGTACCTTGGCCTTGACATGTTCTTTTTCAGAATCAAATTTTTGACTCTAAAGGGTTTCTTCTTCTAACTCATTTTAGCGGTGTCATAATAGTGATCATAGAAACTTGTTGCTCCTTGATCAATTCTATGGATACCATCTAGCCAAAAAATATATCATGTCCCTCCTCATCACAGAATTGTGTGGATATGGATACATTGATGCATACATCCATTGTGATTAAAATTCAAGTCCATTCAAATGGTTTGAATGAATGTTTTGGAAAGAGTCCTAGTATATACTCAACATCCTTTATCTCTCGGTTTAAGATAAAATCTTCTTGTCATAAACTACCACTCTTAGAGGCTCCACACATCCAAATTGGCATGTCTTTGTTTAGCCATGATGGCATTTTAGTTTCATTTGATGTTTTTGAATCCAATTCTTTGATTGGTGTTTTCAGAGCATCCTTATATGAATGGTATTTCAAGTTTACCCATGTAATTGATCCAACTTATTTCAAGTAGAGAAAGTCATATTTGTAATCTTGGAGCGATTGTATTTGTCTCATGAACGGTTGTCCCGAGATGATTTCATAGTTTAGTTTTTTACCAAAATCTACAATGACAAAGGTATGTTGGTAGTCAATTCCACAAGAGCTGACTATCACATTTTTGAGTAGTCCCATGGGTTCCTCGATTTGTCCATCCACCAATTGTAGTTTAATCTGTATTTGTCTAAATGTTGGCTTTTCCCAAGATTCCAAATTTCTTTTGTTAAAATGTGATACTTTCCCCATTGTTTAAAATAGCCATAGTTGTTACATCATTGTATGTATTGGAAGGGTCGTGTTTTCTTTGTTTCCTTCACAATAATCTCCTATCTTGTTCATAGGTATGGATTTAACAATTTTTGCCTGCGATATTTCCTTATGCCATTCTTCAAGGTTTTCTTTGGTCAATCCTATTGTGCCCATTTTTTCCAAGGTACCTTGTAGATCCCTTGATAGATGTGGACTTATCTTCAACAACTCACCCAATGTAATGGTACGTTGAATATGACCCAACCTGATTGACTACAAATTCTCCGCATCCAAAGTCTGCTTTAGTCTTTTTATTTTTGTGGTTTTATAAACTAGAGATTTTTCTTTGTTTTCTCCCAAGTATGAGGGAAATCTTTGAAGTGTTTGATAGGCTTGATTGATCTTACCCACAATCTCCATACAAATGTCTAGCTCTGTTGGTGGTGGTTGATCTAGTCAAACTTCCTCAATTGGACTCGACTTCAGAGTTAGGCTTCTGTCGTCATTTCCATGACTCGTCCCACAATTGATTTGGCTAGTCTTCCTGAGAATTTCATCTAGCCCTTACTCATTATCTGGAACTATCAGTTTAGGTTTGTCAATTTTTACCAAGGATTCTCTTGGTTCCTTAGCGGCTTTCAATTCCATAGATTCTAGTTTTGTTTTTTGTTTCACTGGTTTTTTGAATATTTCTAGTTCTTGTAGCTTCAAGCTTTGGATCTTCCACATAAGCAGGTGTTGGATAGTTTTTCCATTTTTTTTTAGTGTTTGACCTGCTTTTAGTCCCACTTAAAAGCCTTCCAAGGCTGCATTGATAAGTTTGTATACTTTGTCTACCAACATGGATCCTCCTGATCTTGGTTTTTATTCTCCAAATTTTGACGACATTGACAAAGTTATTTCCTCAACCCTTTTCTAAAATTTCTCTTCACTTTTTCTTCATTTTTTTTTTGTCTTTTAAGGTCGTATCATCTGCATCTCTCTTTCTTAGAGTCTTTTGAAGGTTTTTTGTTCATTTCAGACTCGCTTGCACTATTTTTTTTGTCTTTCTTGTCATGTGCTTTAGTAAGTACCCAAATTGCAATTAGAAGATTCTCCGTCAAAGCAGCTACTTGCATGACTTGTACTACGTTTATAGTTGTTTTCTATTTGTAAACCGGATTTCTAGGACAATTGCCATGAAAATGTCCACCTTTCTATCACATTGCATGCAATACACTTGAACTAGTTTGTAATTCTTATTTGACTCGGGAAAATCATTTTTCCATTGGTCATCCAATCCACAATTATGGCAATTCCCTGTTCCTGGCTTAGGCATTTGTTTCACCATGTCATTGGGTGGTCTGGCTCCGTAGTTTGCAATAAATTAAATGGGTGCTGCCTTTGTAGGTGCTTGATAAACTTGTTCTACCATGGTATGAATTGATTGAGTGTACCACTCATCCTCTAATCTCAAGGTTGACAAACTTGCTTCATTATATGGCATGACTGGTACTAGAGCTTGCTCATCCACTTGTCCTTCAAAAAGCACGTCCTTAACTGACACAACATTATTTCTTGGTAGAGGTGATTGTTGACCTACTACTTGGTATGGTCTCTCCATAGCCATAGGTGGTTTTCGTATTGATCCCATGTTAGGCTATCCCTGTTGTCTCATTGGTACATACTAGACATTTTTTCATACTTAGGCTTGTAATAGCACTCATTCATTTCATTATTCATCCATTTTTCCTCAACGGCACACCATTTTTGTTGGGAGAAGAGGGGGGAGATTGACCGCTTAAAGTACTCAACATAAGCTTTCAAGCCATCACCATCAAACTGTCCACCTCTTCTTCCAATTTCCAAGCACACACACTCACCTAGATTATGACACACACACACAGTAAACAGAGAATTGATATAGACAAGCTTGTAAGGGGATGTAAGAGATGTAGACTAAATTTAGAGAGTACACAACAAATTAACCATAGCTTCAGAGAGTAGAGAAGAGAATCTGCAAGAGAAAGGCCTAAATCTAGCCCCAAACTCCACGGCACCTCTCTTGTGGAGTTGGTATTTAATATATTATTTTTGAGTTTGAGGTGCCAAAAATTGAGGCCCCTCTTTTACAACCACTTCACTTTTGTAAATGAGTGAAGCTCATTAGTTCTTGCATGACCCATAAGGGGAGTTCCCACTACAAATATTTACAGAGCCATAGTGGCTTATTGAAATGAGATTCTAAGATACTGTGCAACTATAAAATGGCCAAGAATAATTGCCGTCGCCTCTTCATCAACTCCCCGCATTCCACTCTACAAAATCATCATCAACTCAATTAGTAAAATAAATAGACAGCACATAATTAACCATTACGCCCAGCTATCCCAATTGCAGTTAACCACTACAACAGGAGGGTGCCCAGTCTTGTAACATCCCTCCCACCAGGGATAGCAACTGTCCTCAGTTGCTCAATAGAGAAATCAACTGGACCGTGAGTGATGGAAAGTGTGGAGAAGGTTGGGAAAGTTGCGAAAAAACTTTTCAGGCATCCATTTGGCATCCTCTCTAGGGTGGCCCTTGAAAGTCAAAAGGTAACGGTTATAAACCATTCCAGTGCGTGTAGTGGTGGTCTCATGGTCAACTATTTTGTCAGGGATGAGTTGCTCTTCTTGGTCTACAAGTGAAGGTGGGTCTTCGTAAATGTGGTTTGTAGGTAGGGGTCCTCTGAATGGTCGTAAAAGACTAATGTGAAATGCATTGTGAATGTGCCAATGTGCAGGTAATTCTAAACGAAAAGAAACATCATTAATGACAGCTGAAATTTTGAAAGGTCCATAAAAACGAGGAGCAAGCTTAACAAAGACATTAGTATCAACACTTTTGATCCTTCGTTTTTCGATGCGAAGTAAAACATGATCACCTTCTTTGAATTGGTGTGCCTTGCGGTGCTTGTTAGCATGCTTGGTGTAAAGTTCTTGTGAGTGTTTAATGGCAGAATGCACACTTGCATAAATATCATGAAAGTCATTAGTGAAATCATCAGCGGCAGGCACAACATTAGAAAGACGTGAAGCAGGAGTAGGAAGTGAGTGACCGTATACAATTTCAAAGGGAGATTTACCCGTGGCAGTGTGAGTGGTGTTGTTGTACGCAAATTGCAAAATATGTAGGTAGTCATCCCATTTCTTAGGTTGAGAGGAAACATAAGCCTTCAACAAGTCAATAATAGTACGGTTGGTGACTTCGGTTTGACCATTAGATTCAGGATGAAATGCAGAAGTGAAGTCAAGTGTAGTGCCAAGATTTTCAAATACAGTAGTCCAAAAAGCACTACAAAATTTTGAGTCTCGATCGGAAATAATCACTTTAGGCAAACCATGATGTGGAAAAACAGTCTTCAGAAACAAAAGTGCAGCTTGATGTGCCGTGAGTGTTTTCTTACACGGAACAAAATACGCTTGTTTAGAGAAACGATCAATAATAGTCCATATCATGTCATGTTTGTGCATTGTGAGTGGGAAACCAGTAACAAAATCCATGGAAATATGTTCCCAAGGTCTTTCAGGAATGGGGAGAGGGTGTAAAAGTCCCAATTTCTTACCTGTAGCTGCTTTGATTTTTTGACAAATCAAACAAGTTGACACATACTGTTTAACATCCATTCTCATAGCAGGCCAATAGAAATCACGACATAAATTTTGAAAAGTTGCAGCAAATCCTCTATGTCCAGCATAAGGTGGTTTGTGCAATTCTTCAATAATTAATGTACGAAAAGATTTAGTCACACACAATTTTTGTTTGAAATAAAGGAAGTTTTCTTGAATAGTGTATTCGAGAAATGTGTGTACAGAATTATCAAGCATGTGCAACCATGTCGTTTTGAAGTCATCGTCATGTGCATAAGTGTCAGGCATAGTGTCAAATGAAGTTCTCGTAATGGTTGATAGATGATTAAGTGAGGGTCGTCTACTCAAAGCATCGGCTACAACGTTTTCTTTACCAGGTTGGTATTGAATGTTGGGATGAAAACTTTGAATAAAAGCGGCCCACTTAATATGTCTATCATCTATTAAAGGCTGAGAAAGTAAATATTTGATACTTTGTTGATCAGTTTTAATGATCAAGTCAGTACCCATTACATAGTGTTTCCAGATGTTCAATGCATGTACCACAGCAGTCAATTCTTTATCATAAGTACTGAACTTTATTTCAGACGGTTTGAATTTACGACTTTTGAAAGCAATTGGATGGTTATCTTGCATGAGGACTGCACCGATACCTTTTCCACTAGCATCAGTGACTACCACAAAGAATGGTCTTTCAAAATCAGGCAATTGCAATACAGGTGCATTAGTCAAAGCATGTTTAAGTGCATTAAATGAGCTTTCTTGCAAATCAGTCCATTCATAAGGCGTGTTTTTCTTCAACAAGAGAGTCAAATAATGTGCTTTGTAAGCAAAATTACGAACAAATTTCCTGTAATAGCTACAAAGACCAATAAAAGATCGTAGCTCATGCAAGTTTTTGGGTCTAGGCCAGGATTGAATGGCTTCAATTTTCTTTGGATCGACATGTATTCCCTTACCCGATACAATATGTCCCAAATATTCAATTTCAGATTGAAAAAATGAACTCTTTTCAGGATTTAAATACAAGTGATTTTGTGCAAGCAGATCAAATACACGTGTTAAATGTTGCTTATGGTCTTCTTCAGATTTACTGAATACCAAAATGTCATCAAAAAATACAATCACAAAATCTTGATGGTCAATGAAAATTCGATTCATCATGCGTGTGAATGTAGCTGGTGCATTTGTCAAACCAAATGGCATGACAAGAAATTCATAGTGCCCAGTTTGTGTTCTGAAAGCAGTTTTGTAGACATCATGTTCAAACATTTTGACTTGGTGATATCCTGATTTAAGGTCAATTTTGCTAAAGATGTTTGCCCCTTTCAGTTTGTCTAGTAGATCATCCACTCTAGGAATAGGAAACCTATTCTTAATGGTGATCTTGTTTAAAGCCCTGTAGTCAATACACATACGAAATGTTCCATTTTTCTTCTTGACAAGAAGTACTGGAGCTCCGTATGGTGAACTACTAGGTCGGATTAGGCCTCGGTCAAGTAAATCAGTGATTTGAGTTTGTATTTCCCTGTGTGCGGTAGGATTTACACGATAAGGTGCTCTACAAGGAGGTTCACTACCCGGTATGATGTCAATTTGGTGGTCTTCTGGGCGTGATGGTGGAATTCCAGGTGGGAGATCATGCATGAAACAATCTTTAAATTGTGAGAGAAATTCATCGTGTGTGGAGTTACGTGAAGTTTCAGTTTCAACAGAAATTTGATTTACCAATACTAGATATGTTTTCCCCTGTTTTTGAATTGCTCGTTTGGCTTGAGTGTGAGAGAGGAGTGGAAATTTTTGATGTGCCAGTGTTTCTTGGATGGAGAATTTTTTATTATTATGAGTGAGAGACATTGTACGTGTTTTATAATTAATCAACGGGTCAAATTCATGACGAAATGGCATTCCCAAAATCATATCGAGTCCATGCAATGGTGCTACCAAAAATGTACGTGCTTGTGTGAATTCACCAATGCAAACTTCAACAGTGACTTGAGTTTTACAATTAAAACGTTGATTATTAAAAACAGTTTTGACCTTGTGGGGTGATGAAATTTCAGAGAGTGATAGTTGTTGTGCCAATCGTGTGGAAATGAAATCATGGCTACTACCATCATCTAGCAGAATGGTGACATTTTCACCCTTAACAGTGCCTTGCACTTTAAACAAAGTGTGAGGAGATATAGGAGTACCTGAGGATGGGTTGTCATCGTTATCATAATCAGGATCATATCCCTCACCGTAGTTAACTTCCACTTCATTGTCGTCGGGTGTAGCATCTTCGATGAGGTTAAGAGTAGCTTCGTTGGGGCGGTTGTTGTTGAAGGGTTTTTGACTTGAATTCCTGTTGACTCCATTTGAATGGCCATTGCCCTTAGCATGACCATTTGGGCACCTATCTGCATGTGACCATACTGAAAGCATTTAAAACACTTCACCTTTTTGTTACCATTAGAATTTGGAGGAAAACGCTGGTTGAAAGGATGTTGGTCGCCTCGTTGCTGAGTGTTGTTGTGGTTGTTGCTCGTATGAGGTTGAGCAGTGGCAGGAGGATTGTCAAATCTTCGTCTTTTGAAAAAGGTACGACTTTGGTGTTTGCTTCTATCAGAGTTAGGAGAGAAAGGAGGTCTCTTGTTGCGGTTAGTGTTAGCAGGTTGATCAGTGTGAGAGGAATGTCCACCTTTCTTCTTTTCTGCGTTGAGAGCCAAGTTAATGGCCTTTGACAGAGAATCTGGTTCGAACATATCTACCTCAGCACTAATTTGTAGTGCCAAGCCTGATATGTACTTTCGCTTCAATTTCCTGCGACTAACATGTTCAATAGCTTGCAATTGAATTAGACAATTCCAAAAACGGTCAGTGTAACCCTGTACATCTTCATTTCTACCCTGTCGAATTAAATCCCATTGACGTCGTGCTTTAGCTTTGTACTGTGTTGGCAAAAATTGGGGTAAAAACACTTTTTTGAATGCATTCCAGGTGCGTGGTCTTCTTCCATGTTGTTTGGTGGCGTTCCACCACAATGCAGCTCTGCTAGTGAGATGATTGGATGCACACTTTACCATTTCACGCTCGGGAAAGTCTTCATCATGAAAGTAGTCATCTAACTGACTAACCCATGCTAGAACCGTGCTAGCATCTTTAGTGCCATCAAAATCTTTGAAAGTGAAGGCTTTTCTGCTAATTTTGTTTTTCTTGGGTGCCGGTGTAGATTCGGTGCGTGCAGAATGTAATAATTTATCTTCAAGTTCTTGCCTTCGCATGCGTTCATATGTGAGTGACTGCTGCAAATTTTGAAGTTGCTCTGCAATCGTGGGTGCATGAGGAAGATGTGCCATGATTGCGTGCTTTTCTTTTTCTTTTTTCTTAAAATTTTTTTTTTCTCTTTTTTTTTCTTAAAAAAATAATAATAATTAAATGGTAATGCTTAAAAAGACTATTTGGTGATATTCATAGATGCAATATGCGGAATAAAATAAAATAAATAACAGAAATGTAATGTACTTAGCTGAAAAAGAGCGGTGGCATCCAGTCCAGAATGGCGATGCGCTAGGAAATTGCCAGAGAATAGACAGTCCGACGGTGTGTCACCGAGCCAGTTGAATTTCGTGGCACCCGATCTCCCGTATCTCAAAAGCAATGGCAATCAGCAATCCCGAAAGACAGCCGAAGTTTTTTTTTTTTTTTTGAAGGTTGGCGGCCCAAGAATTCTTAATGAAGGGCAGAGTATGTGATTTTTACGGTTGTGTTTGTAGTGGTGCCGACCAAGGGGTGCAAGGCTTACTAATTGTGTCCAAAGCCAAAGTGTTGAGGATATTGAAAGGGTGTTTGTCTTCTTTAAAGGTTATTAAGCTTGAAGATGAAATGGACTGCTGACCACTGAAATACCTCTTTGAGCTTAACTTTAAGTCTTTGAAGTTAACTTTAACTTGTAAGTTTGCATGGGATTCTGTGGAAGAACAACTCAAGCCAAAAAAAATTGAGATGGCGACCTCTAGAAGTTTTCCAGGCTACAAGACAAAAGCAAGAATTGATGCATAAACTAAGCCAATACTTTTGACAGTATTTTCTGCAGCTTTTGATGAGGTTGACATTTAGCTTTTCTTGTGTGCAGGAGGGTGTTCTCGCAGATTGTTCTCGTCCGTATCTTCATGTATACGCAAGCTTAGCAAGTGCTTAAATTTAACCGTTGAACATACCCGTTCTTGATCGTCTTGAAGCCGAAATTGAAAATTGATTGCCGATTAGCCACCAATTAACAATCGAGTTTTTCTTCTGTGAACTCGATCAATTATACTTCGAATTTCCACGAACCCTTGAATCCTTGAATTGCAAAGTCGATGAATTGCAATTGGGGTTTTGTCGATTAGAGAAAACTCCTTCTTAAAACTGAAATTTGGTGCCGATTAATCCTCGAACCTGAGGCTCTGATACCACTGTTGGGAGAAGAGGGGGGAGATCGACCGCTTAAAGTACTCAACATAAGCTTTCAAGCCATCACCATCAAACTGTCCACCTCTTCTTCCAATTTCCAAGCACACACACTCACCTAAATTATGACACACACACACAGTAAACAGAGAATTGATATAGACAAGCTTGTAAGGGGATGTAAGAGATGTAGACTAAATTTAGAGAGTACACAACAAATTAACCATAGCTTCAGAGAGTAGAGAAGAGAATCTGCAAGAGAAAGGCCTAAATCTAGCCCCAAACTCCACGGCACCTCTCTTGTGGAGTTGGTATTTAATATATTATTTTTGAGTTTGAGGTGCCAAAAATTGAGGCCCCTCTTTTACAACCACTTCACTTTTGTAAATGAGTGAAGCTCATTAGTTCTTGCATGACCCATAAGGGGAGTTCCCACTACAAATATTTACAGAGCCATAATGGCTTATTGAAATGAGATTCTAAGATACTGTGCAACTATAAAATGTCCAAGAATAATTGCCGTCGCCTCTTCATCAACTCCCCGCATTCCACTCTACAAAATCATCATCAACTCAATTAGTAAAATAAATAGACAGCACATAATTAACCATTACGCCCAGCTATCCCAATTGCAGTTAACCACTACAACAGGAGGGTGCTCAGTCTCATAACAATTTTGATGGTCTGGGTTATTCCATAGGTTGCCCTTTTGGAAGACCCTATCACAGACCTCCCATTGGCATCCTTTGCATGTTTCTCATGAGATCATTCATGCTTACAAGTATGTCTTCAATAACATTTATAGGAGCTTCCACTATTGGTCCTATCTGAGCTGGCATAGTTGATGTGGTAAGCTCACTCTAAGTGTCCTTAAGAATACTCTCTTCATTGAAGATTTCACAATTACCCCCAAGTCTATTGCATCCAGGCTCCATGATTCCCATGTTGTATGTTTCTTGCTATATAGAATGGCATGCAAATTCTTGCTAGGTAAACCTTCTAGGAATAATGAGACAGTCTTTCCTTGATTAGAATTTCCAAATCCAAACATCTGTCAATGTATTGCCTCACTTGACTTACATAATCTCTCATAGTTTCTCCCTGTTTTTGTTTAAAGGTTTAGATTTGTGCTACCGTGCCATGTGTTATTTCATAGCCAATGTTGATAGTTCAGTTATAGATCAAGGATGTATGGTCCAGAATCAAGTCAAGTCTTTACCTTCCAAAGTCATTCCAAACCCCTCAAACTGAGTATGGAAGTCCGTTATATGCTCATCCCTTAGAACTTGCATGAAGCTTCCTAAATGGTCATATGGATCCCTTAATCCACTGTATTTTTTGACCCATTTTGAAAGTTAGCTGGTCTAACCCTATGGTTGTGTTTTGCACCTACCCTCTTGGTCAATGTTTCTTCCACGAAGCCTTTAAACCAGTTGCTACATATGTGTGACTCATGTGGACCTCTTCTTGTACTTGTGTCACACATGTTCTTCTCCAATTAATGGTGCTTTTTGCATCTCTCCCCCAATTTCTATCATTGAGGTGTCTCCCTTGAGCTGTGCTTCCCCACTAGTTGGCCAAGGTTGATTGGTTCAAGAGACTCTCTCTCTCTCTCTCTCTCTCTCTCTCTCTCTCTCTCTCTCTCTCTCTCTCTCTCTCTCTCTCTCTCTCTCTCTCTCTCTCTCTCTCTCTGCTCACTCTCCTTGGTCTCTACGCTTCTGCATTGTCAACTTTGACATGGTATCAGAGCCGTGTCATTGAAGAGATTTGGTGGAGGAGCCTCGTCGAGAAGAAGAATTGTGAAGAGGCCTATCTCCCTTCTCACCATCACAATGTTACTCCTTGGTCCCCTCCTAGAAGCAACTTTTTAAAACAACACTACTTTGTGCCTCCATCATTGCCTAGCTACCTGCATTTTGAAATGCTAGGTGGTGGTCAGGTCCGATGCTGTTGATTCATCAAGCTTCATTGTCCCCCATAGGGTTTTCAAATGCTTCCACCCGTGAGTATCTTTCCCTCACTCCATTGCTGCATTCCAAAATTATTAGTGGAAAACACCCAACAACATGCTAAAATGCTAATGTCCACCGGTGACAATCCCTACACCCTTGTATTTTAAAATGCCATCTTCTAGTAGCAAGCCATGAAAGGTTTGGTGTAGTGGATTTGTTGAGCTGGGAGTCGCAAGGTGTGAGGAGTTTGGATCTTGAGATAGGGGTGTTAAAGGAATTTTTTTGGATAAGTAGCTTGGGAGTAGTAGACAAGTGGATTGGTTTGGGAAGTGGTGCGGATTGGTTTGTGTGGCCACCCTTGGAGTGCAACAAGGATTCCTAGAGTTCAAGATCTTGCAACTTCAACATGGCCTCCCTTGTTAGAGCGCCAACGACAAATTGAACGGTAATAACTACACTCATTAGAATTTGATCATGTGACTCTAGTTCTCACGAAAAGTCTTATGGGATATTGTCAATGTCTCATAGGCTCGTCCCATGAGGGATCCCCACAAATGGTAAACCCGCCTTCAAGATGGTAAATATCTCAAATCGTGTGTCAATTGGGATGCAGGTAATGCGAAGACAATGTCAACCATTGCATATTCTCTTACAAAGGACCTTTCCCTAGCCATTCAAACTTTAAAGACTACCAACAATATGTGTGGGGTGACTATTTATGCATCAAATCAAGATGGTTCAAGATTGGGGCTATGAACACCTCTACTTGAGGCATAAAGGGCCAACACAAAGGACCATAGTTACACAAATGTAAATCAAACCCCAGTGGAAGACTTTGATGTAAATACAAAATTTGGGACATAACTACCTACTTGGTTGATGAAACAAATGCATATTTGGATCTGCGGAGCATCTGAATGTGGAATCTTGAGAAAAGAAGATTGTATCCTAGAGCGATCAATAGAGGATAAAAGCTACATGCAAGATCAATTTCCAAAGGAGTTATTTGAACCCTTTGGATGGGAGAAAATACTGGTAACACTAGATGTGTGTGTGAATGAGATAACACCCACAATATTTTGTGATGATGAAGACGGTTTTGATATAAAGACCTTTCAAATTGTAAAGTCTATCTTGGAACGGGAGGTAGAAATTGAGATGACAAAAACTCATGAAATGGTCTATTGTAAACAAATAGTGGATGAGGTTTTTGTTCAGGATGTTAGTGTGACAATGACAATGAGGAGTATCATGACTCGTGGAGTGATAAATAAGAAAACGATACTAAAGATGAGCTATTGAGTAGCTCAAAAAATGAAGATAAACCAAAATAAAATGAGGCAGTCTTCTATGATTTTTCAAATTAGAAATTAAGGACACAAAGAAGATATCAAACAAAATGAGTGAGAAAACAACAAAACAATAAAGAGAAACCAATGCCTTGATTAATGAGCAAAACACCGTATCTTATGCTCGTGGGAGTAGATGACTGTGTCCAATACCAAATCACAGGAAAGCAATTGAAATCAGTGTCTCATCAGACAAACCCAAAGAAGCAAGACAAAAACAAACCCAAGGACACAACAAAGACATCAACAAAAATACCCAAAACTAAACAAAAAAACAAATATCAAAAGTTGAAATAGAATCTGAAAGAATTTTGGACAATAGAGATGGAGAGTGAAGAGGAGTTTAACACAAAGAAACTTGACACACCCTCTCACTATAAAAAGGTACACTATCCAAGATAGACAAATTGTGATTCAACAACCAATGAGGGAGATCAAGGAACTAGATACATCGTACGATGGGCCTAAAAATGCCAAGAGAATTGACCTAGCTGAACCAGGGAAATAACCAAGAAGACTAGCTTACATAGCCACGGATCTCACTAAAGAAGAAGAGCAGCTTTTGATAGCCCTCTCAAGTAGTATAGAGATATGTTTTCTTGGTCGTGTAAGGATCTTAAGGGAGTGGACCCGAGCATTTGTCAGCATACAATACCCCTTAAGAGTCATGCTAAACTACATAGACAATGTCCCTATACTTACAATGAAACATTTGCGAAGAAAATCAAAGAAGAGATAAACAAGCTTAAAGAGGCGGAGTTTATTTGGGAGATTGAACACACAAATTGGGTGTTTCCAATTGTAGTAGTGTCCAAAAAGAATGGAAAATTGCAAGTGTGTGTGGAATCTCAAGGAGGTAAACGTTGCCAAGATAAGACACAATTATCCCTTACTCATCAGATCATGTGATTGAGAGAGTAGCAGGCAAAGAAGATTACAATTTTCTTGATGGCTTTTTGGGCTATAATTAGCTCATAATAAAGCAAGAGGATCATCACAAAACAACTTTTGCAATGGAATGGGGCATATTTTCTCATAAAATAATGCCACTTGACTTGATCAATGAACCTGTCATATTTTAAAGGCTAACAAGTCTCAAGTTCAAAGAATATCTAAGACAAATCTTAGAAATTTACATGGATGACTTGTGTGTACATTTTGTACTAAGAAAAAAACATGTTGAGCATTGAAAAACATTGTGAGAAGTGTAGAACTTATCGTATCTACTTGAATCCTAAAAAATCTATTTTCATGGTAAGATGGCATAAAATTTTAGTATCTTGTGTTTAGAAATGGCATTTTCACAGATCTAGAGAAGATACAAGTTATTGTTTCTCTTCCAAGACCCACAAAAGTTAGAGACATACAACCCTTTATAGGCCATTGTGGCTATCACCAAAGGTTTATCTATATATATGCACTCATTGCAAAACCTCTCTATGCTCTTATCATAAAATTTGAATGGACTAAAGAATGTCAAAAAAGGCTTCCAAAAATTGAAGCAGAGATTAATTTTTGCTCCAATTTTGAAAGCTCCTTATTAGATCTAGGGTTGCAAGACGATGAAAGATCATGTGCATAATGTATAAAGTTTGTTTTGCCACTTAAATTTTGCTCTTTTATTTCCTTTTAGTAAAATTTGATACTTATCAGGCATAATAATGAGCCACAATGACAAATTTTTATAAATAAAATTCTTAAAGCGAGCATATGTACATATGAGTGTAAGGAGTAATTTTGGCTAAATTTTTGGCCAAGTAATAATTATTTTTGATAATTTTCTTTCCTTTTTAACCTAATAAAATTGAAAACTTAATAAATAGATCCAAACTAGTTATATTCAAGTCTTGAAAGAAAACGTCAAATCTACAAAGCAAGATCTTTGAGCATGTGAAGTTTGGAAGGATTTGGCACATGTCAAAATTTGGGCCAGCTTATTACGGAACAGAATCGCAAAATCAAGAGCAATTAACGATTGGGCATCCAAAGGACAAGTCATCTTATCCACAAGTGGTATACATTAAGAAATGTGATCAAATAGATAAGTATACACTTAGCATTCGGGGTAAGTCGGCAGATGTAGGCAAAAATGGGCAAATTAGGCCTCATTTGCAGTCAAACACAGTCAGAGAGAGAGAGAGAGAGAGAGAGAGAGAGAGAGAGAGAGAGAGAGAGAGAGAGAGAGAGAGAGAGAGAGAGAGAGAGAGAGAGAGAGAGAGAGAGAGAGAGAGAGATTGTGACTTAGAGATTTCAGTCGGACTTTTGCCTGCTACAGCCAAATTAGACACCCATACTTCACTAGATTTCATAAGTATATCCCTCATCGATGCAAGAACAATTATGAATTGTCAAATGCACCAAAAGCAACCACAAAAATAGTATCAACCAAATCAAAATTGAGAAATCCATAAAGTGTTAGAGATCACTTGGTATAGCAATTGAAGTCCAATTTCAATTATCTTTCACCAGAAGTATCCTCTCATTGGGAAGAATCATGGCATGTAATCATAGCTACCAGAGGTGGTGGAACATAGATCAAAATCCATGTGACCCCACCTCCAAAATAAAAAACTTATGGTACAAAATGCTACTCATGAAAGCGTCTATGCATTGTTGCAATCACAAATGGAAAATGTTGTGGAACATGGATTGCAATCCATGTGCCCCAACAAGGAAACAAGTGTACAAATAGTTAGATCTAGCCTTGGGGAATGTGCTACACAAATTCTAGGGAAAATGGAACATTGGTCTCAACGAAATCCAAAGGAAATTGGAAAATCAGTCCTCAAATGGTCTTTCTGACTCCTAATGAGGAAAAATGATCTATACTAAAAAATAAGTGGACTAATAACTTAGGGAACATGCCCAAAGGCATCCCCTCAAGTTTGGTAAAAAAATGATCACTAAACATGGAGCACGCTCCATGTATTCTAAGAGAAAATCTACCAAGAGTTAAGTGCAAATTGTTGGTACATGTCAATGATGGTAGTATATGTCAAAATTTCAGTGTTTGGAGGCATGAGATGGGTCATATATCAAAGTCCAATAATTTGAAAATGCACGTGCCAAGGATTGTGATTTGATAAAGTTTTGGTATTGAAAGAGATGTTGAGCTTAGTGTATCAAAGTTAGTGCAAAACAAGCATACAAAATGAGCCAAACTTGCCGGTAGGCCTGGGAGGTCCAAACAAACCCCAACAATGGTGAAAATCCCATGTACTTCGAGCTCAAATCTAACATGTGACTACATGACCTAGTGCATGTACTTGTCCTCGATGCACTGGTGAGGTTTGGTCAAGTGTCAAGAAAGCTTGGAAGCTTTGTGAGAACACAATGGGAGATTGTGAGCTCAACTGAGAGTGATGTATGCTCTTGTGGAAGTTTAGACGAGAGTGTGGAAGATTATGTGTAGGTGAAGGCGCTGCCTAAAAATTGTGTGTGTAGTAGCATTATTTTCAAATTCATATTTCTCCATGTAGAAAGAAGATATGAAAATAATTCCCACTACTCCCCTTGTTTTTGACATGGTCTACAACTTTGCAGGAGAAACTTTTTGCAAATTATTCATCGATTTTTTGATATACAGCTCAAACTAATTGTATGCAAAAAAATTCAGATTTGTTTTCACGTATTGTGCAAGTTTGATGCACTTTTGGAATCACAACAAGTGCTTGAAGTTGAGTGCATAAATTGTGAGCTGAAGTTGTGATTTTAGCTTGTACAAAGCCGTGGATTTGAGATTTTTTGGTAGATTTAGGTCAAGAAGAAGCGGGTAGATTTGGCCGATGGATACTTAGTTCTGATCGAGGCAAAGTTGTTGATTTTTGGCATTGGCACTATAGGTGGAGCTTCTTTTATAGGTTTTCACATCACATTTTGATAGTGTGAACCCTTACAACTCTAGTGGGAGTTTTTAGATGCATATGGTTTATGGGTGACTAGTACTTGAGAGTGCTTGTTTTGACCAAGTTAAGCTCATTTTTCATTTTATGGTCAAGTTTGCATCTTTTCAGCTTTTTTGACAACTTTTTGACAAATTTCAAAAGCTAATCAATTGATTTTCTAGTACAAGAATGTCTCGCAGAAGACCCCAAAAGGAGTGGGAGGCAACACCATTCAAGGTCATCAAAATCTCGTCCAATGAAAAGACACATATATCATACAAAGAATAAGCAAAGATTCCACCCAATGTGCTCATCAAGAAGTTACAAGCGGCTGATGGGACCAAAGTGAAGACAACCATATTCCCAAGAGAGTTGTGGACATTGCACCAGTAGAGGGAAGTGATTGAACGGTCCAGATGCTTGAAGCTAGACACATTCTTTTGATTTCTAGCATGGGAAAAATATTTCCAAAGAGCACAAGAGCTAATGGGCTCAATTCGTACAATGGCAAAGAAACACTAACCAACAAAGATGGTGCAACGGTCAAAGTCATGATAATAGATGAGCTCATCAACCAAGCTTCACACATACCAACAAGAAACCATAATCTCCTCCACAATACCATGGTACTAGACAATGACAAGGCCTTCATAAAGCAACAAGGGCACAAGTTCACTTACAAGGACCTAATCTACATAAAGACAAAGCTTCCTTTGAGACTCGTCTCTCAATATTTGAAGGTTTAGAAACCACCTTGGTACACATACCCCAACCTACATATAGTAGAATTGATGGCTATGGGACTAGCTGAGCAAAGAGTGATCAAGTGTGATCTTGCAATTACAGCCTGGAGAATTTAGTCAAAGTGAATTTAAAGAGCAGTAACCGCAACAAGACCTATATGAATGTGGCCCTAGTGTTGACAAGGATTGCCTATCAAGCAGTATTCATGATAGTCAACTACCACAAATAGAGTTACTACACAAGTTAAAGCACTCCATCAAAGAAGTGGGAGGGTCTTTTTCATCTCTACCAAAAGAAGGACAAGGGGAAGAGCTCCAAAGCTAAAATTGCTGATGTCAAAGCAATCAAATCAAATGTGGAATTCAATGGTGAGATAAAGCCAAGGAACAGGGACATCCCTTATGAATTCAAGTCAACCACTAAAGAAGAAGAGGAAAATGACATCACCATCCCTCTCGTTAGAAATAGAAGCAAGCTAGTTGAGCAAATACCCAAGATACAAAAAAAAAGATCAATGGAAGAAGCTCAAAGATTCCAAGAGAAGAGGCTAAAAAATCTTGTTGAACAAAAAAAGAAAGTTAATGAAGCCGGATGAGATGCCGATGGTGAAGATGATGTGGAGATAGACAAGAAATTGGAAAAGAGAAAAGCTAAGTAGATGAAAAAAATCAAACAATATAGGAGGAAAGCGACTGAGGAAACGGAGCTCGCCTGCACGTTTAGACAACGTATTTATAAAGTGATGAAAGGGAAAGCCAAGCAACGAGTAGAGGAAGATTCCAAAAGTAAAGAGAAAAAGATTTAGAGTCTCTAATGGACTCCCCCAAGGGCCAAGACAGAACACAAGAAGAACTGCAAGGGGAGGATACAATTAAAGATATACAAGATGCTAAAAGTAGAATTTCTCTCCAAAATTGAAAACACCACCTACATCCAATGAGAACAAGGAAGAATCTGAAAAGAAAGCCAAAGATCAAGAGAAGGCTCAGATGGAGAAAAAGGACTTTGTGTCAAAGAACCAACACCAAATTGAAGAAAGAGGTCAAGAACAAGTACTAGATTAATGAGAAAGGAAGGAGTCGGTACCTGGGACCTCTCAACAATGTACAAATCAGGAAAGAGGCCTAGTATCACCGCACTAAAGAATAGTCATTAAAGATACTAATCAGCTAATAAGGAATTTGTTTTGGAGCAACACTTGGAAGCTATCAAGTTGTAGTCAAGAGCAGTTTCCTAGCTTAGGGAAAGAGATGCATAATATTCAATAGAAGAAGCCCAAGCAGCAAAGGCAAAATCACAATAAGCTGCAACAACAAGTGGAGAGCCTCCAAGAAAACCAAATTAGACTACAAGATGAGCAAAAAGAGAGGAAGCACAATGCTACCCTCACTCAAGATATATGATAAGACCACATCCGTGCAAACATAAAGCTACAAGCTGGGCAGTAAAGACTTGAAGAGCAACAAGAAAATGAGCAACACCAAAATGCCAAGTTGAGCGACTTGTATGATGTCGTGAAGCACACCCTGTCAAAGCTTGAGGCAAGGCAAGACACACCAGCTCTAGCCTCTACTTCACAAGCACTAATCACAATTCGCAAGGAGCTCAAAATGGTCAAGTCAGGGCTAGCTCAAGAGAAGTATGACCAACACATCATGATTGTAGGCCATATGGCCATACAATCTTGGAAGGACCAAGAAATCAAAGCATTAAAGGAATAGCTGGCAAAGGCACAACTTGATCTATCCACCTAAGCTTAGAAACATATACATGAGATTCAAGGAAAAGAGCTAGAAATCAATGCCTTGAGAGTAAAGACAATAGTAGCGATTGAGCAAGCATCAACTCCTACTATAGATATAGAAAAGGTAGAACTTCCCCCAGTAGATCTACCAAGGACATCTACTGAGGGTGGGCTCCATGATTTTTAAGAAATTGAAGAGCTAACAAATGCTAGTGAAGATATGAAAAACTGGATAGTAGAGATTCAAGACCCATCACCCAAGGAGTTTATGCTATACAAACTTAAATTTTTGGAATCCAACGCTCTATTGATGATAAACCTGATGAGGTGGTCAAGAAATTTGGCCACAACATGATTCATTGTTGTTTGTGAAGCAAGAAGCTTTGTTGTGGAAAATAAATCTACTAGGCAAGCCCTTGATCCCAACCATAAAGGAGATTACAAAGATGTGTGTTGGCAACAAGCTAACCCATGTAACATTTTTTGGGAGATTTATTGTAAAAACACTTATCCTTTTGATAAATTGGGAATATTGTAACTCCTATTGAACAAGTGGATATTGTAATCTATGAGCTGGAGGTATAAGCTTGCAAATTGTATCAGTTTATCCTTGGTTAGAGCTCCCAGATGATTAGCCTTTGAAGTAAGAAACCTTGTCTAAGGTATAGAAGCCAAATTTGTAAAGTTATTATAAAGTTTTTGGATAATAAATACAAAACATGAGCTTATGACGCTCTCTTCTCTCCTTCTCTTGCTTCTATCTCCTTTGTCGGTTGTCACATTGTAGTGCCGTCTGTAGCGTTGCAACCACAGGTAAGAGCTCTATGCTTCGACGTAAACATATCATGATAAATTGTAGCATTTGACATCACTGACCCATGGCATAATTTCATCATAAGTATAAACTTAAGATAAGAAATCACAAAGTAAGTATAGGCAGGGTATTGGGGCATCATTGCTAAGCATTTAGATGCATTCGGGGTCAGAAACGACTAGGTAAAAATCTCACTACCGTTAATAATTTCATTTTTTGCCACTCATTGAAAGTGAGATTTGAGACCGTAAGCTTAGGTTCTATATACTTTTCATAGAAGTTTCATAGCATTCGGATGTCGTTTGATGCTGTAACGTTCATGGTTTGCTTTGCTGATTAGCGACTAGCTTTTGATGACTTAGGTTATTTGAGTGTAGCTTGAGTTAGATGCGAGTTGTCTGTTGTTTTCCAAGAGATTGATAACCTCTTATAGCCTCCATTCACTGATTGACAATTATGTTCTTGGTTCTCGCTATGTTTGCAATAAGATAAGTTTGAGGTCAGGAAACCATCCACATTTGGCGCTGCTGCCGGGGACGAGTAGACCTAAAATAGGAAAAACAAGAGTGTTGTCATGCAACTCAGCTACCATGCTAAGAAATATAATAGAAATATGCACATCAAGCTTAATTGAAGCTTACCTGATTAATAATCAATATTCAGGGCTTGGAAACAAGCTATTTATACGATTAATGTATGCCAGATGCGGCTTTAAAGGGCCAACAAATCTCTTAATGATGCTAAAAAATAGAATGTTTGAGGTGAACGCAGATGGGAGTTTATGATGGAGAACTGTAGTGCTTGAAGTGCTCTATCGGCCTGTCTTTACGGCTCATCGATTGGAGTTTCGATGAAGAAGTTATGACAATTTTAAGTTTGAATTGATGCAGATGCGTATCGGATTGGGAAATTGTAGATGAGGGGACAAAAATGAAGTGAATGCATGGGCCTAAAGTGCTCACTTTGTGGAGCATGTTGTTTTTTTTAGATCAGAAATCGGAGTTATGGCTACCAAGATATCACCAGATTAAATTTCGACTGGGGCGAGTTCCGTGCTAGGTCGATCGCCTCGATCGGTGTGCCAGCTGGGAGGTTTTGGGGTTCAACCAAGTTCTAGAATACATTTCAATTAATAGATTAATAAGTGCTCAAGGAGCATCTTGTTCGGAATGTCATCTCTTGCAATGCATTGAAAGAGGGGTATGCTGATGGATCGGTGCTCGGCATATCGGGGTTGAGATGTATACATTTGATAATGCTTTGATTG
Source organism: Adiantum capillus-veneris (assembly GCF_014529385.1). Taxonomy (NCBI): domain Eukaryota; kingdom Viridiplantae; phylum Streptophyta; class Polypodiopsida; order Polypodiales; family Pteridaceae; genus Adiantum; species Adiantum capillus-veneris. Next base: position 115,751,003 of record NC_140949.1, on the reverse strand, counting down.
AATGTATATACAAAATAATGGATATTGGTGAAATATATTGCTCCAGGAAACTCACTTGAGTGTTTCTTTTGTAAGATCATTTAAAGATTGTGCTAAGAACAAGGCTTTGTACCAAGGAAACACGATATCTGCTATATTCGCGATAGTGGGTTACTTGAAAATAGCACATATTTAGCTGATGCGTTACTCAGTATGTATGTCCAGTGTGGTGTACTTGTTAGAGAGAACCATGTTCTTGATGAGCTTACAATCAAGAATGTTGTCTCCTTGAGTGCATTGATTGTGGGGTATGCATAGCAGCAACAGGGAGTGCGAGGCATTGCCTTGGCCCGCATGTGTACCAAATGTGATGCCACTACATGGGCAACGGCCGACCAAAAGAAAGTGGCCACCCTAAGCATACGAAAGGGTTGTTCAAAAAGGGCCAAAGGCTGCCCAATTGGACCAAGTGTGAGGGCACCGCTTGTGGCATTAAGTGGGAAAGAGAAAGCAAAAGAAGAGCCAAGGCATGCAGGCAGCGAGCAGCGATGAGGAAGGAGGGAGGAGGGCTTGCGCTGTGCCGTAGAAGGCTTGGATGCCGTTTTCTGTGAAAGAAAAGTTGACGTGCATACTTGGGCGCCCCTTTTTGGTACGAGACCCGTTGGATTTGTGTTGTCCTAATGTCACCATACCACATCATCACCCCACTTCCGACGCCTAGCAACAATGGCACCATCGTTGCTTAGGAGGGGAAGGGGGCTTTATATAACAAAAGGGGGATTCAGCAAGGAGTGGAAGGATCTTGAGGAGAAGAGCTCGAAATAGGGAGAGCTCGGAAAATTGCAAGAAGGAGGAGAACGAGAGGCGCATGAAGGTCGAGCAGGGAGAGCTCGGGCGGAAGGCATCGACAAGGAGGATGAGGAAAACGGGAGGAGTTGCTTGAACAAGGGGGAAGGAGACGGGCTTGAGGGAGTTGGGGAGAAGAGAGAATCAAGGAGACGCTCTCTTTCTCTTGCTCTCATGCATAAGCTAGGAGAAGAGACCGCTCTCTCTCTCTTGCTCTCGGACATAAGCAAGAGAAGAGGGAAGCAAGGAGTCGGCAAGGACATGGATAACTCTTGCTCTTGAACACAAGCAAGGAGAGCTATTTCTCTCTCGCTCTCGGATCTAAGCAAGGTGCTAGGATCTCCCTCTCTCTTTGAGCATAAGGAAGCTGCTCGAGAAGGAGATTGTGGTTGTTGTAAGGGAAGAGCTCTTGGATGTAGCTTTAGATGCGGTATACAACAAGAGGCGAGTCTTCGATGGTTATAATCCAGAAGTCTATCTAGAGTGTTATGAGTCAAAATCAAGTTAAGAGGGATATCAAAAGAGTTAATGATCAGGTCCTTTGAGTAGTTAGTGAGTTCATATTTGAAGGAGCAGATTCAAGAGGTTACCAAAGCCTGGAATGACAACTAGGAATACTTCAAAGAAGCTATTGCATGAGTAAGTTATGAGAATTATGCAAGCTACCAAGAACAGAGTCCAAGTCTACCAAACTACACAGATGTTTGAGGACAAGTACGATCAAAATTAGAAGATGTGATTGATGAGTGTATTGTATAGGATGCTATCTTCTTACAAGCTAATGATGAAGATATAGTTGAAGCTGTGTATGAAAAGTTGGGTTAGGCAGATGCCTTACATGAAGTAGAAGTCTTTGAAGGTGATGCTCTACATTAGGAAGGGAATGGGGTCTAAGGGGGCCTCTTTATTTGCCATGGGATTAAAAAAGAGATTATGGAAGGGGCAAATGGGTGGATGCCATGTGGACTAAAATGGTGGGTATGGCAGGTCCTAAAAGTAAGTGGTCAAACTTGTGCTCTTTTACAAAATACAAAGAGAAAATCTCTTATAATTTCAAAAAAATGAACTTTTCTCTAAATAGTCGAGTAAAAACCAATACTTTCTCTCTCTAGTGGCTGTCAGTTTCTCCCCCCTCTCTGCTAAAAAAGGGTCCCTCCAAAAACGTGCTGATCATTCCCTCCCTCTCTCTCTACTGTACCATCTCTCACTTCTCTTCACTTCACTTTCAGTTGTCCCTCCCAAAAGCTCTGCTTCTCTTTCCTTCCTTTCAGTTTTCCCTCCCAAAAGCTTTGCAACAGAAGTTTGAACCTTCTTTCCCTCCTCAAGCTTATTGCATTCTCCTCAAGTTGAAGTTCTCCATTTCTCCATGAGCCTCACTAAACACCTCTACCTAAAGCTGAAGATCTGCTGCATATTCTTCTGCTAAATCATCCCTGTTTCTTTCCTCAACAGGTTTCTTGCTCCTTATCCATTGTGCTCTCTAGAGAGAATCTACTTTCCTCTCAAGCTTTGCAACATTATCTTTCCAATTAAGCCAACAAGTAGGTGGAGCAATATAGCAGTAAGTGGCATCCTTCGTCTGATGTACCATCAAAAATCTTGCTCTATACAACTGAGAACATGGATGTGCAATCTCTAATCATAAGTGTTTGTCTGTAGGTTGTGCCACTATTCTCCATGGCATCATCAGGTACTCGATGCCCTAGGAGTGTCATTGACTCCATTTCATGCAGCAATGTACAAGACGACAGTGGATGTTGGGTGAAAATGGAGTTCAAACGATTGATGTGGGTGACAATGTAGCCCAGCTCAAGAGGTGCACACAAGGTCTCAAGGAGACACACGGATTCTCGAGCACACCATTGGAAGGTAAGGATCATGGAGTTCAAGCAAACCCATGATGGCAATCATCTTGCAAAGGTGCAACATGTGTATGTTGCTTCACAACTGAAGCTAGAGACAACAATGGCTCCATTGAGGTTTCCTGCAAACTGTAATTTCACTCCTCTGTCAAATTTTTAGATTGTATATTTTGTATTTGTGTTGTATATATTGCTTTGATGTATATAAAGCTTTCATTGCTTGTTCATGTTTGCAGATGTATTCCCATCCGATTTTGTAGAGTGGGAGCCATTAGAGTCCTTCATAGGAACTTTTGAGGCCATCCATGTTGACCTTGGCAAGCTGCTCTATGCTGGTTGTCCATCCTAGAGCTTGTCTCACGGGACATTTTTTTTTATAACCATACTTATGTAACGCCTACGAAAACTGGGTATGGTAATCTTTCTCCAGTTCATCCACCAGCCTTGCAGAGTATGGAATGGCCTAAGCCTGATAGTGCCTTGATCACAGTAACCAAAAGGAGAATCGAGGCGGATGTGTATTCAGCAATGAAGTGCACCTATGGTTCCCATAAAGCTTCCCTAACTTGGTTTATGTCCCTTCATGCGTTCATGTTTATCTTTTGACTGCAGAGTGCTCACAGGACACCAACAATGTGGATTTCCAAAGGGGAAAGTGCGATCAATAGTTTCCTTGCAGTTGGATGGCAGACTAAGGTGGTCAACCACCAGGGAGATACAATCAAGTGCTCTGTAGTTGATGAGAATGTGGTGTGCAGATACCATATTGCAAAGCGGAGCTTGTCAATTGTCTTTCGCTACAGAAGATGGAAGCTGACGAAGGGAGAATGGGAGGCACTAGACTCTGATGTTGCTCCCAGAGAATCAATTGATCTACAAACATGCCTCCATAATAATGTAGTGCATGACATCTCGGTGAATAACAACTGGAATCTCAGTCACCTTCGCGAGTATCTTAATCTTAGATATACCTTTCCCAATCAATATGTTTTTGTAATCAATGAAAAGGTTGTTTGTTCCAGAAAAGAGAAGAGCTTTCTGTGTGTAAACATTGGTTTTCCGCGATGTATTAATGTAAAAGCTTGTAACTAAAACGATTTCCCTCCCATTAATACATATAGCGTTTTGAATCTCTGTCCCATTTTTTAATTTGTTCAAGATTAAGTTTGAAATATGCAAGTTTTTTAGTTTCGAGCGTGAAGACTTTCAATGTTGGTGTCTTTCAATGCTTGTCGTGTGATTTTGTTTATAATTATAGTTTTAAGTTAATTTGATGTTAATTTTAAGTGCTTTAAAAAAGTGACATTGAGTATAAAAGTCACTTTGTAGGTTTTAAACTTCATTTCTCACATTCACAAAACACAAGCTTTCAGTTCTCTTCCCATCTTCTCTGCGCGAACAGACCCATGGCAACATCTTCTGATGCACTTCTCACACAATTAGAGAAGATAGGACTTGCAAATCGCGCACATGAACGAGTTAGTGTGTTTGAGGGAACGATCAACATGCATCCCACTGCTAACCTTCATGTAGAAGGATTCTAGAGATTTCTTGACTACATGATGGAGCAATAGCCTTGAGGGATCTAACATGGCGTGGTTGCCAGTGGATTTTCTCAAACACCTCTATGCGGCTGACAAAAACTTTCGCTATCGCTTGTTGAGGATTATAAAAGGGCTTACTGAGCGGGACTATAGGACAGGATGAGGATGACCTCATAGACTTGGGCATGGGGTGCATAGGCACCCAATTCATCTCTTGGGACATGGTTCTGGTATTGCTTGTGCTTGAGGGCATGGAGAAGGGAAAATCAAAGGAAAAGGCCGACAAGAAACCTCCTGTAACCATTGTGGAGGAATCAAATGAATTTGTTGAAGAGGTTGATGAGCAGGCTGAAGCATCTATGGCACTTGTCCTCTTGCAAGATCCCAGCTCCACTAAGGAGGAAGATGGGATGATAGAGGGAGACAAGGTGTTGGAAGAAGCTCCTGACCTCCAAATTCTCACTTTGCATGCAGTGGTGGTGGATGGTCGTCACTTTTTGTTCCTTGATGACATTTCAAAGACACTAGGACTCAGAGAAGATGAGTCGCTCTCAGTGCTCGCTATCTATGCGGGCATGAAAGATCCCAGTGGAAGGCAAGAGAAGGTCAACTTTCAAATTGACTTTGAAGACCAAGGTCTCCCACCAAGCCTGCCATTCCTCCCTAGTGAAAACGAACAGAATTTGGTACAAACAGAATTTTTCTTCAACGTGTTCACACCTCCTCGACCATCCAAGAACCCGTCTAACATGGGACGCCCACCGGTGAATAGTTTGTGAAACGGAGCCGTTTCGGGTGCATACAGAGGCCAGGTCAAAACTGCCCCATGGGCACCGTGGCACACAAGGATTCTTTGTGGCTCGTTCCACGTCGTTGGTCATAGCCGTGGATTTTGGTTGTCCCACGGCCTACGTACGCACCTGAAACGGCTCCGTTTCACAAATTATTCACCGGTGGGCGTCCCACGTCAGACGGGTGCTTGGATGGTCGAGGAGGTGAAATCTAACTACTTGATTAATTCAAATACTTCAACAATAGAAAGTACACAATTAACTATTAGAGTTACACCGAATGAGAGAAAATCGACTCGTTTATATTATATCGAAAGATTACAAATCTGATAAACATAGATTACATGGAAAAACTAATTCTTATGGAGGCACCCTTCATTCCTCAGATTGAGCGCTAGAGCTAGATCTGTATTTTTTAATGTAGCTCGCTTTGCATGCACCATACAAGATACACCATCTTGGAACAACTGCATCAGAATGTCCTCGGCCGCATCCTGTAAAGCCAAAAGAGCCGCACGTTGACTGAATCTGAATATTCTTCCATTATTTCTCTTACCACCCGAGGAAAAGCTGCCTTTGGTATTATTGGCTCCGTGCTCTTTTGATATTTGCGGATCTCACGTGAGCAATTGTTCCAGGCTTCCATCACCTTTTCTTCTGCGTTGTTGGCGGTGGTGGAGGAGCCGCTTGTTTGGCCCATTGAGGAGGGTCATTTTTATACTTCTTCCTTCTCTCTTCTTGGGCTTGCTTCTCTTCAGGTGTGAGCTTGTCCTTTTTCTTTTTCGCACATTGTTTTGTTCTCTGAGGAATTTTTGATGGTCTAGAGCTCCCAGCCTTTGCTTGTTGGGCGGCCTGAGCCCTGTCCTCTACCGCTCTCTTCTTGGCCTCTGCTCGTGCTAGTACATTAGCCAAGTGGGCTCTCTCAGCCTCGGCTCTCTGCCATTCTTCTTGCTCTCTCTGCCTTCTTTGTTCTTCATGCAATTTTTGTGCTTTTCTATCTACTGCCTCTTTCTTTTCTAACTCTCTCATTCTCTTCCTCCTCTTGGCATCTCGTGCTATTGAAACAGAATCACCGGGTATTACCTTGATCACCCTTTGTTTGATTCGCAAAGGGAATTTCTGCAGTGTAGTTGTGGCTGCTTGAGCTTCAGGTGTTGTCGTTGCTTGATCTCCAGTTACTGCCGTTGCTTGATCTTCAGTTGCTGCCGTTGCATGAGCTCCAGGTCCTGTTTCCTGTGTTGGTCTGTCATGAGCTGCAAATGCTCCGAGGTCCGGTAGAGGTGTGCAATTTGCATGTTGTAGTGGATGGAGATCACCAAATATCTATTGCATGGTGTTTTGATCCTCTGTAGTGGAAGGTTGGGGGAGTGGTTGGGTGTTAGGAGCTAGTTCTTATGGTTGAGGCTGTGGATTTGAAGCGGTGGATTTTGTACGAGGTGCTGGTTGTGGATTTGCAGTGTTGTCAGTGGCAGTGGTGTCATCGTTGTGCGTGGTGGTGTGCTCTTGTGTATCGTCCATGTTGTGCAAGTATGAGTGCGTGTACGTTTGGGCTTGAGAGGATCTTCTAAAATGTGCAAACAAGAAATGAACTTTGAGTTATGAGTTTTGACTTATATAGTACTTAAAATTTTTAATTTTTTTAAAAACTCAATAAAATCACTAAAAATTAAAAAAGACTCCAAAATAGATGAAACTTGAACCATGGGACTAATAATTATCGCCTTTACAAATCACTTTGCATGACAATGCATGTCTACAATAGAAATGGTTAGTGTCAAAAGGAAATTAAATTTCCACCCAACACCTGCCATCACGCCGCCTTGTCTCCAACCAACGTCGGAATCGATCTTTTGCACTCGAAGCATGATATGATTGTGATCGCCTCAAGCTAACCACTTTTTCTATTCTACATTTTAAACTTCTTTGTTCTCTTGTCTTTTTTCTCTCTCTCCCTGCTAAAACTCTGTAGAACCAATTGAACATCTCATGAAGGGCATTGCTCTTTTTTCTTCCACCTCCATGTTGTGTATTTTTTAAATACACTGCTTTTGCTTAATAGTGTGAGCGCTCCATCCCTTGGCTGCTCCAAATGCCTATGAACCATAAGTGTCGAGGAAAAAATCACTATGTGCAAAAAGAATGTGCTGAAAAAAACAAACTTTAGTTTCGCATACAGATGTATTTTGATTGAAAATATCAAATGTACAACACACCATGTAATGTGTTATGTGTGTCTCCCCCGAAGCACCCACCATTTGTGCTGTAAAACTATTGATTACAAACTTTAGGGTGGATATCTCACCATCGGTTAGCTTTGCCTTTTTGAGAAGACAAAAAATATCATCAGTAGACTGCCACACATGAGCACGCTTAATTCCTAGGGTTGCTTCATTACCTTTGTAGGTGGTAATGTCACACACCTTTTTCCACAACTGAAACTCATTGGGACTTTGGGAGTCTGAATAGTTTGAAAGCAAATGTCTAGCTTTACTACCACCCATACAAAATTTATTAGGGTGATCTTGTGTACTTCCAGACGCCTTCTTGTCTTTTAATAGCTCAACTGCACACCCATGTAGACCAACGCTCGATAGAATAGATTCTAGTTCTCATAAACACTCTTCGCTTCTTTTTGCAGGCTCCATATTCCAAGCATAATTAATATGGAGCATAAGCAACTTGTCAAGAATTCGTAGACGGGCATGAAGGGTACATACATGCACATTTATCAGTGGTATTGAAAGAATAGGATCCCAATTTGGATCATCCATGTTTTGATTAGGAGGTACTTGCTGGTCACAACTGAGGATACCTTGAAACCATTGTTGTAGTGCTTTACCCACTGCTTGTGTAGTGAGTACATCTTTTACAGAGTTGAATGTAACTTTGCCTCCCTTACCCTTACCACCTTTCAACTTGCTGGCCTTTGCACCCTTGCCATCAGTTCCCATTGAGACTTTACTATGGCAGCAATAAATGCATGGAAAGAGTGTCATTGCACCTTTCTTGCACCCTAACATACACTTGAGTGTTTTGAAGTCTCTTGCCAAATGCCACTCAACTTGGAACGTCCCCAGACCTGAAACATGCAATCTCTATCCTTCTTGCTGTTGTCGAATGACATCAACGATTGCTGTGTGATTGAAATACCATTTGAGAGTCTCATGTGTCTCATGTGGGAGATGAAAAGCTGCCAGCCACCAAATATTTTTCTCTGAGTGAACACCTGAACAAGTGTTTTCCTTCTCATTGGCATTTAGCTCCACATCAACACCCACCAATGCCCTGCTCATCAATGTAACACTTACACTTTTGAGCCGTTGACTTTTAACAACTTGGCACTCATCAAGTTTCATAACAAATATCACTTTCCCATCACACTCTTCTTGTGTCAACCCATAAAATCTTATCATTGACTCTTGGAGCTTCAACAAGTCAACATACACATTGTTGAACTCGTTGTAGCGGAATACTTTGTTGTCATCTAATGGCATGTCATCCTTCACATACTGAAATCCGCTTAACAAGCTTGCAACATCATTATCGGCGCACTTTTTTGCAACACTGACACTGTAAGGTGTTGGCAGAAACCAAAACAAACCTTTTGTCCGATGATCGAGTGTGAAACTTTTATACAAAGCTTCATAGGCCTTGAAACTTATTCCTGCGCTGTCACACACCTCCATCATCTCTTGAGGCGACAGAATGTCCTTTAGCTCACTGAAATACTTCTGCCGCAAAACATTAGAAGTGGCAGCATTGGATGGATCATCTAGTAGGTCAACCAACTCCTTTGGCTTGATGATATGCTGCAGTAGAGCACGTCCGGTTGTTTGAGCATTGGGATCAATTACCATCATCATTCGAGCCAAGTTTTGGCATATTGAATTACCATTACACAAACCTGTAGAACATATAGGAAATCAGAATCTTGCATCAATATTCTTACCGAGTTTGACGGACACGTTTCTTTTGAGCTCCACCACTTGAGGATAGCAAGGACGTCGCTTATCTCTTGCGCTTACGAATGTGGTAGCCGAGGGGAATGTGTGTGAGATGATCGATTCACCAACGCATATTGCATGAAGTGTGTTGTAGTTGAACATAATTGTCTAGCCGACGCTCCTGATCTTTTTTTTGTTGCTGTACTTTTTCATTGAGATTCACCATCTCATCGTTCAGTTGCTTCATATTCTTGTTGGCTTCCTCTCTAACTTGCTGTAGATCTTTCGCAGACTTCTCTTGTAGTGATGAATAGGTAGCCAAGAGATGTTTACTTTCTTCCCATTCATTGACAAAAGCTGAATACAATCTCCAGCAGTATCCAAACAGTCCGCCTCTTCCATCTCCAATAAAACGCAAAAGCTCAGTGACATTACGAAAGGGTAGTGGTGCATTAGTCATTGGATCACTTGGATAAATGTGGCCATCAACCCATAAGTTGATTGCCTTGCACCCAATGCTTTGTAGCTGATCTGCAACATTGGGATTTGATGTGCCAACTCACACAGTAGCATACTCTTGCTCCAAATCAGCATTTAATCGATATCGTTTTGGCCTGTTAGTAATGTCTTGCAGTGGAGGGAGATTGAATGACATGTTTGTTAGCTAATCAAGAAAAATAGTGAGAGAATGTGTAATGGTGAAGACTGCTACAAGCAGGAAAATCTGGCTATGGAGGAAAAAAGTGGAAGGTACTCAGAGATAGTAGAGAAGGATTATGTTGTGGAGAGAAGAAAGAGAGGGAGTGTAGCTCAATCCCTTTTGAATTCAAAATATTGATCATGAGGGATTTAGAGAGAGAAATGCAGCTGCACACAGAGGTAATGGAGTTCTCCATCGCTCTCACCTAAAGCTAGAATGGGAGGAGAGAGAGCCTGAGAGAGAGAGAGAGGGAGGGAGTGGGGGAGAGAGAGAGAGAAAGACATAAAGGAAGAGAGTGAGAGAGAGAGTAGATCTGCAGCCTTGGAGGATCTGCACTTTTTGTCAGATGTAGGCAGCATAGAATGTCCTCTTCATGATTGGGAGGTGGAAGTGACAAGAGAGAAAAGGGGGGGAAAGAGAAAGAGCTGGCTCACATTTTAGAGAGAGAATATTCAAAATTTTCTTTTTGGACAGGGGGGCTGAAAAGTGCTTCTTTTAATGAGAACTAAGTGAGAGAGAGTGTTTATATGTTAGAGAGAGAGGAGAGAGATGGGGAAAGACATTTTAAAATTCATTTACCCACCTCTCTTTTGTGTTAAAGTAGCCTATTTTCAAAATACAAAAATGGTATTTTTAAAAATCTCAGCATAAGCCTTTTTGCCCTCTCTTTTAGGCTTGGTCAAACTTGACTTAAGCTTTAATCATTTCCTTAAACTGCCAAATAAAGAGGCCCTCCTATACCCCCGGGGGGTTCACTATACTTAAGACCACTATATCACATGCGTTCATGCCCTTTTTCTAAAATCCCTATTCTGTGAATTTTCTAGGAGATATAGTGAACCCTTTTCTTTTAAATTCTGTACATTTTTTTGAGGTTTGTGAAAAACATATCCTTATGTAAATTTATTTCTATAAGTTTTAAGGGATTTAAATACCCTTCTGTTGAACTCACGTGATAGGTTACATACTATGTAAGGTAAACCCCCCGGGCCTAAACCCCATTCCCTTCCTAATGACAACCTCAAGATACACATGGTAAATTTTGCAAAGAACCTATACATGCAGTACAGGAGGAAAAGAAATCAAGGGATCAAAACAATGAAGTGGCTAAAGCTCAAGAAGAAATTGTGCAGGTGAATGAGTGCAACCATATTCAAGTAGATATGCGAAGATTTGGTTACAACTGATACTTATCCTATTGACTCATAACTAGTGCAAAATGTTTTTGGTACAGATTCTACCATAGAGCTGATTGATGATACAGATGTTATAGGTCAAAGCAAGGCTGCTGTTGAGAGCAGCAAGACCATGGATTTGGGTATACCAGATTTGCCAAATTTAGATATACCAGAGTTTGAGGACTTGGTTAAGCAAGAGTATGTATTTGTCTACAAAATGTTAATTCAAAGGGGGTGCAAACTCCTTCATTGAAAAGTTGTTGTGACACCGAGCTACCAAAGTGGGAAACAGAACTTGAATGTGATGATAATGATTCAAAGGGGGTGCAAACTCCTTCTTTGACAAGTTTTTGTGACCCACAGCTACCAATGTGGCAAACTGATCCTGAATTTTGTGATGATTTAGAGGGGGAGCAAACTTCTTCTCTATCAAGATTTTATGACACAAGGTTCACACTATGGCATAATGATCATGAACTTGATGTTGCTGATTTAGAGGGGGTACATAGTGAAGTGCAATATCTTGGTGTTGAGTATGATTGGTTTCATTGTGCTGATGATACAGACAGGGCAGTAGATGCAATTTTCAATGTGCATGCTGAACTTTGTGCTACAGAAGTGCAAAGGTATTTGGATGAGGATGAAAGACTTGAAGAGCACTTTACAAAAGATGTGTTTAGTATGCATGTCACATGTGGAAATCTTAGTTTACAGCAGCCTGAGATGTACACGATGGAGGAACCTTCTAAAGCGGTGGACCTAGATCTTATGTGCTCATTGGACAAAGCTTTGGAAGGGTTCTCAAATACAGATGCTAAGGATACCAATCAATCTAGATTCATGCAGGAGCAAGTTTGTTCAGCTGCAGCTCATAATGACCTTATGCAGTTGTTGGATGATGCTCTACTTGATTTTGAGCGTCTACAAGATAGAGATTTGTTTTTTGATGCATCTTGCAAGCCTAATGAAGAGAGTTTTTCCAAAGAATTGATGTATTTAGATATGCATGATTGGGATTTCAATACTAGTGAGAGTGAAGGTACACTATCAATGCTTTTACCTGTGATTGATTGATCAACAATTGGATGAGGCAATTGCACAGGGGATGTGGCAGTATCTATTGATACCTGATGCTATATGGTATCTGATGTTACCCTATGATGTAGGATATTTTGAGATAGCTTTTGACCAGGAGGTGACAAATATATGCATGGTCCGGGAAAATTGACTTATATGCCATATGATCTAGGCGGTTTGCATGAAGATTTGTGGGTTAATTTATGTTTATGCTCTACTGATTGGAATTTCTTGTGAATTTCCCTATGATCCTGGAGGATGGTGCAAATTTTTCAAAGGAATGCTCACAGTGGGGAAAATGATTGGTTTCCCATTTGATTCTGGGGGCTACTAAAGTGCAAAGTTGCAGATTCAAAGGATACCAGTCGTTTCATGTAGCAGGTTGCATGGTACAAGGTTTTAGCTTCTAGATTATGCTAAGTCGAAAGAGTTTTTGGTTATGCGTTAAGATTACATGGCTGGCTTCCAATTGACTTCTTTGGACAATTGATGAAGTATCTTCACATATTTTGAGTTGGTTCTGCTACTAGAACTTGAAGTAAAGGACTTGACGACCGCCCCATGTGTAGACAAGAGTAAGGAATACTTGAGCTTGGCAGGGTTCCCTAAAGCGAGCTTAATGGTCAAGCCATGTGCATCATTAACTGAAGCACTTGAGTTTGGCAAGGTTCACTAAAACAGGTTTCCATAATCAAATGCTTTGGAGATACGACGGATACGGTACATACATTTTTGATGGTAGCTACCTAATGATTAAGCTAGAACATTGATGATAGGGTATAAGCCTTATATTATTTTCCATATGTTTACCAGTTACGTGAGTCTGATGATGGCAAAGAGCTTAAGATACCTATATCATATACAGATTGAAGTGCAGTTGGTACATACCGGAGGCTGTGCAAGTTCAAAGGGGGTGAATGTCATGCACCTTTGCTACCATGCTAAGAAATATACCAAAAAGATGCACACCAAGCTTAATTGAAGCTTACTTGATCAATTATCAGTCTTCAGGGCTTGGTAACAAGCTATCTATATGATTAATGTATGCCAGATGCGACTTTAAAGGGCCAACAAATGCCTTAATGATGCTAAAAAAGAGTATGTTTTAGGCGATCACAGATGGGAGTTTATGATTGAGAACTGCAATGCTAAAGTGCTCTACTGACCTGTCTTTACGGCTTGTCAATTGGAGTTATTGTGAAGAAGTTATAATAGTTTAAAGTTTGAGTTGATGTAGATCTGTATTGGATTGAGCAGCTGCAGCTAAGGGGACAGAAATGAAGTGAATGCATGGGCCTAAAATGCTCACTTTGTGGAGCCTTGGTCATTTTAGATCAGCAATAGGAGTTACGGTTACCAAGAAATTGCCAGATTAAATTTCGACGGGGTCAGTTCTGTGCCTGGTCGATCGCCTCGGGTGGTGTGCCATCAGGGAGTTTTTGGGCTTCAATCAAGTTCTAGAATACAGCGCAATTAATAGATCAATAAGTACTCGAGGAGCATCTCGTCTGGAATGTCATCTCTTGCAGTGCATTGAAAGAGGGGTATGCTGATGGGTGGATAGGTGTTCGGCATTATTAGGGTTGAGATGTATACATTTGATAATGCTTTGATTGAACGTATATACAAAATAATGGATATTGGAGAAATATATTGTGCTAGAAAACTCACTCGGGTGTTTCTTTTGTGAGATCACTTAAAGATTTTGCTAAGAACAAGGATTTGTACCAAGGAAACACGGTATCTGCTATATTCGCGATGGTGGGTTACTTGAGTTACTTGAAAATAACACATATTTAGTTGATGCATTACTGAGTATGTATGTCCAGTGTGGTGTACTTGTTAGAGAGAACCAAGTTCTCGATGAGCTTGCGGTCAAGAATGTTGTCTCCTTGAGTGCATTGGTTGTGGGATATGCCTAGCAGCAACAACAGGGAGTGCGAGGCATTGCCTTGGCCGGCATGTGTACCAAAAGTGATGCCACTACATGGGCAATGGCTGCCCACTATGAAGCCATGGCCGCCCAAAAGCAAGTGGCTGCCCTAAGCATTTAAATGGCCGTTCAAAAAGGTCCAAAGGCCACCCAATTGGACCAATTGTGAGGGCACCGATTGTGGCATTAAGTGGGAAAGAGAAAGCAAAAGAAGATCCAAGGTGTGTAGGCAGCAAGCAACGATGAGGAAGGAGGAGGAGGGCTTGCGCTGTGCCATAGAAGGCTCGAACGCTGTTTTCTGTGAACCGAAAGTTGACATGCATACTCGGTCACTGGTCAAATTTGGGTTCCATCGGATCGAAAGTAATACATGTTAACTCAGTTTTCAAGTTGCAGATTAGTCCTTTAGCTCTTTGCAAGGGTAGAGTTTGGAAGTCTTATTTGCTGACTCAGTTAGCTCAGATTGAAGTGATATACATAGACCAATCACAATAGCTAGCAAAAATTGTATAGTCTTTGAGAGAAAACAACTAACTTGGTTAAAATTGACACAGGAACCAGGTTGCAGGCAAATAATTGGGAGCTTGACAGACTTCAAGTCAAGTGGAAAAACGAATAACAATCCAATCTGCAAGTAAGTCCTCTATCTAGGGCTTAACAAGTCTATATGAACCTTAGATCTGGTTGTACACTAGGAAATCAAGGCATACTTGGAGAGACTGCTAGTAGGGTATCCACCGAAGAGAGTGTGAATCAAGGTGATCAATCGGGCACTATCTTTGAAAAAGTCCCAGACGCTTATTATGACTCAACATCTGAAATGTCTTCCTATTCGACTCAGTCCAAAACAACGGTGCGATATAAGCACATACTCACCTTTTATAACACTAATGTCCATGGAGCTCAGGTTTACCTGGATTCTAATGAAGAGTATGCCACTTGCATTGATGACCATGACATAGAGTTTGAAGAGGAAATCAGGGAAAACAAACAAGGAAAAATGTATATGGATAAAAACAAGACTCAGTATGTAAAAGTTGAAAATCTTGATGTGATAGAAAAATGGGGGTTAAAAGTGAATAGAATAATTCCGGATATGGCAACAAAAGAAGGTCCACCAACTTTAGAATTTGAGGGATACGATCAAGTTGATCTGAAACCTTTGAAATGGCTTAGCACTGATAATCCTAGGATTGGAGTCTATTGTTGGGAGGATAGGAATGTCAAGGATCTTTTATGGACTTCTCATGCCAAACCAGGGCAGTTATCACCCATGAAGATCATCTATATCTTCAAGTTTAAGGACAAGGGCTCAATAGATCTACCATCTTACCTATTTAATTAGGGATTGTTATAACAATACCTTTGTTATGATGAGCCTTGACCAGGTAGAACATAGCAGATACCAAGGGTACTCTATAAAATATTGGACAAGGACCTGATCCTATTCCAAGAGAGGAACTCCGCGAGAAACCTTTTGGGAGCAATGTTAAAAAGCCCAAACCTACCTCATCACAGAGAAAATTGAGTGACATTAGAGCCAGTACAGGGCTACATGAGTCACTATTTCCAACAGATTGGCTGTCAAAATAGCTCCTTCAGGTGGACCAAGTGAGATCATCATCATCATGATAATGTTTAATAAAATGATATTTCAAGCTCGCAAAATTACATAGGATCTCATAGAAGTGCTCTCCTTCCCACTGGAAATCCCCATGCTCTTGGCAAAAAAGAAGTGCAACAATGGCGTCCTATGGGGAAAGTTAACCTGCTAGTGTGAACCCAAAATTTCCGATTAGACCAGTGCCTTATCCATTGGGCTTTTCTTTTTTCTTCCATTTAAATTTTACCCTTTTTCTATTACTTTCCCTCGTCCCTTTATCTTGCCATAACCCCCTTGGATGGGAAACAATCTCACTATGTGGCACATGTGGTACCCAATGTGGAGAAGGTAAACTGGTAACTCCAAAAAAAGGTAACTCATTAGCTTGCAAAGGTGTTGGGGTGAGGGATGGTGGAATAGGAACCATAGGAGCACATGCCATAGAATTCAAACAAGCCTCTCTTTGGTATCGCTCAGCTTCCAAGGTTACCCTCTATGAGATGGCTAGGTTGGTGGCTTCAAAAGCCTCCCCCATAACCCTAGCTCGTGCATATGCATCCTCACATGTTTTCGGATCTGACAACCTCACATGGAATTGAATATCCCTCAACATACCCTTAAGAAAACATTCCAATAAAACCCTTTCTTCAAAATAATAGGGATCACAATGCTTCTTCTTTGAAGCTTGAAAATGATTAACATACTCAGCAATTGACTCACTCTCGCCTTGGAAGAGGTTTTACAGGTTCCCAAAGGCTAAACTAGAAGGAAAAATAGGGGAAAATCTAGCAACAAAATCTTGGCACAATCCATCCCAAGTCTACATCAAATGTGGACAATGTTGCATCATACTGAGCTACCACTACCTAGCTACCCCAGTCAAATAGGCAGGAAAGAACCGCATGAAGTCATCAGGCTTGTCTACAATCCTTCATGGGCCATTGTGGATATTATCGCAGATTTCTTTACATGTACGAGATCATTGTGAAACCTCTCTACGCACTCATCGCTAAGTTTGAGTGAAATAAGGAATGTGAAAAATCATTTCAACAATTGAAGCAAAGACTTGTTTCTGCTCTAATCTTGAAAAATTCTGACTGGAACAACATTTTCCATGTCCATGTTGCATTAGGAAGGGAATGGGATCTATGGGGGCCTCTTTATTTTCCATGGGATTAAAAACGAGATTATGGAAGGGGCAAATGGGTGGATGCCAAGTGGGCTGAAATGGTGGGTATGGCAGGGCCTAAAAGTAAGTGGTAAAACTTGTACTCTCTTATAAAATATAAAGAGAAAATCTCTTTTAAATTTAGAAAACTAAACATTTCTCAAAATAGTTGAGTAAAAACCAATCCTCTCTCCCTCTCTCTACTGGTTGCCAGTTTCTCCCCCCCTCTCTCCTAAAAGGGGGTCCCTCCAAAAGCGTGATGATAATTCCCTCCCTCTCTCTCTCTACTGTACCATGTCTCACTTCTCTTCACGTCACCTTGTTTCTCTTTCCTTCTTTTCAGTTTTCCCTCCCAAAAGCTTTGCAACAGAAGTTAGAACCTCCTTTCCCTCCTCAATCTTACTGCATTCTTGCTAGATTCTCCTCAAGCTAAAGTTCTCCATTTCTCCATGAGCCTCAATAAACACCTCTATCTAAAGCTGAAGATCTGTAGCATATCCTTCTACTAGATCATCCCTCTTTCTTTCCTCAACAGGTTTCCTTCTCCTTCTCCATTGTGCTCTTTAGAGAGGATCTACTTTCCTCTCAAGCTTTGCAACATTTTCCCCCATTAAGCCAACAAGCAGGTGGAGTGTATAGCAGTAAGTGGCATCCTTTTTGTGTACCATCAAGAATCTTGCTCTATACAACCGAGAACATGGATGTGCAATGTCTAATCATAAGTGTTTGTATGCAGGTTGTGCCACTATTCCCCATGGCATCACCAGGTACTTGACAACCTAGGAGTGTCATTGACTCCATTTCATGCAGCAATGTACAAGACGACAGTGGATGCTGGGTGATGATGGAGTTCAAATGATTGATGTGGGTGACAATGCAGCCTAGCTCAAGAGGTGCACACAAGGTCTCAAGGAGACACATGGATTCTCGAGCACACAATTGGAAGGGAAGAATCATGGAGTTTAGTCAAACCCATGATGGCAAGCGACTTGCAAAGGTGCAACATGTGTATGTTGCTTCACAACTGAAGCTAGAGACAGTAGTGGCTCCATTGAGGTTTCCTGCAAATTGTAATTTTTACTCCTCTTTCAAGTTTTTTGGTTATCTATTTAGTATTTTTGCCTTGTGTGTTGCTTTTGATGACTGTAAGATTTCCATTGCTGTTTATTCATGTTTACAAATGTTTTTCCATCCGATATTGTAGAGTGAGAGCCAATAGAGTCCTTCAAAGGAACTTTTGAGGCCATCCACACTGAGCTGCACAAGTTGCTCTATGCTGGTTGTCAGTCCTTTGAGCTTGCCTCATGTGACATTTTTTTTTATAATCATACTTATGTCACACCTAGGCAAAATGGATATGGTAATATGTCTCTGGTTCACTCGCCAACCTTGGAGAGTTTGGAATGGCCTAAGCCAGATAGTGCCTTGATCGTAGCAACCAAAAGGAGAATCCAGGTGGATATGCAAGCAACAATGAAGTGCACCTATGGTTCCCATCAAGCCACGGTAACATGGTTTATGTATCTTCATGTGTTTGTGTTTATATTTCAACTTTAGAGTGTTCACAGGACACCAACAATGTGAACTTGCAAAGGGGGAAGTGCGATCAATGGGTTTCTTGCAGCTAGATGGGAAACTAAGGTTGTCAACCACTAGGGAGATAGAATCAAGTGCTCTGTGCTGACAACGTGGTGTTCATATACCATATTGTGAAGCAAAGCTTGTCAATGGTATTTCCCTATAAAAGATGGAAGCTGACGATGGGAGAATGGGAGGCACTAGACTCTGAGGTTGCTGCTATAGAATCACTTGACCTGCAAATACATCTCCAACAACGATGCAGTGCACCACATTACAGTGAACAATGACTGGCATCTTAGTCATCTTCGCGAGTATCTTAATCTCAGATATACCTTGCCCAAGCAATATCTCTTTGTAATCAATGAAAAGATTGTTCACTCTAGAAAAGAGAAGAGCTTTCTGTGTGAGAACGTTCCGTTTCAGCGATGTATTTTTGTAAAAGCTTGTAAACGACAGAGATTTTGTCCACATTAATACATACGGTGTTTTGAATCTCGTTTCTACACATACTTGTTTATTCTCAACTTGTTCAAGTTTTTGATTGAAACGTGCAATTTATTTGATCTGGAGCACAAATGTTTTCAATGTTGGTGTCTTTCAATGCTTTGTCGCATGATTTTGTTTAAAATTAAAGTTTTAAGTTATTTTGACATTAATTTAAGTGCTTTTTAAAAAGTGAGTTTGGGTATATAAGTGACTTTTTAGTCTTTAAACTTCATTTCTCACATTCACAAAACTCTAGTTCTAAGCTCTCTTTGCATCTTCTTTGCGAAAAAACCCTTGGAAACTATTAGAAGCTTTTACAAAATTAGAAAAGGTAGGACTGTGCTTGCAGATCAAGCACATGATCTACTGAGTGTGTGTTCGAGGGTACAATTGACATGCAGGCCACTACCAACCTTCATGCAGAGGCATTTAGAAGCTTTCTTGACTACATGGCGTAGCACATGGAAGAATATGCCATAATCTTTGAGGGATCCAACACGGTGTAGTTGTCAGTGGATTTATTGAAAGAAGATAAAATTCTAATACTCTCTTTTCCAAGAGGTAGCCAACAATAGTTACAGATACCATTAATTCTAGATTCAGAGTTGCAGGAGTCAAAAGAATCAAAGACGAATCTTGTAGACAAAGGTAAAGCTAAAGTGGACCCTCCACCGATTAGCACGAAAGGTGTGACATCATATACCTCTACATCAAAGAACCCTCATGGATCATTTCTTCAAGCAAGTAAGGCTTTCAAAACTTCAAGTCAATTGCTGACCCAATTGAACCCTCTAAGGAGACACCCAGAAAAACAAACATATATTAGCCAAAGTACTCAAGAAAGCAAAGGAAAGTCAAGCAAGTGTTTGTTCCGAGTAGTTTAGTCAAAGTCAATGATCCAGTTTAGATTAAAGACAAGAATTCAACACCAAAAGACAAACACATGGGATGGATAACATCACAATGGAGCTTATCAGCACAGGAATACTATAAAGGTAACAAACATATATGGGTACCAAAATCGCATATTAGAGCATATGAAGTAATGTCAAGCCCCTCCCAAGAAAGAAGACCCACAAGGTATCAACCTTGACAATATCCTAGGATACCTAAGCAACACGTATACAACAAAACAACATTGAATAAAGTCTACCACAACTTTCAAGAGGATATAGAAAAAAGATGGATATCAAAGAATGTTCCTCTTAGACAATGATTCTACACAGGCTATGCAAAGATTTGGCTACCAGTCAACCACAAGCCAACTGCAACTACACTAGACCTGTATGAAGATCTTAAGAACTCAAGAAGACCTAGGGTGAAGCAAAGTCAACAATAAAAATACAAAAGTCATCAAGAGATTTGGATTCCTAAGTCTTCCAATGCTCCTAGTCAAAAGCCAGATGCCAACAACCAACAAAGGGCTACAACAACATCAAAAACTCCTATCAACAGACCCAATTGGAGAATCAAATAGATAATGGAGTCTTCACAGTCAAAGAAGGACAACCAACCAACACGAATGCAAATTCAAAGATGATAAAACAGGTATGGCAAAAGAAACCTTCAATGCCAACTTGGCCCTTCACTAATCCTCTTTCTTAGGATTCAAGCTTACTTTTTTCCTGAAGAGATGTTTGTAGTAAGCTCACAAATGTAAAAAGTCAAGTTGCCAGGGTGCAAAAACCACTCTTTGGCATAGTCAGAGTCGGAGTCAAAGTCAAGCTGCTACGCCATAAAATGAGCAAATCATTAGTCCCAAAGCTTCAATTCATATTAAACTCTGTGCTAAGAGTTGTAGTTATTAGACTTACGCTCAAGTTGGAAGAGTTAAGCATATCTAAATTCATATCGCTCATGCTGGATGAGATGAGCACAAGAGTCAAAGTCTATTAACTTACAATTGGTGGAGGTCGTAGAGTCCAACACTCACGCACAATGCACATTAAGACGAGAGCACATATCCTCGTCAACAAAAACCATTCTTAAAGGGTGACAGCTTGCAAAGCCATGTCAAATGCTTTTATAGCTACACCATCTTTTTGAAGAACCCCTCAAAATCCTTCTTGCACGGCATATTGTTTCCCATGCATTTCTATGTATGCATAAATAGGATGTCCCATCATTGGACATATGGATTAGACACTCTTTTTTGCTTTCACCTATGCACCTTGAGTGGACTACAACAGGCAAACCAATGTTCCATCATGCTACCCTTTCATATTTGCTGCCATTTTCATTCAATATCTATCAACAAATAATCCCTTGAGTACTTTATTAATATTTCCATGCTAATATGTACTCCAATAATGCGTTTATCCCAAAGGTACTTTTTTTCCAATGGGTTTTTTGCCTTTGGTCATCCAGGTATTAGACCCTAATTTAGAACCCCATCATTCTACTTCCCTTGTACATATTTTCATCAGTAAATAGTAGCCTCATCATTATGCCATTACAATGGACAAATGCAACATCATCCCTCACATCAGACCTATTCGGACCAATGAAGATGCTGCAGCAAATTGAAACTCATCAACAAATTCAATGACAAATTAAGACAATCAGCCCATCAACAACCAATCAAAAACCTTCCACAGCCTCCACGAACAATTTTCAACAGTGCTCGAGGATGGGTACTAAAATTAGAAGGGGAGAATGTTAACTAAGTCAACATCAGTTAATAGAAGCTGCTAAAGACCAAAGACGTACGGATGCACATTGAAGATCAACAAAAAGAACCAATGAAGATTGGAGTTATACATTTTTCACGTTTTCCCAATATGGTCATGTATTGTAAACTCCTAATTTATTTCAAGCCATTGTAATATTTTAATGTGTTACGGATTCCAAGTTGTAAAAAACAGGTTAGTTAGTGTGCCTAGGTTGCAGATTTAGTAAGTGGTGGAGCCCTAAAGGCCTTGGGCGCTTGGACATTGCATATTTTTACCCTAGGTACATAAGGCATTGTGTAAAAAAAATTAGCGTTCTCAAGCTCATTTACAGAGAGCACTCTTTGGTGAGAGCTCTTGAGGTGTGTGGCTATGGAGTCCTTGAGCTTCTCCTTGCTCACGAGACTTGATTAACACTAATCAATGATTCATTCTCTTTCACTATGCCTCTCTCATGCTTCTTATGATTGTCTATGATGCTTATATTAGCTAGATCTTAACTAATTAGTGGTTAATCCTGCTCTAATCTTGTGTGATTGCTCTCTTTTGATTGTGTGTGCATGTAGGTTTGATTGGAGTGTGGTGCTCAATAGATCTATGTGTGTGTGCTTGCAATTAGTGTGTTGCATGATAGGATTAGTGTTGTGGGCATCTTGTAATCGTTAATGTGTGTGATTGGGTTGATTGGAGGTGAAGAGAAGTGGATGTGGAGATTGCCCTTCATTGTGGCTTAGCACCTCCATAGGCCGAGAAGCTCACCTCATAGAGTTAACCATTCATGTTTCCATGATTAGCTCACTAATCGTGTGAGTGTTTCCATGCCCTAGCCGGGTAGCTCATCCCTCCGGATTGATAATTTTGTTGGTCATTGGAGATATGCAATGATGGGACCCCCAACACACTTGTTGAACTCTTTTGATTTGACCATCTATTTCTGGATGATCAACCCTACTTAGATTAAGTTTAGTTTCTAGCCTTTGAAACACAGCTCTCGAGAAGTGATTATCAAACTTTTGAATTCTGTCACTAATGATACTAGCTGGAAGATTGTAAAGTCTATATATATGCTCTACAAATAGCCGTGCTAATTCTAGTGTCTTAATCGTAGTCTTTATGGGAATGAATTGACCCATCTTTGTGAGACGGTCTACAATTACCCATATGGCATCATGGCCACGATTTGTAGTAGGTAGTCCTACTACAAAATCCATAGAGATACTCTCCCACTTACCTTGTGGAATCTCTAAAGGATGTAAAAGGCCACCTATCTTCAGGCACTCTGCCTTATTAACTTGGCAATGTTGGTAGTTTATTACGTACTCTTGAACATCATGATGTAAGCTTGACCAATGAAATGGATATTGAACTAAGGCATACGTCTTACGAATACCTGGATGACCAGCACTTGGACTATCATGACACTCGAATAAGATTTGGTGCCTAGTGTTTGAGTCCTTTGGTACACATACTCTACCCTTGTGGAGTAAGTAGCCATCATCAATGGAAAAATTCTTCCACCATTAATGGCTTAAGCTCTTTTTGAGTAGGGGTGGAGCTCTGTGTGTTGGAGTTTTTATCCGCACATGTGGAGACATGTTGATCTGGCTGTATAGAGACATGTGAGTGTGAGAGATCCCTTTTTAAAACTACACTCCACACTTTAGCATATGATTGATCTTATGCACACTTGCCATGTAATGCCTCCAAAAATTCACTCTTTATTTTTGTGAAAGCAAGTGAATTAATCTGAGGCATTCGACTTAGTGCATCCGCTACTACATTATATCGACCCTTGTGATATTGTAGCTTACAATCATAATCTTGAAGGATTTTTGCTCATCTAGCTTTACGGCCCTTCAAGTCTGTTTGAGTAGTAAACCATTTGATACTCTCATGGTCAAAAACTACTTCAAACTCATCACCATATAAATAGTGTTGCCACTTTTGTAAAGCATGAATTATGACATAGAGCTCTCTCTCATAGATAGAATAATTTTGTTGAGCTCTATCTAGCTTTTTACTTTCAAAGGCTATAGGTCTTCCCTCCTAGAGAAGTACCACACCAATTGCTTTATCATTAGCATCAATCTCTACCACAAACAACTTAAGTGGTTCAACGATTGCTAGGATGGGAGCAATGGCTATAGCTACCTTAAGCTGTTCAAAACTGCGTTTTTAGGCTTCTTCCCAAAAAAAGGTCTTACCGTTTGCTTTAAGTTGATCCGTCATACAAACATCGATTTTGGCATAATCACAAATATACTGTCGATAAAATCCAACCATGCCTAAGAATATTTGAAGCTCCTCAACCATGTTGGATATGGCCATCAAAGAATGGCAGCGACCTTGTCAGTATCCATCTTGATGCCAGAATAAGAGATCACATGACCGAGGTAATGTATCTCTGTTTTAAACCAATTGCAGTTGCTTTGCTTAGCATACAAAGCATGAGCTCGTAGCTGTTTGAACACTGATCGTAAGTGTTCTATGTGCTCATCTGCAGTCTTACTGTAAATGAGAATGTCATCAAGGAAAACCACAACAAATTTTCCAAGATAGGGATGTAAGACACTATCCATGAGTGTCATAAATGTGACTGGGGCATTGGTTAAACCAAAAGGTATAACCAAAAATTCAAAATTCCCGAATTCTGTTCTAAAGGCAGTTTTGAGATATCTTGCAAAAGGATACGCACCTGGTCCTATCCTGAACGAAGATCTATCTTTGTATAGTATCTTGCTCCATGGACTTGATCAAACAACTCATCCACTTAAGGTAGAGGATACTTGTTCTTCCTGGTTATGGTGTTTAATCTACGATAATCTATGCACATGCGCATAGTACCATCTTTCTTTTTTACCAATAGAATTGGTGATGCCCAAGGGTGAAGTGATAGGTCTAATGAAACCACGGGCGAGGTAGTCAGCCAACTGACTCTCAACCTCCTTGGCTTCTTTAGCACTCATACGATAAGGTGGTTTACTCACCGTTTTAGTACTTGGCAAGACATCTATGCCATGCTGCATATCATGTATAGGGGGTAAACCCGACGGTAAATCACTTGAGAATACATTACTACACTTTGTGAGTAAGTGAGTCAGCTTTTGCCGTGCAAAAGGAGAAAGTAAACTAGAGTTATGCTGGGATGGAGAATCTTGTAATTCCTATAATGTTTGTTTTACAACAATTGTATGTTGCTCAATAGAATTAAAATTGAGAGCACTTTTCTCGTAGATTTGTTAACACTTTGCTTGTCATTATAATTCATTGCACTTTACATACCATTACTAGAATTCACAGAACTTTGCTCTTGAGAATTCACAAGACTTGGAGACAAACAGTAACACAAAAAGACTTCATCTATTAAATCTGCTTTTTGCAAAATAGAAAGCTTGGGTGTACATATAAGAGGTGCAGATGGTATATTTTTCTCACCAAGCAAAAGCACATGTTTACCATTGGCCATAAAGTATAGGGAGTAGTGTTCATAACTAGTGTGCAATGTGTTTCCTAAAACACATAGCCACTCCCGTCCTAAAACTACATCAACACGATCCATGTTCATAACTTGAAACTCAAGGGTCATCATATGATCTTGAACAATAATCTCAATGCCTTAAACTACCGTGTACCATACTTATTTGTCATTCCTAGACATCTACTCTACCACATACTTGTGGGAGCCGGGAGTCTATGTAAGCTTCAATTTATTGACTAGCTTATAGTTCAGGAAGTTATGAGTTTCACCGTCATCCACTAAAATACAAACACGTTGTCCCCGTTAATAGTGCCATGCATGAGAATCAAATCATGGGGGCCAAATGTGGATTGCCACATTGAAGCAGGCACACAACACTTGTCCTTTTCTTTCATATGAAGAACCTCTACAACACAATATTTAGGAGATGAATCTAATGTGATGGCATTGCACCATGTGCATGGCCTTTTCTTTGCCTTGCAAAAGAGGACAATCTTTCTTGTTATGTTGGTCGGAAAGACATCTAAAAGAAAAATTGTGTTTCTTTGCACGCTCAAAATCAGCAGTGCTGAGAGACCCACGTGGAGTATCTTGTGATTGCTTAGGCTTCTTAGCCTCTTGTGGGCGTGGAGAGGTAGATTGTCTCTTATTCCTTATGGAACATGTGGGAGATCTACCTTGCCATTGGCTCTTAGCCACATTGCTCTTAGCAAAATTATTCTTAGAGTAGGGAACATTTCCTTTCCTCTCTTGGTCATCATGATATCTTTGGCATGACCGATGGCTTCTTTCAAAGATTTTGGATGTTGGGTCTTGACATGAAGACAATAGTCTTTGTCAAGACCCCTATTAAAACCCCGTATCTTTTGGAATTCATCTAAACCTTCTAGTTTCAATATGATTTCCCGATACTTTGAAAGGTACCGTGTGAGAGAGAGGCCAGATATGTGGCATGTATTCCATGCTAAGCAATTCTTATCTTCTTCATTGGAGTGCAAAAACTCTTTGGAGAAAGAAGCTTGAAACACAACCCAAGACGGAGGATGAGCATCTATTGAAAATATCATTCACCACTTATAGGCCTTGCCTTTAGGCTTTTTTCCACATCTGTCTTTATATCCGGGGTGTGTCTCAACCTATGAATATCACTCCATTTGTGTAAGAATAGTATTGACCGCATCCTTGTTGCGATCACGCTCTTCCTCATGAAACTCAGGAATGATGATATTCTTAAGCAATGCATTGCTACCTTTTGCATCTTCTGAAGCACTTGTCTCTTGGACTCCTTGAGTCGTGCGTGTTTGGTTTCCTTGAACCGTGCCACTTGTGGCTCCTTGAGCCGTTTGTGAATTCATAAATTTCACAAGTAGCTCAATAAGATTTGTAACATTTGCATTGAGTGCAGAGAGGTTGCGTTCAAGTATGCTTTAGTGATTTTCCAAAGTCTTGAAAACAGCCATATCTACAAGGCCATGATCTCCTAGATCATCATCGTCATGCATATTAGCGTCAGCAACACCCGTGGTGCCTTGATTTTGATCTACGTGCTCAAAATCAAAAGTGTGCTTAGGTGGGTTATCCTCACTGGCCATGGTAAACACACACTAATGTAAAGAGAGAAAAAAAATGTCAACTTGTACCTTGTAAAGCTTGAAGTCTTTGTGTTTTTTATGCTTCACAATTTGCATCGCATGCGAACCTCGACTTGCAGAAATTGTAGCACTTCACGTGTTGTTCGTCGTAAGAACACCTTCGTGGATTCTACACAAAAACACATCATTTTTGTGAAGGCTTTAGTTCACTTTGAACCTACCTCCTTGAGGAAAAAGGATTTTTTGGAAGAAAACTTGCCTTCCTCTAAGAAGTGAAAAGGAAGGGTGAAACTACTTCCTTGAAGTTTGAAGCTTTCCCTTTCCTTCTAGTTTTCTTGTCAACACAAGTATGCTATCTTTCCGTGTTATACACAACAAGGCTCAATAGCTTGATGGTAGAGTGTTGGCTTGTTACCCTCATGGGGTGGGTTCAACCCTCTTTCATGCAAGGGTTAAGCGGGCCTTCCTACACGTGCAACCAACAGTGCCTTTGCTGTTAGAAAATAAGACGTAGCTAAATAGATAATTGAGTAGATTACTTAATGGAGAGAGACAGATTTACATACACGAGATTATAGAGTAGAGAGAGAGAGAGAGAGAGAGAGAGAGAGAGAGAGAGTACACACGATATACGTGGTTCACCCAATGTGGGCTACGTCCACGGAAAAGCAGTCACTCAATGGCTTTAGTACTTCAAAACAAGAAGTAGTTTACAAAGGGATTATACCTTTAATGGAGCTCCCGCCTTGCTTCACTCTCACCACCTCACACTCACCTTGTTGCATCAACTTCACACTATACAATGTGTGTAGAAATGGCCTCCTTTTATAGGCCAAAAGGGCTGCCCTCTCTTATGAGAGACAACCATGTGTAGCCGCCCTTGTGCGAATAAGTCCAAATCGGACCCTCCAATCCGCCCATGTGTGGCCGCCCTTGAGAAGACAAGTCTGCTTTTGAATTCGGCCATCGGCCACTGGCCATTGACTTTTGACCACCGGCCACCGGCCACCGGCCATTGACTTCCGACCACCAGCCATCGGCCATTGACTACCGGCCACCGGCCAACCGACCGGTTGTTTTTCGACCACTTTCCGGCCGCCGTCCGGCCATAATATTCCGGCGAAAAAGGAATATTCTAAAGTTGCCCCTGATTCTTGTCCGTGAAAATTTTGGTTTTCGGTGAGTGATTTTCCTTCACGCACGATGGCTTCTCCTCGTAATGGGGGCCTTACAAATGTGCGCTTTTACCACAGAAAATTACAAGGGTAAATCAAGGCTCCATACTTAACAATCTCCCACTTGGAGACTGATCTCCAAACCAAACCTGTGACTGCTTTCCATTTTGGCTTCTTATCCTTGAATGCCGATTGAAGATGAGCAAAAGCTCAACTTCTCCTTGTTGACCACCTTTGTAAACATGTCTGCAGGATTTTCACTTGTATGCACCTTTCCTAGCTTTAGTTGTCCCTCTAACAAAAGAGTGCGTATGAAGTGATATCTCACCTCAATGTGCTTTGTCCTTGAATGAAAGGCTGAGTTCTTCGCAAGATGGATAGCGCTTTGGCTATCACTGTACAAGACACAATTGTCTTGTTTGAATCCAAGCTCTTCTAAGAATCTGTGAAGCCACAGAATTTCTTTGCTTGCCTCCGTCATTGCTACATACTCTGCTTCCGTGGTAGAAAGTGAAACCACTTTCTACAGCTTTGAAGCCCAGCTTACTGCTGTGCCTCCAACCGTGAACACATAGCCAGTAGTGCTCCTTCGAGTATCTTTGTCACCTGCCATATCTGCATCAGCATACCCTTCTAGAAAAATATCAGTTCCTCCAAAATACAAAGCATTTGTTGTTGTCCCTTTTAGATACCTAAGTATCCACTTCACAGCTTGCTAATGCTCTTTACCTGGGTTGTCCATGAACCTACTCACAACTCCCACTGCATGTGCAATGTATGGCCTTGTCCAGACCATAGCATATATTAGAGAACCTACCGCTGCAGCATATGGAACTTTAGACATATAGGCTATCTCCTCTTGTGTCTTTGGACACATATCCTTCGTTAGTTTAAAATGACCAGCCAAAGGTGTAGAAACTGGTTTTGCATTTTGCATTGCAAACCTTTCTAGTACCTTCTTGATGTAATCTTCTTGAGATAGCTTTATTGTCTTCTTCGTCCTGTCCCTTGATATTTTCATACCAAGTATCCTCTTTGCAGCACCTAAATCTTTCATTGAAAAAGATTTGGACAGCTCCTCTTTTAGGTCTTTGATGTCCTGCATGTTAGCACTTGCAATCAACATGTCATCAACATACAACATTAGGATGATGAATTTCCCATCTCCCAAATTCTTCGTGTAGACGCAGTGATCCGAGTTGCATCTTGTGAATCCATGATCCAACATCCATCGATCAAACTTCAAGTACCATTGTCTTGATGCTTGCTTTAAACCATACAAGCTCTTCTTTAATCTGCAAACCATTTTCTCCTTACCTTTTACTTCATACCCCTTTGGTTGAAGCATGTAGATTTCCTCCTCTAAGTCACCGTGAGGGAATGCCGTATTTACATCCATTTGCTTGAGATTTAGATCATGAGCAGCCACAAGGCTTAAGACAAGCTTAATTGAGTTCATTTTTACAACAGGAGAAAATATTTCATTGAAGTCAATACCTTTCTTTTGAGAAAAACCTTTTACCACAAGCCTAGACTTGTACCTTTTCTTCCCACCTTCTTCTTCCTTTAGCTTGTACACCCATTTGTTTTGAAGTGCCCGCTTACCTTTAGGCAACTCAACCAACTCCCATGTTTGGTTGCGATGTAGTGAGTCCATTTCCACTTGCATGCTCTTCGTCCATTCTTCTTTGGATTCATGTTGCATAGCTTCTTCATATGATTCCGGCTCTCCAGAATCTGAGATCAAGAGATGGTTGAAGGAAGGAACAAACCTTTCTGGAGGTCTACTTGCTCTTGTAGATCTTCGGGGAATAGGTTGAGGCTCCTCATTTGGTTGACGTTGTTGCACATTGTCAACGTTTGGAGTCCTTGAGTCTTCACCGTCCTCAAGCTCCATGTACTCATCACCTGTTTCTTTTGTTTGTTTTCTTTCCAAGTAATCTTTGTACATATTTTGTTCGTTAAAAATTACATCCCTACTCCTTAAGATTTTACCATCTTCAGGATTCCATAGGCGATACCCAAAGTCTCCTTCTCCATAGCCAATGAAGAAACACTTTTTGGACTTTGCATCTAACTTTGATCTTAAGGTTCTATCTATGTGCATGAAAGCCTCACACCCAAACACTTTGAGAAATGCATAATTCACCGGTTTACCTGTCCATGCCTCTTCTGGAACTCCCCCATCCAATGCCGTTGAGGGTGACCGATTGATTAAGTACACAGACGTACTTACACCTTCTGCCCAAAGCTCAAGCGGTAGGCCTGCATGTAGCCGCATGCTTCGTGCTCATTCCATGATTGTCCTGTTCATCCTTTCCGAAATCCCATTTTGTTGAGGTGTCCTTGGGGTTGTCCTTTGCCTCCGAATGCCATTGCTAGCACAAAAGCTTTCAAAAGCTTGTCTGCAATATTCGCCTCCATTGTCAGATCTGAGGCATTTAACCTTGGTACCTGTTTCATTCTCCACAAAGGCTTTCCACCTTTGAAATATGGAAAATACATCGGATTTATTCTTCATGACATAAACCCATGTTTTTCTAGTCGCATCGTCTATGAATGTTACATAGTACAATGAGCCACCAAGTGATGGTGTACTTGCAGGACCCCAAACATCAGAATGAACCAACTCAAGTTTTTTATTTTTTCTTTCATTTCCTGATTTTTGAAATTTTACCCTCTTTTGTTTACCATAAACACAATCTTCACAGAACTCTAAGTCCACTTCTTTGAAACCTGGTAGAAGCTTCTTTGTTTGAAGGATTTGCATTCCTTTGGCACTCATATGCCCAAGTCGGTAGTGCTACACCGCACTCTCAACTTCTGTAGTTGCTGCAAAAGCTAATGGTTGCCTGCTAACAGTACACAAGTAAAGTGTACCGACTTTTTCACCCTTGGCAACCACCAAAGATCCCTTTGAGATCTTCCACCGTTTGTTTCCGAATGCAATGTTGTGACCTTCATCGTCCAATTGTCCTGTAGAGATCCAATTTTTGTGAAGAGAAGGAACATGCCTAACATCTTTAAGCTTCCATTCATTTCCGTTAGCAATTTTGACAGAAAATGTACCTTTGCCGACAATCTCACAAGCTTCATCATCTCCCAAGTATACATACCCAAAATTACCTTTGGTGTAGTCTTGGAAATGTTGCTTGTGTGGTGTCGCATGGAATGAAGCCCCGGAATCTACTATCCAGGAATTAGACACATTGTCTAATGAGAGAATTAGAGCATCGTGCTCTACTTTACCTGCCACATTGGCCTCCGATGTTGGCTTGTTGTCTTGAGACTTTGTCTCCTTCTTCTTCTTGGACCAGCAATCCTTCTTGACGTGGCCCTTCTTGCTGCAGTTCCAACATTCAAGAACTGACTTTGTGCGTGACTTGCTCCGCCTTGAGCGATCACGACCCTTTTGGTTTTTGAACCTCTCCTTAGACCTTCCTCTTGTTTCCACTGATAGTGCAACACTTGATGATTCTCCTGTGCTTCTCCTTCGCATTTCCTTGCTTAGGAGAACACCCACAACATCATCAAACTTAAGAGTACTTGTGCCAGAGATAGAATTACTTACAGCCATCACAAGGCTCTCCCAACTATCCGGTAGAGATGATAGTGTAAGGAGAGCTCGCACTTCGTCATCGAAATTGATTTTCACTGATCGAAGTTGACTTATGTTTGTGTTAAAGTCATTTAGGTGTTCTGCAACTGAACCATTCTCTGCCATCTTTAGATTGAACAAGAGCTTCATAAGAAATACCTTATTGGATGCCGATGGTTTCTCGTAGAAGTCGTCAAGTGACTTCATCAAGTCCTCTGTGGTCTTCAGCTCCGAAACATTGAAGGCCACCGTTGACGCCAAGCTTAACTGGATTTTTCCCAGTGCCTTTCGATCAAGGAAAATCCATGCTTCATCTGCCATTATTGCGGGCTTCTTCGCAAGACCGCCTAGTGGCAAATAGAGGTCCTTCTGGTAGAGATAGTCTTCAATCTGCATCTTCCAGTGTTGGTAAGTTTTGCCGTTGAACTTCTCAATCTTGAGCTTCCCTTCCTCCGCCATAACTCCCACTCAATTCAAGGAAATCTTTCCTTGAGATAATTTAGCTACAAGCAAACCTTGCTCTGATACCAGTTGTTAGGAAATAAGATGTAGCTAAATAGATAATTGAGTAGATTACTTAATGGAGAGAGACAGATTTACATACACGAGATTATAGAGTAGAGAGAGAGAGAGAGAGAGAGAGTACACACGATATACGTGGTTCACCCAATGTGGGCTACGTCCACGGGAAAGCAACCACTCAATGGCTTTAGTACTTCAAAACAAGAAGTAGTTTACAAAGGGATTATAGCCTTAATGGAGCTCCCGCCTTGCTTCACTCTCACCACCTCACACTCACCTTGTTGCATCAACTTCACACTATACAATGTGTGTAGAAATAGCCTCCTTTTATAGGCCAAAAGGGTTGCCCTCTCTTATGAGAGACAGCCATGTGTAGCCGCCCTTGTGCGAATAAGGGTAAATCAAGGCTCCATACTTAACATTCGCAGCCTCGGTGCCATAGAGTTACCGGTAGAGTTTGCCTTGGTCGCCTGCCTTTGTCGCCCGCTGCGGAAGGCGTAGGTGGGGCGATTGCGGGCGCCAGCTAGAGCTGTCTGCCTTCGTGTGCGTTGCACACGGAAAATTGTGTGTGTCTTCTTTTTGCTGCACAACAGAGATGTCACTATCTACAGATCGTGGGAGAGAAGCAGCACATCACATGGACATGCAACCCGCTTTTCCCCTTTTCCAAGAATATCTCTGATACCAATGAAAGGGTGATGGTAATGCGTGTGCTAGTCTCCAGCCAACCGTGCTATCTTATAGCCTCTCCCTAGCTTACACACTATCCGATCGTGTCGGTGGACTTGCCCGTAGGACCCATGTCCTTACAGGACTACACACCACAAAGCAGACCATTTGTCGCGAATGCTACATGGGGAAGCTCCTATAGGGATTGAGGATGATTTGCCACACTCTATCTCTTCAACATCCAGATGGTACCAAGGTGGAGCGAACAGGTTATACCTTTTTGTTCACCATTGATTTGCTACAAATCAAGAGACAACCATCATTTATTGAACAATATTGCAACTTATTGTTGATTACAAGATGGTTGTATAAGCAAGGATGCGATGGCATAATCAAGCTATGCATCGAGCCATGCAAAAAAAAAAAACAATATCTGCAGCAAGCTCATGTACAATTTACGGGCATACATAATGCCAAGACGCAAACATATCAGAGATTGATGATACTTGGGGTATATTGGCCTCACATGCAAAAAAGCATACACAACTGTGTTAGCTCATGTGATGTTTGCACAATCAACAAGTCAGTCGAGCATGCTACATTGTTCAGGATAGCAACGACACAAAAGTAGACGAAGTACATTGTGGAGTATTTGGAACAAGGATTTCTACCAACGAACTTGAGCAGAGCTAGAACATGATCGATTCAGCACGAAGCTAAACACTATGTTATTATTGGAAACCAACTTTATCGAAGAGGGGTAAATGACAACTTAAGATTCTGTGCTATAGAAAATGAGTACATTCCCATACTTGAGCAAGCTCACTCGGGTCTAGCAAGAGCACACTTTTTGGTAGATAATACCATAAAGCGATACTCCTAGTAGGGATTTGGTGCCCCACTCTATTTATGGATGCTAAACATTACGTGAAACAATGCAATGCGATGCATGCCAACATACTAAAGTATTGATGCAATGAGAGACGACATGCCGCTGAGACGAATGATGGGACCACACGCTTTTGCCAAATGGGGAATAAACTTTGTAGGGCCTATCTTGCCATGGGCATATAGGACGCATGATCAATACATTATAGTAGCAACGCATTATCTGACCAAGTTCATCGAGGCTAAAGAAACCTAAAAAAGTGATGCTAGAACCACCACACAATTCTTGTACGAGAACATTTTCATGTGCTATGGCCTTCCTATTGAATTTTAAGTGATCAAGGCATGCATTTCCTCAATGAAATGATTTCTTTCTTGTTGCATGAATTTATGATCATTCATTCATAATCAGCTCCATATCATCCTCAAGCCAATGGACAAGCTGAGAGTATCAACAAAGTTGCGTGCACAGTGCTCTTAAATATTGTTAGGAAATCTAGATCGGATTGGGAACTAAAGTTACATTTGGCCATATGGGCATATTGGCTAGCATATAAAATGTCACAAAATACAACTCCTTTCAACTTAGTGTTTGGAATAAATGCCATAATGTCAATATAGTTCTTATCTTCTATCCTATCAATAGAGTGGGGGTTTCTAATTACCGAGCAAAAAAACAGAGCGAAGACAAATTCAAGCAAATTGATACAATAGTAACAATGGTGAAAGAAAAAATTATGCCATGCACATTTATTTCACTACCACAAATATAACACTCAATCGAAAAAAAATTGAGATTTTAGAACCAATATGAAAATTGAATACCCGAGACACAAGCAATCTCTTCATACTTGAAACATACACAATTCAATTCCACGTGGCATACCTCCTCTCAAATAGCTTGCAAAAAAAATTACAAGCTCTTGTTTACTAATTACCAAAAGTTCAAGCTCCAAGTCATTAATTACCAAAAGGTCAAGTCAAGACTTCTCGTCTCACTTAAGTTCATTGGAAGCTAGTGCAACATTGGCTTCTAAGATGCCTCTTTATTCTGCGAGCCCTCCTAATTGCAAATTTAAGGACAAAATAGAGCTTGAAGAGGTGCCTTGCAGGGATCTCCAAAAGGTTTCTAGCCCGCCTAGTTCGGATCCCAAGATGTGCTGAATAGAGTTCGTGCTCATTTGTAGCCTGTGTTCAAACACTGTTGGTGGAACGAATTACTAACTGGTCAATCTGCAAAGCGGATTGTCGCCGTGGCTACATGGAAGGCTCTCAAGGATCCCACATCCTTGAGAGTCTTATATTTAGCATGAGCCGGATTGCATGGGCGTTGTTGTCTGGGCATGATTCTATGGGCAGGAAGCAACAAATGGGCAAAACACAACAATAGTTGATGTGACCGTGTGAGTGAGACAGACAACATCAAAAGATAAATCATTCGAAATCCAACTCATTTTGGTAGTTGTTATTTTTTAAAGGGAAAATTACCAAAATACCCCTCTAATTTGTGAAAATTCCCAGAATACCCCTTAAATTTTAAAAATTTGCAAAATACCCTTGTATCTATTTTGGTCGGATTGTTCAAGATGTTCTAATGATCTTTATTCCTTTTTGACAATTGAGAACTGTTTTTGAGTGGTTAGCATGTACTTTGTCACAAATTACCTCGCCAAAAAGGCGATTGTGTCTAAAAATAATGAAATGATAAATTAGAGGGGTATTTTGGTAATTTTCCCTTTTTTTAAATGAACCTACTCTCACTGGTTTGCTACTGGTCGACGCGGACTGGTTCCAGTAGCAGACCAGGGGCGTGTTGTGAAGTGTGCGGCGCCACATGCAGACTAAGTGGAGGTTGATGTGTTTGACGGCGGACAGTAGTGATTGAAGGGAATGGCATTGGGCGTCGAGAGCAGCAGCTGGAGAAGAGAGAGAGGGAGAGAGAGAAGGAGATTCCATGTGCAGGTGAAGGCGTACAGAAAGATATATATATATTTTTTGGGTGCTGACAGGAAGCGTTCCATTTTGAGGTGTGTTGCACTGCAGGTTCAAGCTCACTCCTCCATTGAGAGAGAGAGAGATAGATAGAGAGAGAGAGATGGATGTTTCCTTCCTGTGACAACATGCTTATGTGCTGCCTGATCTCGGCCACGAGACACTGTGGTCATTCTCGCTATCTCCCTGTGGCACTCCCTGTGGGCTCACAGCCTCACAGATGCACATCTCAAAGAGAACGATGTAGAGTGAGGTGGACATGGTGCTGGAGAGTAGAGGATGTTTCTATGTAGTATGTATCTCTCTCTCTCTCTCTCTCTCTCTCTCTCTCTCTCTCTCTCTCTCTCTCTCTCTCTAGTCGGCACTGGATGCGGGAGAGGATGCACGGGCTGAGGAAGGGTTCATGAGCGGCCCCATTTCCCAAGGACTTTTGCCTCCCTCTATTCCTCCACCTTGCACTGACATCAAGTGTGAGGTTGGAACATGCACGTGGAAAAGATATTTCCTCTAGTTTGATGATGTCTGCATTGCAAACGACTGTTTAGCATGGCATCATGAAGGAGGGTGAGATGCGCAAGAGCAAGCCTTTCTTTGCCATATGTTGTGCTACAGGATGTGTTGCTATTGGAAACTGCAAAAAGATGAAAGTTTGCAGGAGCGTAAGAGCGAGAGAAGGAGAGAGAGGAGCGATGGATAGGGAGACAGAGAGATGCAGCGGATGCCTGGGAAGTGATTGTGACAGCCTTCATAGGGAGAGGGAGCGGGGGGACTTTTTGCAGGTCGAGTCATGGATTTGCACCATTGTAGACCGAGCAATGGTTTGTGTGAGGGGGGAGGTGGTGCCTGTGAGGCCGAACGCGGACGGACAAATAGAGGGCGCTTTGACTCTAGCACGGCAGACAAGCAAGAGGGGGGGGGGGATAGCTTGACTGGGTTTTGCTTATCACTAATTAATTAATATATTTTGTAGACTCAGTAGTAGGTCCCTCAAATATGTAGCACACAGTATAATTATATTTTTATATTGCACAACTCGTCGAAGGAGCGCCAACAAGGAGCCGGGGTGTGAGAGGAGTGTGAAGTATACTAATCATTATGTCTGCAGGTCGAGTGAACCGTCGGTTTGTGTTTTATTTTGGATCGAAGAAGGCATCCATGATTTCAAATAAATACCTGAAAGAATCAAATGAGGGGCCAATGATTTTAAATAAAACCGAAAGAGTTGAAGGAGATACCAACGGTTCAGCAACATTCGTTAACTGGGAAAATTAAAGTGTGAAGGAGAAGGCCAGTCAACACAAATAAGGAGTATTGGGTGAGGCAGGGGGCGGAAAATGAGGAGGGAATGCGCAAAGGCGAGGGGTCATGGCAGTGTGCATCAAGTTGGTGATGTCTTGCATTATGCCAGAAGACATGCAAGTTTTTATATTTCCACAGTTACACTTCTATAGCTCATGTGATTGCTTGAGTTGTTATGGGAGTCCGGAATTAATCATATGTAAGGAGTGTGTGAGGTCGAGCCATTAGGATAGATTGTCTTCAAGATATGCACCGCCGCCACGTGCTGTGAATTTGGCCAGATTACTTTGGTAGCTCAAGAAATCATATAATTTATAAACTTCTTTAATCTAGCTTGTCCGCAAATGAAAGAAAGCTCTCGAATGCTAGGTACTCTCAACTACTAATTGATTACGTGTTTTTCATTAATGCTTAGGCGGCACAGGGCTAGAAAAACACATTTTTCCTAACCAGTGAAAATAAGGGCAAACTTGAAATTCTCTCAAGTTTTAGGTCAAAAGTTGAAGCTTTTGCCGATAATTACACTTGAACTTGTTAATTTCGTAGTTTTTTAAAGGCAAGCAACTCAAAATCTAATTGGGACTTTTTACAATTTTAGTCGGTTAAAATACAATGGACCTTGTGTTTTTTTCTAACAGTGCTTAGGCCCTTGGTTGGGGTTGATCACTTGTTACTCTGAGACACCATTTTACACTTCAATGAATGGCTACATATAGGAGAGTGAATGCTAGAGCCCTACGCTAATAATGGTACAAACCATTATAGAACACTACATGGTATGCACTTGGGAGTTATTTGATAGGTTGGAAAGTGCCCTTCGAAGAATTTCAAAGACTATAGGTGGAAAGTGCTAGAATAGTATATGCTAGGTGCACTCGACTTGTTGCAAGCACCGACGGCTCTACTATAACAATCCCACACCGATGTGAAATGATTTCGCCGACACTTGCGACAAGCTAGGGGAATTTTTTTTCCCATGATTGAAATTGGCTCCAAGTTTAGTTGCATGGGATTAGTCATCATGTGATTTGAGTTTGGTTGTGGGATTAGTTTTCAACAATGGAAAACTTTCTTGTACTTCTACAATTTGCTCTTAGTAATAAAGAATGTCTGAAGGGAATTGCTCGATTATTATGTTGCTCGGAAATACTCGCTCGCCAATTTGTATAACCCAATAGAGTTCTTAATTCATACACTTTGTGTAGCTCAAAACTTGGAATGGACTGGACATGAGTTTTTGGACAGACTGGACCAACTAATGCAATTAGACGAGACAAGACTTCAATCAGCTATATCTATATATGCGCAAAAATGATCGATGAAACAATATTATGACCAACATGTAAAAAACAAGGAATTTCAAAAGGGTGACTATGTGTTAGTCTTTATCCTTGAGCAATATTGTAAGAAACTTAAAAAGTAGGGTAACGGTCCCTTTGTAATCAATGACATATCACCAAGTGGAGTCGTCCGACTCACAACATTAGTGGGAGAGGTGATGTCTAACTGGATAAATGGTTGCAAATTGAAAAAGTATCACCAACCTCTCACCACGGACATGCTAGAAAAGATACATTTAGCTAAGGAGCAACAAAAGAAAGTTCAAGCAGTTAAAGATCAAGCACAGGAGGAATCTAACTTACGGATTTCAAAAAGAAAGAATAAATAGCAACCACCACCTCTTATTACAGTAGTTCAAGTTGAACAAAATTGGATTGGTGGAATGGATGTTTGGATCAATGTTTGGCTAGCTGGTGGCATGATCAAAAGAGCACTTGTGGATATCGGGGCACGTCTCAATGCTATGCAATATTCAACCTACCTCAAACTATTAGATTCCATGATTGAAACAACCCAGATTGAACTCAAAGCAGCCAATAGTAAAACCATGTTAGTTTGGGAAAAGCCAACATCTTGATTAATGTTGATGGAAACCACTGCCCACATCGATTCCATATTATGGCTGATATAGATCTCAACGAGCACATCATTTTGGGAGTTTCGTGGATGCGAACTTACAAAGTTGTTCTAGATTGGAAGGATGAAGCACTTCATTATTATCTCAAGGATCAATTTTATGACATGTCATCTGCGTAAACGGACCACATGTGGGATGCACAAAAGGACACAACTGAATGTGAAACCGAAACAAAATTGCTTAGATCTACACAAAAACTACGTGCCAATAGATGCAAAAGACGGGTACAAAAAGTTTGGATCCAGAAATCGCTCTTGGAATCAAACCCAAATAGATATGGATTCCCAAAACAATGCTTGTTAAACAATTTTTGGCCTCGCAACACAACAAATTTCCCAGTGATCGAACCAGCAAAGCTTCAAAATACCTATGGGAGCAGTTCAACCAACCACTCAACACTTGAAGTGGACTACGAGATTACAAGGCTTCCAAAAGACAACATCAAGAAGCAAAACATACCAAAGGATGTCACATGGGAATGGAGGCAAAAACCACCCAATAGACAAACTATATCGCAGTCTCCAAAATAAAAACGCAAATGGATCCCTAAAGTCCAATCTACTACAATAATAGAGAGCAAGCTAGCACAAAAAAACCAAACAAGCCAACCATTTTGGAAAGAACAGCTCATCTTCAACTTCTATTGTTCGGACAACGTACAAAGAAGGAAACCTCGACAGCAAATGCCATTGAACCCTTGGTTTAGAACCCACATCTCGCACAACATTGTGTTACCCAATGAATCTCTTCTTTAAGTATGATAGGGCCACCTTATAAAGCCTTGCATAGACACAATGTTTTTGCCCCGGCACATTGCACACACCTTCATCAGGGACGACCCAGATTGGGAAGGGGGGAGTAACCACAATGGCTACATTACAATAGTAGCTGATGTAGCAAATTGCAAGATAATAGGCTGCAAGATGTTGAGAGATTATGTGTAAAGTGTATAAAGTGTGTTTGATGCATAAAATTTATGTGTTTTGACAAGTTTATAGGAGATTTTTACTCTTGTTTGGCAAAGTATTGAGCCACATCAACAAATTTTGACGGGCTAGATACCTAGAGTGAGAGTATGTACATACGAGAGTGAGGAATAATTTTGGCTAATTTTTTGGCCAAATAATAATAATTTTTAGTAATTTTCTTTGCTTTTTAACCTAATAATGATAAAAAAATTAATGAACAAAGCCAATAGTTTTTAATTTGAGATCTAAAAGCAAACACCAAACCTGCAAAGCAAGAGCTTTGAGCATGACATATATGGATTGATTTGGCAAAAGTCAAATTTAGGGCTAACTTCAATTA
This sequence comes from Adiantum capillus-veneris, assembly GCF_014529385.1. Taxonomy (NCBI): domain Eukaryota; kingdom Viridiplantae; phylum Streptophyta; class Polypodiopsida; order Polypodiales; family Pteridaceae; genus Adiantum; species Adiantum capillus-veneris. The sequence continues at coordinate 115,711,143 of NC_140949.1, read as the reverse complement.
GAGCAGAATTGCAAAATCCAGAGTAAATAATGACCAGGGGTCTAAACAACGAGCCGTCTAAGATGCAGGTGGTATGACATGAAAAATGTGGTCAACTAAGATAAGATAAGGATGCACATTGCATCCAGGTTAAGCCGGACACATATAGTAAAAATGGGCAAGACAATTCTCATTTGCATTTTGGCAGTTTAGAGAAAGAGCTAGAGAGTTTGTGTGACCTAGAGCCCTTGCAACAAATCTACCTACTACAGCCACACCGAACACCTACACTTCACCAGATTGGTGAGAATGCCTCACAGACGGCCAAGGAAGCAATGGGAATCCCCACCCTACCAAGTGATAGAAATTTCATCGAACGAGAAGGCCCATGTAGTATCAGATGAGAAGTTGGCTCAAATACCAGCAAACATATTCATCGGTAGGTTTGAAGCAGCCGACAGCATGAAAATAAATACCACTATCTTCCCTAAGGATCTCTGGAATCCACACAAACAACAGGAAGTGCTTGAGGAAGGAGCCACCTTTAGATGGACACCTTCTTTCAGCTATAAACATGGGGAACGTATTTTTAGAGAGCACATGAACTAATGACGTCAATTCAATACAATGAAGAAGCAATGTTGATAGATAAGGATGGAGCAAAAGTCAAAGTCCAAAGAACCTCAGATATGATAAATCACACCCTACACTTGCCATCAAGAAACCACAACCTGCTTCTAAAGACAAAAGTTGTAGACAATGACAGCGAGGGCACAAATTTACATATAAAGACTTGGTGGACTCTGTGACAGAATTGCCACTTCATCTCATCACACAACATCCAAATGTCCAAAATCCACTAAGATATAATGAACCGAACCTCCATATTGCCATGGTGATGGCCATTGAACTATCAAAGCAGAGAATAATAAAATGTGATCTCGACACATACATTCTAGAGAATCTAGTGGAAACAAATCTGAAGAACAGTGACCGCAAAAAAAACTATATGAATGGGAGACTGTTGTTGACCAAGATTGGATACCAAGCATTGGGCATGATCGATGATCTACCATAGGCAGATACACAATTAGAATTAATACATAGATCTAAACATGCAGTTAAGCCAGTAAGCAGGACCCTCCATAGTACAACACCCCAAGAAAGTAGATGGACAAAGTTTCAAAAACAAAGAAGTCTCACAGTGAGGAAATAGAATCCATCATAAAACTAAGCAAGGACACACCGTCATAATACAAATTCTTTGATGATAAGGAAGAGGATGATGAGGGAAAAGAAGAGTACACGCTTCATCGGGTTTGTCTAAAACAAAGATCAAGTGAGCATAGAGATCCCATACCGATCTCTCAAGAACAAAGATATATGGAAGAGGCTCAATCACAAAGGGAGGAGCTCCACAACTAGAGAGCTAAATAAAAGACAAATTTAGGAGCTAAGGCTGATGATGAAGGAGAAGACGACTAGGACAAGCAGTTGGAGCAACAGAAGGTGGAACGATTGAACAAATCAAGCAATACAAAAAAAGAGCGGCCAAAGAAGACTTGGAGGTTTCTGGTGAAATGCAGCAACAAATATGAGACGAACTAAAGCATAAAGCGGCTCAAAGAGAACAACAAGAATTCAAAAGAAAAATGGTCAATGATCTCGAGTCATCTGACAAGTCTTCCAAATCTCCAAATTCTACAAACAAAAGAAGAAAGGATAGAGGAGGAGGGTGGTGTGGATCTGTTGGAAAATCCATATCAAAAACATTTCATCAGGCTCAAACCAACCAACCAGCCCTCCTTCAACTCAAGAATCTACGGGCCAAGAAGCTGATCAAGAGAATGTTAAGCGGACAAAAAAATGTCAAAAGAAACATCAGAGCAGGTGTTACCAGCACCACAATCAAATCAAGCAACAGACAAGACAAAAGACAAGGGAAAGGAGCAGGCTCCACTGCCACCTCAAGAGCAAGGAGAGAATGGCAAGAAAGAGTCAGCAATAGGGAAAGAAGAAGCTAGCACAAAGGACACAACCAAAGCTGGTGCCTCCTCGCTCAAAGGCCATAATAAAAGAAGGAAAGAGACAGATCATCTCCTTTGACATTGACGATCATTTGAACAAATCAGACTTTAGTTCCAATGTCAAAGAGCACTCCAAAAATTAAGAGGAGTGGATTTAGAAGAGACCAAAGAAAAAGTAGCTAAAGCACTCGAAGCAAATCAGTAGCTACACTACAAGGTTGAAGAATTACAAGGCATACAAATAGAGCTCCAAGTTAAACTACAACGAGAAGAAGCAAGTGCTGCCATTACTATCAAGAACCTCAAGCCTTTAATGAAGCCCACACAAATCTACAAGCTAAAAACAACGGCTAGAAGAAGAAATTACAAAAGAGCGGCAAAAGAACGTGAAGCTAGGGGAGGGTTGTCAGTAAAAGACTCACACAACTCCTAGCAATGCAAGACACCCCATCCCCTTCTTCTACCTTGGCAACACCGGCCTCAACTTTACAAGAACTAAAAGATCTTAAAGCGGCTCTAGCTCAGGAACAATATGATAGACAAGCCATGACTGCAGGGCATAAGGCCATTCAAAAAGAAAAGAATGATGAAATTTCATTGCTCCAAGGATATTTGGCTAAAGCAAAGGAAGAGATGGAAGCTCAAAGCACCGCACATGCCCTCGATATACAATAGAAGGAGATAGCCATTAGTGCCATGAGGGCTCAACCAACATCAGTGGAAGTCCCTCTAACAACTGGGCAACAACATATGAGCATGGAACTTCCCTCTGTAGAACTGTCAAGCATGTCTACAGAGGCAGGGCTACATGATTTAGAAGACATAGTAGATCAAATAGATGTCAGAGAGGAGATTCAAGGATGGATTTTAGAAGTGTGTGACCCATCCCACAAAGAATATATGCAATACAAACTCAAGGTATTGGAGTTGGCCACACTATTGATGATCACACCTGATAAAGTGGTCAAAAACCACGGGCATAATATGATATCACTACCACCGATGAGACACAAGTCCCTCCTTTGGAAGAAGAAGATGATACCTAGTCCCGAGCCCAACCACAAAGGGGATTACAAAGATGTCCGTGTAATGACTACTCAAGGTCAGATGATCCTCGATAACCAACCTCTATGGAGGAAAAAATGGCTTGTAAAATGCCCATGAAATCTACTATAGGATTGCACCGCAACATCTCAGGATTGATCTGAATTATTGCCCTATCAATAGAAGGCAATCTTGGGATAGTTTCTATAACTAGCAAAGCAAAAGACCAGTAGTGTTAAACTACCCAATTCTCACAAAGACAGCAGGAAATTTCCCTCCAACAAAAAAGTATATGGTCAATATTTTACAGGGAGTCATCAATCAAACGAAGGATGTTAATTTGACATGCCAAATGTTGGTCAAGATTTCAAAAATGATCATCACATGCATCACCGCATTTGAGGATATAGAAGCAGCGGAACATCCACAGTAGGTCTTCCTAGAAGGAGGCAAAGGGCTATAGGAACTGGAGATAGATATTCCAAGCCAAAACATTATCATGAGGTTGTATGTCCGTGTCATTTTCCTGCCCTTTCACTACATGCAAACATTGGAAGAGGCCTTGATAACCGGGTTCTTTGAACTTGATTCATTTTTTTTCAACCCCATGACAAAGAATCTACCAGATTTCCATATTGCTTATCAGAGCACTTTGAGTAACAATCCATTCAGGTAATTGGCAGCCAAAGTAGAAATTGAAGCAAGGGAAGAAAAGTTCAAACATCTCATCCACACTTTGGAGAAGCGAACACTGGACTATTAAAGAAGGATACATCCAGGCATCCAATTGTTGCCAAAGCCAAGCAAAAACACTGAGGAGCAGACAAAGACAGTTTGCATGAGGGCGTGCAAAGACTAGGAAGGGGGGAATGCTAGAAGTCAAGCCAGAGGGGCGCCCTTCGAGTCAACCCCTTCTTCCATGAGCCCAAAATTTCGATGTATATCCATTGTTTTTTCGAAAACCTTGTAATTATTCGATCATCTTTGATAATAGATGGGAAAGCTTTGAGAAGCTAAGCTATAAAATATGTAGTGAATTTTGAGTCCAGTAAAGTCGGACACTGGCCAAGATAGCCCTAGGTATAAAGTCTATTTTGTAAAGTGGGAAAAGGACCCTTTATCATTATCAAGTTTTGAGTTTGTAGGGTACGACTGAGAGTGACTCCTCTTTTGAAACTTCTAATCCTCATATCCTGAGCTCTAGTAGTGACATTTCAATTTTGAAACTTGCAATGTGTTCCTTGTCCATTGCTCTTTCATTCAATTATATTCATTGTTAATTTTGTGGTGTTTTGTGACTACACATTAATAGGATAAATTTGTTGATTTGAGTGCATAAATGAGTGTTTTTTAATATTTCGACCAAGGATGACCTTTTTGAAATGTTTTGTTGCAATTTTTGAGACCTTGATCATGATGGATTGAGATTTTGGTACCTCATCAAAATGAAACGGTCAAACTTGGTAGGTTAGTGCCCCTAAGTTTCTTAGACGTCCTCTTAAAGTTTTGTAGCATTTGGACTCCGTTCGAGTGCCAAAACAGGTTGATGACTGAGTGCGTGGTGACATAGAACATAGGTAGATTACAAGATCCGAGAGCGAGAGATTTGCATGTGATAGAGATAGTGTCACTCCATAGGTCCACTTCTTGAGGTTGACACCCTCAAAGAGTCTCTATGCCCCATCCAAGTCGCTTCCCTAAGTATTGACATTATGTTAGTGTTGGAAAGCTATGCTACAAACGTCCGTCACGGCGATCCGCTAACAAGAATATAGAGCTTCCAACTGCTAGCAGAGGATTCCAATGAAATGGTGTTGCAAGCTCACATGGCAAGGACATCCAATCACACCAATATTTGGTAAGATATTCGTAAATGACAACATGCTAATTAGTAAACCAACATAGCAAGAAAATGTTGGTATGCTAGTTAGCATGTCATGAATGCTAGTTAGCATATTGTGTATGGTAGTTAGCATAGTGGCATGGTGGTTAGCATACTTTGTATGCTAGTTAGCATACCCAGTTATACTATGTATGCTAGTTACCATAGTCTATATACTCGCTAGCATAGTGGGTATGGTGGCTAGCATAATGTGTATGCTAATTAGTATACCCAATACATGGAATGCTATACATGTTATGCTAGCTAGTATACATGTTGAGTATGTTATGCTAGTTAGCGTACTGTGAATGCTAGCTAGCATATTGTGTATGCTAATTAACATAGTGGACATGGTGTCTAGCATTACATTGTATGCTAGTTAGCATACCCAATTATGCTCTATATGCTATTTAGAATAGTTGGTATGGTGGCTAGCATACTGTGTATGCTAGTTAGGATATCCACTATGCAAGTTAGCATACCCAGTACATGAAATGCTTATTGGCTAGTTAGCATATTGTGACTGCTAGTTAGAAAATTGTGTATGGTAGTTAGCATAGTGGGCATGGTGGTTAGCATACTTTGTATGCTAGTTACCCAATTATGCTATGTATTCTAGCTAGCATAGTCTATATAGTAGTTAGCATAGTGGGTATGGTAGCTAGCATATTGTGTATGCTAGTAAGCATACCCAGCACATGGAATGCTATACATGTTATGCTAGCTAGCATACTTGTTGAGTATGTTATTATAGTTAAAATACCCAATTATGCTATGTATGCTAGCTAGCATAATCTGTATGCTAGTTAGCATAGTGGATATGGTGGCTAGCATACTGTGTATACTCGTTAGCATACCCATTATGCTAGCTAGCATACCTACTACATGGGATGCTAATTGAATAGTTAGCATACTATAAATGCTAGTTAGCATATTTTGTATGCTTGTTAGCATAGTGGACATGGTGGCTAGCATACTTTGTATGCTAGTTAGTGTACCCAATTATTGTTAAGTATGGAACCTAATTTACCTCTTGTAATTTTTAAACGCACATTTGTAACAATCCATCGTGCGTGAGGAAAATCACTTGCCAAAAAACCAAAAATTCATATCCATCATCAAAATATTCCTTTTTGACAAAATATTATGGCAAGACGCACTCGAAAAGTGGCCAAAAAATGACCGGCCAATTGGCCGGTGGCCGAATTCAAGGTGGAGTTGTCTTCTCAGGGGTGGCCACACATGGGCACATTGGAGAGTCCAACTTGGACTTTTCTACACAAGCATGACTACACACGGTAGCCTCTCATGAGAGAGGGTAGCCCTTTTTGGCCTATAAAAGGAGGCCGCTTCTACACACAAAATGCATTGTGGTGCATTGTGAAGTTGATGAAACAACGTGCATGTGAGGTGGTGAGAATGAATCAAGATGGGAGCTCCATTAAGGGTATAATCCCTTTGTAGCCTACTTCTAGTTTGAAGTACTAAAGCCATTGAGAGGCTGCTTTCCCGTGGACGTAGCCCACATTAGGTGAACCACGTGTATCATGTGATCTCTCTCTCTCTCTCTCTCTCTCTCTCTATTCTATAATATCTTGTGTGTGAAAATCATCTCTCTCCATTAAGTAACCTACTCTAATATCTACTTAGCTACGCCCTGCTTCCTAACAATTGGTATCAGAGCAAGGTTTGCTCGTAGCTAAAGTATCTCAAGGAAAGTTTTCCTTGAATTAAGTGGGAGTAATTGGTGGAGGAAGGGAAGCTCAAGATTGCGAAGTTCAACGCCAAAAATTACCAACACTTGAAGATGTAGATTGAAGACTATCTCTATCAGAAGGACCTTTATTTTTCACTAGGTGGTCTTACAAAGAAGCCTGCAACAATGGCAGATGAAGCATGGATTTTTCTTGAATGAAAGGCATTAGGAAAAATCTAGCTAAGCTTCGCGTTAATGGTGGCCTTCAATGTTTTGGAGATGAAGATTATGCAGGACTTGATGAAGTCACTTGTGATGGCCTCTATGAGAAACCATCAACATCTAATAAGGTGTTTCTCATGAAGCGCTTGTTGAATCTAAAAATGGAAGAGAGTGGTTCAGTTTCAAAACACTTAAACAACTTTAACACCAACATAAGTCAACTTCAATTTTGGTGAAGGTCAATTTCAACAACGAAGTGCAAGTCCTCCTTATACTATCATCTCTATTGGATAGTTGGGACAGCCTTGTGATGGTTGTAAGTAATTGAGTCTCTGACACAAACACTCTTAAGATTGATGATGTTGTGGGTGTTCTTCTAAGCAAGGAAATGCAAAGGAGAAGCACTAGTGAATCATCAAGTGCTGCACCGTCAACCAAAACGAGGGGAAAATTGACGGAGAGTTTTAAAAATCAAAAGAATCATGATCGCACAAGGTAGAGCAAGTCACACACAAAGTCAGTTCTTGAATGTTGGAATTGTGACAAGAAGGGCCATGTGAAGAAGGATTGTTGGTCCAAGAATAAGAAGGACTCAAAGTCTCAAGACAATAAGCCAACATCGGAGCCCAATGTGGCAAGTAAAGTAGAGCAAGATGCTCTAATTCTCTCATTAGACAATGTGTTTAATTTTTGGATAGTAGATTTAGGGGCTTCATTTCATGTGACACCACACAAGAAACATTTCCAAGATTATAGCAAAGGTAATTTCGGGTATGTGTACTTGGGAGATGATGAAGCTTGTGAGATTTTTGGCAAAGGTACAGTTTGTGTCAAAAATGTTAATGGAAATGAATGGAAGCTTAAAGATGTTAGACATGTTCCTTCTCTTCACAAAAATTTGATCTCTACAGAACAATTGGACGATGAAGGTCACAACATTTCATACAGAAACAAACATTGGAAGACCTCAAAGGGATCTTTGGTGGTTGTTGCCAAAGAAAAAAAGGCTGGTACACTCTACTTGTGTACTGTTAGCATGCAATCTTCAACTTGTGCAACAACTACATAAGTCGACATTGCGGTGTGGCACTACAGGCTTGGGTATATGAGTGTCAAAGGAATGCAAATACTTCAATCAAAGAAGCTTCTACCAGGTTTGAAAGAAGTGGACTTAGAAAACAAAGAAAAGATATAGGTGATAAGTACATGGATCTTGAGGATGGTGAAGACTCAAAGAGTGCAAGTGATGACAACGTGCAACAATGTCAACCAAATGAGGAGCCTCAACCTATGCCCCAAAGATCTACAAGAGCAAGTAGACCTCCAAGAAGGTTTGTTCCTTCCTTCAACCATCTTTTGATCTCAGATTCTGGAGAGCCGGAATCATACAAAGAAGCTATGCATTACAAATACAAAGAATAATGGATGAAGAGAATGCAAGTGGAGATGGATTCATTACATTGCAAACCAAACATGGGAGTTGGTTGAGTTTTCAAAAGGTAAGCGGACAAAGCAGAACAAATGGGTGTACAAGCTAAAGGAAGAAGAAGGTGGGAAGAAAAGGTACAAGTCCAAGCTTGTGATCAAAGGGTTTTCTCAAAAGAAAGGTATTGACTTCAATGAAATATTTTCTCATGTTGTAAAAATGAAATCAATTAGGCTTGTCTTAAGCCTTGTGGCTGATCATGACTTAAATCTTAAATACGAGATTCCCTCATGGTGACTTGGAGGAGGAAATTTACATGCTTCAACCAAACGGGTATGAAGTAAAGGGTAAGGAGAAAATGGTTTGCAAATTAAAGAAAATCTTGTATGGTCTAAAAAGCATCAAGACAGTGGTACTTAAAGTTTGATCGATGGATGTTAGATTACAGATTCAAAAGATGCAATTCATATCACTGCATCTACACAAAGAATCTGGGAGATGGGAAGTTCATCATCCTAATGTTGGATGCTGATGACATGCTGATTGCAACTGCTAACATGCAGGATATCAAAGACCTAAAAGAGGAGTTGTTTAAATCTTTTTCCATGAAAGATTTAGGTGATTCAAAGAGGATACTCGGCATGAAGATATCAAGGGATAGGACAAAGAAAGCAGTAAAGATATCTCAAGATGATTACATCAAGAAGATACTACAAAGGTTTGCAATGCAAGATGCAAAATCAATTTCTACACCTTTGGCTAGTCACTTTAAACTAAAGACGCAAGAGGAGATACCCCATATGTCTAAAGCTCCATATGCTGCAACGGGGTGATAGCATGTTTAGGTGGTACCACTTTTTACACTTTTTGGTGGTACCACCAATAGCACCTAGTTGGAGGGAAATTCAACGTTTTTCAAATTTGGGAAAAAAGGGAAAATAAAATTCTAAATTTTCATACAATATAATTTATGTACCTATAATCTAGATGCATACGAGCCATTATAGGGTGGAGTGGTCCCCTTTTTTTGAACTGACAATCATCATGGCCTTTGTCCTCTTTCTCCTTTCCTCTCATGCAACTAGCTTGTCACTCGGAATCTTGCATGTACTTGTGTGCTCGCTCTGCTCCCATAGCTCTTGCTCCCCCCATTGCTCGTGCTCCCCCCATTGCATGATGTAGCCGTCGCGCTCTGCCCCCTCATTGCACCTGTCACACTCTGCCATATTCTTGGTGGAGCTCTACCCCATTGCCCCCAGCATGGAAGCATAAAGGCTGCAGCAACACCTTCTCCAGAGATGACTCCCAAGAAGAACACTCCCTCCAGGAAGCGCAAAAATCCAACTCAGAGCACGGAGTTGGTACAGCAGGCGCCCCCTGCAACAAACACCACATCACAGTAGACCCCCACAATAGCCACCACACAACAGTCCCTCCCAACACATGCGACATAACAAATGCCTTCAACAACCATGACACAACATTCCCATGCAACCAACACAACAATGTAGAACTTAGCAACAAACATGATCGCCAAAACTTCCCTCTCCAAATGCATGTTGTTGGTTGAAAAATATGCTCAGAAAGCTGAGTTCTACATCGCCTCATGTCTATGCGCCTCATGGCAATGCATGGCCAAAAATCATTTTTTTCAGCATTGGTTGCAAATCACTTTTCTCCATGACTTTGCTTGCAGCATCGGTGGAGTATTTGGTACTTTCCAAGTTTTGCTATTCTGCATTGCAGCTGCATGAGGAATATGGACTGAGCATAGAGGGAAAGCTGCCCAAGGATTTAACAGACAAGGACCTGCCACTTGAACAATGTTCAACACTGTTCAAGGTGCTAGAGAAGAAGAAGACTAAGGTCTTCCTCCACCAAGTGCATGACCACCTTTACAATGCATGCAGACTTCTGTATCAGAAGGTCTACCAGGATGCCCCCTCCACGGCGAGCTCATGACGAGGTTTGCTGAGGGGTTTGCATATGAATACTGCGATGCTGCCAAAGCAGACCCCGACAACCATAAGGTTGCATGGGCTTTGGTTGGGGATCAAGTATTAGAGAATGTCAAGAGCATGAAAGGGGGGCTCAATGGAAAAATACAGAAGTTCATGTCTGATTACGGCGTGAAGGAAGCCCCCACATTTGAAGGACTGATAGAGATGCTGTGGACGGTCCTACGGCGTCCATCAACACTCTACAACACATGTGGAGAGCCTCTCAACCCCTCTACACAGCATGGGTGGATAATCATGTTGATGACCTTGAGCAGCAAGCAGTGAAGGTAGAAGAGAAGGTGAAGTCTGCAAAGACAGTCCTGGCTGCAAAGCGGGATTTATGGTTGCGCAATGAAGGTACCTCCTCAGCTTGTGCACCCATCACTGCAGAGGCGGAGAGCCTCAGAGAGGAGGTGGAGAAACTGAAAGCCTCTCCAATAGAAAATGCAGCTGCGATTGCCAAAAAGGAGGCTGAAATTGGAGCCCTTACAAGGGTACTCTCCAAGTCCTTTGGATTCAATGATGCTGCAAGGATGAAGGGGGATGTGTCAGCCATGCAGGTACTCTAGTCTTCTCTATCTTTAAAGTGTATAACGTGCTAATAGTGGTTGCGAGTGGTCACCTTTTAAGCACTTACAAGCACTTTCAGTCACCTACAAGCTCTTTTAAGCACATGCAAACATAGGGAAATACCTGCAAGTGCTTGCAGGTGCATAAAAGTGGTTAAAAGTTCTTGCAAGTGCTTAAAAATGCGTGATTATCTAGCACTTGCAAGCACCTTAACCTCCTACAAGAACTTCCAAGCACTTTTAAACACCTAAAAATGCCTACAAGTGCTAAAAAGTGCCTAACTTTTATTCACTTGCAAGCACTTTGAACCACCATTTGGCATATTAAAGCACTTTGAAGAACTTTCAACCACTTGCAAACTCTTGCAAGTGCTTGAAGAAGATTCAAAGTGGTTAAAATTGCTTCAAAATGCTTTCAAAGTGATTAAAAGTGCTTTTTGTAATCACTTCAGAGCACTTTTAACCACTTTAAAGCACTTTGAACAATTTTAAGACCCTGCAAGCACTTGTAGGAGTTTGCAGGTAGTTGAAAGTGCTTGAAAGTGCTAAAAAGAGCTTCCAATTGCCTTTCAAAGTGCTGCAAGTGGACATATTGAGCACCAAGAAGCACTTTCAAGCACTTTTAAACACCTAAAAATGCCATCAAGTGCTAAAAAGTGCCTAACTTTTATGCATTTGCAAGCACTTTGAACCACATGCAGGGATACTAAAGCACTTTGAAGCACTTTCAACTACTTGCAAAGTCTTGCAAGTGCTTGAAGGTGCTTCAAAGTGCTTAAGTTTGCATCAAAATGCTTTCAAAGTGCTTAAAAGTTTATTCTGCAATCACTTCAGAGCACTTTGAGGAACTTTTAAGCACTTTAAAGCACTTTTAACCACTTTTTAAGACCCTGCAAGTGCTTGAAAGTGCTAAAAAGAGATTCCAAGTGCTAGCAAGTGCCTTTCAAAGTGCTGCAAGTGGATACATAGAGCACTTGTAGGCACTTGCAAGTGTCTACTGTTAGCCTTATATATTATTTCAATTTAGTGTTAATTGAACCTTAGCCTTTAGTTTCAGTCTTGAGTAAGAAATAGGCTTGTATCCCTTGGGTTCTGAAGGAATTTATTCTCTTGGCATGTTGTTACACAATGTAAGAGAAGCAATGGAATGAATGAGGGGTTCTGGCTATGGAGTATCTCAATTTCTGCCTATTCTCTGTATTCAGTTTTTGTGTTGTTCCTGAATCTATACTGCAGCCTGAACCGGTGTTGAACTGTGTTAATGTTGTATTGAAGTATTGAAATGCTTTGTATGATAATTATATGCAATTCCTCAACCCCCTAATGCCTCAATAACACTTGGAGATTCTGCTGACTTGGCGCGAATTTTGATCAAGTCAAAATGGGCAATGGGTCTAGTTGGGGCATATGGCGGTTGAACCTGAAGATTTACTAACCGCTTTCTCTAACTGGAAGTCAGCGGAAGAAGAGCAAGAAGAGTACAATCTGATCTTCCTTCAGGATTATTTTTCAAAACTACCCAGTGATTTAAAACTTTGGATTGCTTCAAAGGTGTTTCAGTATTATAAAGCATTGTTACTCCCATTTGGCTTATCCAACAGTCCAATTAGTCTAACTAATTGTTCCAGTAGTAGGCAACTCAGAATTTTCCTGAAAATTACAAGTAGAAGGAGATATGTATGAGTGATTCAGAGGATCCACCACCACCATCTCATATGGCACCAGGTTTCAAAGAGGAAGGTGGGATTCATGGTTGGAATCTCAACTTCAGAGAATAGGTAGTCAAGTAGTATAAAGTGCTTTGAGGTAGAAGGAGATATGTATGAGTGATTCAGAGGATCCACCACCACCATCTCATATGGCACCAGGTTTCAAAGAGGAAGGTGGGATTCATGGTTGGAATCTCAACTTCAGAGAATAGGTAGTCAAGTAGTATAAAGTGCTTTGAGGCACTTTTAAGCACTTTAAAACACTCTGGGGTACTTGAAATAGTACTATGAAGCACCACATGGAACTTTCAAGAAACCTGTCATGCACTTTGGTGCCCTTTGAAGCACTTTGGGGCACTTGAAAGCACTTTGAAAGCACTTCAATGCACTTTAAGAGCACTCTGAGGAACTTTGTGGCACTTGATAGCACACTGAAGCACTTTATCAGCACTTTGGTGCACTTTGGATGCACTCTAAACTACTTGGTAGCACTTTAAAAGCACTTTCAAGCACTTCGGGGCACTTCAAAGCACTCTGAGGTACTTTGTGTTAAGTATGGAGCATTTAACCCTTGTAATTTTTTGTGGTAAAAACGCATATTTATAAGGCCCCCATTATGAGGAGAAGCCATCGTGCATGAAGAAAAATCACTCGCCGGAAAATAAAATCACTAGTCGGAAACCAAAATTTTCACGCCCACCGGAATATTCCTTTTTGCCGGAATGTTATGGCCGGACGACGGGCGGAAAGTGATCGGAAAATGACCTGCGGTTGGTCGGTGGCCGATAGTCAATGGCCGGTGGCCGAATTCAAAAGCGGACTTGTCTTCTCAAGGGCAGCCACACATGGGCGGATCGAAGGGTCCGATTTGGACTTATCTACACAAGGACGGCTACACATGGCTGCCTCTCATGAGAGAGGGTAGCCCTTTTGGCCTATAAAAGGAGGCCATTTCTACACACATTTCATAGTGTGAAGTTGATGCAACAAGGTGGGTGTGAGGTGGTGAGAGTGAAGCAAGGCGGGAGCTCCAAAAAGGTATAATCCCTTTGTAAACCTACTTCTTGTTTTCAAGTACTAAAGCCATTGAGTGGCTGCTTTCCCATGGACGTATCCCACATTGGGTGAACCACGTATATCGTGTGTACTCTCTCTCTCTCTCTCTACTCTATAATCTCTTGTGTGTGAAAATTATCTCTCTCCATTAAGTAATGTACTCAATTATCTACTTAGCTACATCATATTTCCTAACACTCTGTGGCACTTTCAAGCACTCTGAAGCACTCTAAAGTATTTTGAAGCGCTTTGAAACACTTTGAAGCACTATGCGACACTTTAAATCACTTTTGGGCACTTGAAAGCACCCTGTGGTGCACTTGGAGAACACTCTGAGCACTTTGGGGCACTTTAAAGCACTTCAGGTCACTTGAAAGTATTGTGAAGCACTTTGTGGCACTTTCAAGCAGCACGTGGCACTTTCAAGAAACTTGTCATGCACTTTGGTGCCCTTTGAAGCACTCTGCAGCAGTGTAAAGCACTTTGGGGCAATTGAAAGCACTCTGAAGCACTTCAATGCACTTTAAGAGCACTCTCAGGCACTTTCTGGCACTTGATAGCACACTAAAGCACTTTACCAGCACTTTGGTGCACTTTGAACTACATTGGTGCACTTTGGAAGCACTCTAAACTACTTGGTGACACTTTAAAGGCACTTTCGAGCACTTTGTGGCACTTCAAAGCACTCTAAAGTACTTTGAAGCACTATGAAACACTTTGAAGCACTATGCAACACTTTAAAGCACTCTTGGGCACTTGAAAGCACTCTGAAGTGCACTATAAGGATTCTTTGGAAGCACTTGAGTGCTATTTAAGAGCATTCTGAGGCACTTTATGGCACTCTGCAGCACTCCAAATTACTTTAGAGTTTAGAAAGAACTCTAAGCACTTTGAAATACTTTGTGGCACTTTCAAGCACCATGAAGCACTTTAGTGCACTTTGGAAGCGCTCTGAAATACAATGAAGTACTTTTTTAGCGCTTTCATGCACACAGAGATGCACTTTTTTGGCGCTTTCAAGCATTTGCAAGCTCTAAGTGATGCACTTTGAGACACTTATAAAGAACTTCAAAGCTTTTGCAAGCACCCAAAATTACTAAGTAAAGCATTGTGACACACTTTCAAGATGTGCTGGCTGATACGCCTGAGGTAAATCAAGGAGATGCACTAGATGCACCACATGTGCCTTCCTGCCGATTCTCTTTCGAACGACATTGGGGAGATGCAGGTTTCCATTGACCAAAATTGAAACACGATTTCTCTGATTGCGATTGTTAAGGTATTGGTCCTATGATGTTGACGTTGGCACGTGTCTAAGGGAAGTGACCCCTCCTCCATATCAGTTTGCAGTCGGAAACAGGCTCCGTGACATTTCTTTGATGAAGTCCTAATGCCTTCGCAACATCATTACTGCTCATTACATTGTCAGTCCCATTGACACCATTGAGGCATGCCATGACAATAGCCCGTTTCAAAAATAGCTCATTGTTTGAACGAGGAGTCTTCACCTCAAACAATGTATAACAAATGTTAGAGAAAATCAGCCTCTCAACTGTCTCCGATGTGGGTTGCAACATTGAGAACGTTGGATGACTGAGAAGTTGTTGTAGAATGCTCCATTGAAGACCCTTGAAAAGCCCGTTTGTTTGATTACGCCAACACTTAGCAACCGCCCTATAGATTTTCTTTGCCTCCTGCTCATCAATGTCACCATCCTCTCGCGCTCGTGCCATTCTTTTTTGCATGTTTCTTTGTTCCCTCTTCTTTGCAGCCCAATAGTTTTGTAGACTTGGCAAAAGATCCCTTGGCATATGCTGTGTGGTAGATAATGGAGGAAGGTAAAGGGGGTTTTTACTACCATTATGAGTATTATATGATTCCATGTGGAACATGCGAGGATGCTATTGACACGACAATGAAGACAGTCAAAACAGTGCCATAGTACTCACACACACACACACACACACACACACACACACACACACACACACACACACACACACACACAGAGAGAGAGAGAGAGAGAGAGAGAGAGAGAGAGAGAGAGAGAGAGAGAGAGAGAGAGGTTTCATTGAAGCTGAATATGGTTGGAAATGAGAAGTTGGTTGATATGGCTTTGTGCTGCGTTTGCGAGCACCTACAACGGCTATGGAGGATTGAGAGAGAGAGAGAGAGAGAGAGAGAGAGAGAGAGAGAGAGAGAGAGAGAGAGAGAGAGAGAGAGAGAGAGAGAGAGAGAGAGAGAGAGAGAGAGAGAGAGCACTGAGCCCGCAAGCCTGCTAGACGTTGCATGAGCCCAACACTGGAGGCTATGGAGAGAGAGAGAGAGAGAGAGAGAGAGAGAGAGAGAGAGAGAGAGAGAGAGAGAGAGAGAGAGAGAGAGAGAGAGAGAGAGAGAGAGAGAGAATGGGCACAAGAGGAGGTGGAGGGACCCATTGAGACAGCGCTACAGAGAGCCTAGAGGAGTGGCGGCAGTGAGAGGGAATTTAAATGCGCAGACAGTTTGCTACTTTAAGATTTAGTATTAAAATGAAATGGAATTTACAGCCCGCCTAAATTCTAACCTCCTAGCCAAGAAGATTTTATCTTTCCTTTATATGAAATGAAAATGAA
Source organism: Adiantum capillus-veneris (assembly GCF_014529385.1). Lineage (NCBI taxonomy): Eukaryota > Viridiplantae > Streptophyta > Polypodiopsida > Polypodiales > Pteridaceae > Adiantum > Adiantum capillus-veneris. Next base: position 115,694,921 of record NC_140949.1, on the reverse strand, counting down.
TAACCACCCATTTCATCTCCTCCAAAAGGAGTGTCCAAGACACTCCTTTTTGGTACCACCTAAACATGCTATCACCCAACGGTAGGTTCTCTAATGTATGTTATGTTTTGGACAAGACCAGATATTGCACATGGAGTGGGAGTTGTGAGTAGGTTCAAGGATAATCTAGGTAAAGAGCATTGGCAAGCTGTGAAGTGGGTACTTAGGTATCTAAAGGGGACAACCACAAATGCTTTGTATTTTGGAGGCTTTGACATTTTCTTGCAAGGGTATGCTCATGCAGATATGGCAGGTGAAAAAGATAATAAAAGGAGCACTACTTAGCTATGTCTTCATGATTGACATCAATAAGTTGGGCTTCAAAGCTGCAAAAAGTGGTCTCACTTTCTACCACGGAAGTAGAATATGTAGCAATGACGGAGGCAAGCAAGCAAAGACGGAGGCAAGCAAAGAAAGTTTGTGGCTTCCTTCTTGGAGGAGCTTGGATACATGCAAGACACTTATGTCTTGTACAGTGACAGTCAAAGTGCCATTCATCTTGCAAAGAAATCAATCTTTCACTCAAGGACAAAGCACATTGAGGTGAGATATCACTTCATACATACTCTTTTGGAAGAGGGACAGCTAAAGCTAGAAAAGGTGCAAACATGTTTACAAAGGTGGTTAATAAAGAGAAGTTCAGCTTTTGCTCATCTTCAATCGGCATTCAAGGATAAGAAGCCAGGATGGAAACCAATCATAGTTTTGATGTGAAGATTAGACTCCAAGTGGAAGATGGTTAAGTATGGAGCCTAATTTATCCCTAGTAATTTTTAGTATTAAAAACACACATTTGTAAGGCCCCCATAATGAGGACAAGCCATCGTGCATTAGGAAAATAACTTACCAAAAAACAAAAAATGTTAGGAAATAAGACGTAGCTAAATAGATATTTGAGTAGATTACTTAATGGAGAGAGGTAGATTTCACACACAAGAGATTATAGAGTAGAGAGAGAAAGAGAATACACAGGATATACGTGGTTCACCCAATGTGAGCTACGTCCACGGGAAAGCAGCCACTCAATGGATTTAGTACTTCAAAACAAGAAGTAGTTTACAAAGGGATTATACCCTTAATAGAGCTCCTGCCTTGCTTCACTCTCACCACCTCACACCCACCTTGTTGAATCAACTTCACACTATGAAATGTGTGTAGAAATGGCCTCTTTTTATAGGCCAAAAGGGATACCCTCTTTTATGAGAGGCAGCCATGTGTAGCCGCCGTTGTGTGAATAAGTCCAAACCGGACCCTCCAATCCGCCATGTGTGCCTGCCCTTGTGTAGACAAATCCGCTTTTGAATTCGGCCACCGGCCACCGGCCATTGACTTTTGACCACCGGCCACCGGCCAACCGACGGTTGTTTTCCGACCACTTTCCGGCCGCCGTCCGGCCATAATATTCCGGCGAAAAGGAATATTCTGGCGAGGGAAAAAAAAAGTATCGGGGGCTTCTGCCCCCGAGGCCCCTAAAGTTGCCCCTGATTTTTAGCCATGAAAATTTTGGTTTCCGACGAGTGATTTTTCTTTACGCACGATGGCTTCTCCTCATAATGGGGGCCTTACAAATGTGTGCTTTTACCACAGAAAATTACAAGGGTAAATCAGGCTCCATACTTAACAACAAATTCATGCACATCGTCAAAATATTCCTTTTCATCGGAATATTATGGCCGGACGGCGGCTAAAAAGTGATAAAAAAATGGTCCACTGGTTGGTCGATCGCCGGTGGCCGACAAATTCAAGCCCGACTTGTCTTCTCAAGGACGGCCACACATGGGCGCATTGGAGAGTCCAACCTGGACTTGTCTACACAATGACGGCTAAAGACGACTGCCTCTCATGAGAGAGGGAAACCCTTTTTGGCCTATAAAAGGAGGCCTCTTCTACACACAAAACGCATTGTGGTGCATTGTGAAGTTGATGAAACAAGGTGTATGTGAGGTGGTGAGAGTGAAGCAAGGCGGGAGCTCCAATAAGGGTACAATCCCTTTGTAACATACTTCTAGTTTGAAGTACTAAAGTGCTAGCAGAGAGCTAATCCATGTAACATTTTTTGGGAGTTTCATTGTAAACATTTATTCTTTTGATAAATTGGGAATATTGTAACTCCTATTTGACGAGTGGATATTGTAATCTATGAGCTAGAGCTATAAGTTTCTTGATTGTATCAATTAATCCTTGGTTAGAGCTCCCAGATGCTTAGTTTTTTTACCTAAGAAACCTTGGATAAGGTATAAAAGCCAATTTTGTAAAGTTTTTATCAAGTTTTTGATAATGAAATACACAGTGCGAGCTTACGGCGCTCTCTTCTCTACTTCTCTTGCTTCAATCTCCCTTGTCAGCTGTCACATTGCAGTGCTGTCTATTGCGTTGCAACCACAAGTAAGAGCTCTACACATTGATGTAGGTATATCATGATACATTGTAGCATTTGATGTCATCAACTCGTGGCCTAATTTTATCATAAGTACAAATTTAAGCTAAGGAATCACAAAGTAAGTATAGATGGGATATTGGGACATCATTGCTAAGCATTTAGATGCATTCAGGGTCAGAACAACTATGTCACAATCTCACTGCTTTTAATAATTGCATTTTTCCACTGATTGAAAGTGAGATTTGAGACCATAAGCATGTGTGCTTAGGTCTTATATATTATCCTAGAAGTTTCATATCATTCAGATGTCGTTTAATACTGTAACGATCATGGTTTGCTTGTCGATTAGCGACTAGCTTTTGATGACCTAGGTCATTTGAGTATAGCTTGAGTTAGACGTGAATTGTCTGTTGTTTTCCAAGAGATTGACACCCTCTTGTAGCCTCCATGCACTAGTCAAGTCAGCTTCGTCCCATGGATTGACAATTATGTTTGTGGTTCTCACTATGTCTGCAATAAGATAAGAGTGAGGTTAGGAAACCCATCTACATTTGGTGCCACTGCCGAGGATGAGTAAACCTAAACTAGGGAAAACAAGAGTGTATAGTGTAGATGTCCTTTATCTTCCTCTAGGATCACCTACAATTAAACTTTCTCTTTGAAACCGCATAGCTTAAGAGTGTCGTCTTTTGGTAGCTTGGGAGTAGATTTTACTTGCTAAGTACCTTGTAGGATTGTAGGATTTGGTTGGGATTTTGAGAATGATTGATGGACAAGACAAGTCTCAAGATCAATGCTCAAGAAACCATAAAAAACAAGAAAACAAGTGTTTGTGGACACCTTCCACAACCCAAATGCAGCAGAACCTAGGAGTAGGGTAAGTAGAATCCAAGGTGGAATCTCAAATCATTGCTCACTCCAAAAGAATCATCTGTGAGTTGTTTTTGTGAAGTTACCGAATTTCAGGTCTACGACTTGAAACAACATCAAAAGACTGTTAACCACTGAAATCGACTGGAGATTGTGCTCATAAAAGTTGTATGAATCAGTGGGTAAAATAAGGATGCATTTGAGGTAAGTTTTCAAGAGTTGGCCAAAACTCAAATTATTTATATTTTCTTGAGAGTTAAGGCCAAATTAAGTTTTGACTTGACTAAGAGGCTTAAAACATGTCACAAAAAGATCGACTATTGAAAAATTGCAAAAAAATGTTCATTTTAGGCCAAAAGTAAATAATCGCGATTATTCACACTTTGCTCAAATTGATCAAGATTGATACAGAGACTCTATGCATGATTACAAACATCTTTTGTCAAGAGTCATAGAGTTTGGATCACAAAACACACCCAAAAACTTGATACAAACCGAAATCTGTACTGATTGTCGAGAAATTGTGTTTGACTTGATAAATCTTGTTCAAATTTTGTGAAACTTGACTTAGAGACTGTATACTCAAATTGAGCTTAACATGTGTGTATACTCAAATGATCAAAATTATGCTAATGATCAAATCACTGTGGATTGCAGATTAGGCTATTCAAAGCCCAAATTTTCATCATTTCAAAGGCTGCAAATCAATTCTGACACTTTTGAGCTAGACTTAAATCAACTCTTATGAGTCTAAGAGCAATCAACTACCAAAAGTACCTTGGAAAAAGCAGTCTTCTCAAACTTGAGCAGGAGTAATTCTGCTAATCAACACCACGATCTGCTAAGAGATAGATCTTAGAGACCAAGACAACATGGATTCAAGTCGAGCCAAGAGTTCAAATGCACAAGAACCAAAGCTAAGCAGTAGCAGTAGCAACACATACACAACTGCAACCGAGCGAATTTTACAGCTATCTGGCTACAATGGAGATAAGGTTTTGTATACAGATGTGGAAGGCCATATGTATCTTATGAGTGGCAAAAGCAACACATGAGCCACGATCCAATTGATCAGAGTAAAGCTAGATTCAAAGACCTCCTAGATGTTCACAGACTTCAGTGGAGCTAGGTATTGCAAGCTCAAAGACGAGGTGCAGATAGAAGTGCAAAAGATGGATCCAAGTGGTTATCCAAAAACCTGCACAAAGCCCGCAAAGCATCCATTAGTGCATATGCAATCAGGATCATTGTACATGGATTACATTGGTTAAATCTACCGTCAAGAGGATCCAACAGATCAGTCAATTGAAGCCAATCTAATTGGAGAACCGAGTCAAAGACATTATAAAGGTCAAGATGGAGCAGTCTACAACTTGATGCTCGGTGTTTTAAAAGAAGTTGCTGACAACTTGGCGAGTATAGAAGCTGAAACTTCTCAGCTAGAGCTTGACATGATAGAACCAAATGAAATACCACCAATCATGGCGTATTTCTTATATTGTGGAAGAAAAAGTGGACATTATCATGAATATTGTCCAAGAAATACAGACAATAGGGACGCGTCAACTACCGAGCAAAGCATGGAGCAAACCAAAAACTTGAATCCCGATTTATCACCAAAGGTCAAAAAGAGTGTAAGGTTTGCAAATGATTTTCTATCCACTACCACAAGTGAGCAATCATTCACGAGTCTAAGGGACATCTTAAAGCAAATTATGTTAGCTTTGTATGGCACACATAATTCATATGCACACTATGTGGACCAAAAAGGGCAACTATACAAAAAGGATCAACTAGTGTTTGAACGGCCCACATCCTAGCTCATATAAGTGCGTGCAATGATAGATCAGAGAGGATGGTTCATTTTAGAGGATAGAATCTATTATAGCCCATCCTCTCTAGAGCTGAAGGATATTACTCGGGTGAACCCAGATATCTGTTCAGAGCCAAACTCTCCTCCATAAAAAATCAGACTTCGACGTTATGACAAAACGAGCACATACTTTGACCCAAATTGAGGTAGATATAGACGAGAGTCTAAAATCTATGATGCCATGGGTCCTGAAACCGCATAAGCTCATATCATAGGAGACCCATGGGTTAGACAATATCATGGCAAAGATAATGCTATCTACAGCTTGACTTGAGCAATAATTTGTCATGTTTCACGAAGATACATAGGAAACTATGCATAAGGTTTACAAATACCAAACATCAACAGTGCTATCCAAAGTGTGCCTTCACAATCCCAAAAGGTGAGACTAAACCAAAGCCAAATAGTTTTGAACTCTCATGATGGAGCAGGCTATAGTGATCACTCTAGGAAGGGGGGAGCTGTAATTCATCAAAATTAGCTCATGTACCAGGAACCGAAATGTCAGTTAGAAGCCCTAGAACTTCTAGCCAACAACTCTCTTCAAAGTAAAAACCATTGAAAGATCATATGGTTGTTGGAAGTTTCTAGTTAACCCAGACTCCCTCTGAATATGTAGACAAATGCTTCTATGAAGATCATTAGGGACAAAAGTTTCAGTTGATCTCCACAAATCAAAATCAAAAGCCAACAAATCCAATAGTGGTCAAGAAATTGCATGTGACCAAGCTCAGATATGCATATCGAGATATAGATGGCAATAAATACCAGCAAGTTCATGAACTTGTACAAATCCATACGGATGACCCGACTAAGTCAAGGACTATTTGAAGATGATGCAAAGCCTCAAGCTGCTAGAATAGGTGACAGGAAAGTCAAAATCAATGAAAGCTAAAGTCTAGAAGGCTACACAAAGGTCACCACAAAAATATCCTCCAAAGAGATAGACTCTACGAGAAAGTACAGTTGATCTATTATGATCAAGGGTTACCCAAATGCAGGCAAAAAATTCTCAACAGCTGTAATCAAAAGGTGCAGCATTACAGCAAAACAAGCCAACATCAACGAAAGCAGGTGATCAAGACAAAGCCAATGTAGAAAAAGTTTAACCCACGGACATCGCCACCACAAAAACACTCAATACAAAAAAAGATCTTGAAACGATCAAGTGCAACATTGTTGATGACAATGAAGAAAAACTCTCAAGTGAAGTAAAGTTAGATTTTCAGCTAAACAAGAACCTCATGTCTTTTCGCACTTGGAAAAAATGTGGCCAACCACAATTGGAAGATGCTCCTAAATTCATGAGCATACCTGAAAACAAACGAGCAGAATGTTGGGGAATTATCTCCACCGCCATTCAAGTAGGTCCACAGATCATCATCGCCCAATTCTATGTGATCACAGCAAAAGAGCTTACAGATAACATTATAATGGGACTGCCAATGCTCCAAAATATGTTAGAGATACAGAGTTCAAACATGATGGAGTCATCCCAGACAACAAAGAATGAAGTGGCAAGACTGGTCACTCATGGACGACAACACAAAGTCCTAAAGCACAGTTAAAATCGAGACTGATATCAAAGCAAATCTTATTGAAGATGATTCATCCCCATCGAAAATAACCTTAGAAGAGCTTAAAGCAAATTAGGCATCTCAAGAAGTGCAAATCAAAAAGAGCAAAGAGAAACCACGAAAGCTATCGAGCAAAGAATGCCACCAAGATAAGAAGTAAAGAAGATCAAAATTACAGACACCCAGGAAGCAATAAGAAGTCCAAAGATCCAGACATTGCCATCTAAATCAACTAATGAAAGTCAGATTGGGAAACAGAGTTTCAAGCCACCCTCCATAGAGACACATTTAGATCAAGATGAGACCATGAAAAAAGTAGGACAGAAATCTTCAAGAGCACCTCCAACGAGAATAGCTATTGTCCTCAGTAGTGTAAATGGAGCACGTGTCAGATGCAATGCCTATTGGATAAAGACGTAGAGTGCAATATGATTGCAAAGAACATCCAAAGGATTCTCCAACTCAGTCCATGAAAACTTGATAGAAAAACAATGCTAGGTATCCATACAGGTCAAAAAGACATGGTAGCTATTCTTAGCATCCAAAAACATGAAGCGCAGGTAAAGTTTCAAATAAAGCCTTCAAAAGAAATTCTTGTAGATGTCATCCTTAGACATCAGTGTTTAGACCAACACATGACCTACGGAGAAGATACAATGTTGATACTCTCTTTCCCAAGTGTTAGCAAGCAACAAATAAAAATACCATTAATGCTAGATTCAAAGTTGCAAAGTCACAAGAATCAACCATAAATCTTGCAAGACAAAGGTAAAGCGAAAGTGGACCTTCCACCAATTAGCACGAAAGGTGTGACAACATAGGCCTCTACATCAAAGAACCCTCGTGGATCAGATACTTCTAACAAGTCAGGCTTTCAAAACTTCAAGTCAATTGCTAGCCCAACTGAAACCTCTAAGGAGACACCCAGAAAAGCAAAGATATATCAGCCCAAGTACTCAAGAAATCAAAAGAAAGTAAAGCAAGTGTTTGTTCAGAGCAATTTAGTCAAAGTCAATGATTCGGTTTGGATTAAAGACAGAAAATCAACACAAAAATACAAGCACATGGGATGGATAGCATCTTAATGGAGCTTAATAGAACAGGAGTACTATAGAGGTAACATACAGATATGGATACTAAAACCTTGGGTAAGTGCATATGAAGTAATTTCAAGTCCCTCCCAAGAAAGAAGGCCCACAAGGTATCAACCTCACAACATTTCAGGATACCTAAGAAGCAGATATACAACAGAAAAACATCAAAAGATGCTACATTCTACCACAACTCTCAAGAGGATACATATCAAAGACGGATCTCAAAGAATCTTCCTCTTGGACAAGGATTCTACACAAAGATTTGGCTACCAATCAACCACAAGCCAAATGCAACTACACCAGACCTGCATGAAGATCTCAAGAACTCAACAAGACCTACAACAAAGCAAAGTCAACAAAGGAGATACAAAGGTCATCAAGAGATTTGGATTCCTAAGTCTTCCAATGCTCCTAGTCCAAAGCCAAATGCTGACAGTGAACAAAGGCCTACAACATCATCAAAGACTCTTATCAATAGGCCTAATTGGAGAATAAAATAGATAACAGAGTCTTCACAGTGAAAGAAGGACAACCCAACCAACACAAATGAAAATTCGAAGAAGATAAAATAGGTATGGAAAAATAAACCTTCAATTCCAACTTGGTCGTTCACTAATCCTCTTTTTTAGGATTCAAGCTTACTTTTACTTGAAGAAATGTTGGTAGTAAGCACAAGAATATAAAAATTCAAGTCGCCAGGGTGCAAAAAACACTCTTTGGCATAGTCAGAGTCACGCTGTTGAGCCACAAAATGAGCAAAGCATTAGTCCCAAAGCTTAAAGTTGTAATAAACTAGGTGCTAAGAGTAATAATTATTAGGCTTACGCTCAAGCTGGAAGAGTTCAACATATCTAAGTCATGTCGCTCATGCTGAATGAGATGAGTATAAGAGTCAAAGTCTATTAACTTACAATTGGTGGAGTGTCGTAGAGTCCAACATTCACGCACAATGCACAGTAAGATGAGAGCACATATCCTCGACAACGAAAACCATTCTTAAAGGGGTGCCAGCTTACAAAGCCATGTCATGTGATTTTATAGCTACACCATCTTTCAAAAGAACCCCTCAAAATATTTTTTACACGGCATATTGTTTTCCATGAATTTCTATGTATGCATATAGGATGTCCCATCATCGAACATATGCATTAGACACTCTTTTTTTGCTTCCCTATGCACCTTGAGTGGACTATAGCAGGCAAACCAATGTCCATCATGCTACCTTCATATATTTGTTGTCCTCTTATTTTAACATTTATCAACAATCAAATAATCCCTTCAGTACTTTATTGATATTTCCCATGCTAATCAGTACTTCATAATGTGCTTATTCCAAAGGCACTTTGTCTCCACTAGGTTTTTTTCCTTTGATCATCCAGGTATTAGACCCTAATTTAGATCCTCATTGTTCTACTTCCCTTGTACATACTTCTTATAGATAAATAGCAGCCTCATCATCTTTTACATCCTAGCCAACACTCTTTTATACCTTTTAAAATCTGCAAAATGCTACTTACGTGTATCCAAGTTTTTCATGAGTCTGAACAAGCGGGAGCCCCGTGGATGTCCTTTTGAGAAGGTACTCAGGGCTTATGCTATGATTTAAGTGGGCAACCTTCACAAGAAGCCTTTTATATCGGGTTCTTCACATGGCGTACAAATATTTTTAGATTGATGATCAACAATTTAACTACAAGGTTTGTCGGGTATTCAACCATAGAACTAAAGAATAGAGTTACTACTCAGTTTTTGCAAGTCCCTGACACAAAAAGGCGCATTCGATATCAAAAAGATCTTCAAGCACTTAAAGACTGCCTTGACAATCGTCAACCCGAAGACTACTTCATTCCATGAAACTATTTCAAGGGACGACACAGTCGAGGAGGGTGGGAATGCTAGTAGCAAGCTAACCCCTATAACATTTTTTGGGAGCTTCGTTGCAAAAACACTTATTCTTTTGATAAATCCGGAATATTGTAACTCCTATTTGACGAGTGGATATTACAATCTATGAGCTGGAGCTATAAACTTCCAAATTGTATCAGTTAATCCTTGGTTAGAGATCCCGGATGATTAATTTTTTACCTAAAAAACTTGGCTAAGGTAAAAAAGCCAAGTTTGTAAAGTTTTTATCAAGTTTTTGAATAATGAAATACATAGCGTGAGCTTACCACACTCTCCTCTTCTCTCTCCTTCTCTTGCTTACCATGCTCTCCTCTCCTCTCCTCTCTCCTTCTCTTGCTTCAATCTCCCTTCTCGGTTGTCGCATTGCGGTGTCGTCTATTGCGTTGCAACCACACGTAAGAGCTCTACTCATTGACATAAGCATAACATGATAAATTGTAGCATTTGACATCATTGACCCCGCGGCCTAGTTTCATCATAACTAGGAATTTAAGATAAGGAATCACAAAGTAAATATAGACGGGATATTGAGACATCATTGCTAAGCATTTAGATGCATTCGGGGTCAGAAACGACTAAGTCAAAATCTCACTGCTGTTAATAATCACATTTTTTTCCACTCATTGAAAGTGAGATTAGAGACCATAAGCATGTGTGCTTAGGTATTATATACTTGTCCTAGAAGTTTCATAGCATTCAAATGTCGTTTGATGTTGTAACGATCATGGTTTGCTTGCTAGCTTTTGATGACTTACGTCATTTGAGTGTAGCTTGAGTTAGATACGAGTTGTATGTTTCTTTCCAAGAGATTGATACCCTCTTATAGCCTCTATGCACTAGTCGAGTTAGCTTCGTCCCATGGATTGACAATTATGTTCGTGGTTCTCACTATGTCTGCAATAAGATAAGAGTGAGGTTAGGAAACCCATCCACATAAAGCCATTGAGTGGTTTCTTTCCCGTGGATGTAACCCACATTGGGTGAACCACGTATATCATGTGATATATCTCTCTCTCTCTCTCTCTAGTGTGAAAATTATCCCTCTTCATTAAGTAAACTACTCTAATATCTACTTAGCTACACCATATTTCCTAACAATTATGCTATGTATGCTAGTTAGCATAATGGGTATGGAGGTTAGCATAATGTGTATGCTAGTTAGCATACTAAGTACATGGAATGCTTACTAGCTAGTTAGCATACTGTGAATTCTAATTAGCATATTATGTATGCTAGTTAGCATAGTGGGTATGGTGACTAGCATACTTTGTATGCTAGTTAGCATACCCATTATGCTAACTAGGATATCCAACTGGAATTCTATACATGTAATGCTTATTGGCATACTAAGCATACAAAAAATCATAATGGTATGCTATCTAGCATACTGTATATATGTACATATTCATTATGTTAACTACAACACATTCCATGCTTACCAACATCTTGAGTATATTAATTACAACGTTAAAAATCTAGCTTTGTATTTTAAATAGAAATTTGGATATGATAATTAGCATCTAAAAGGAATACACACAAATCCATGTGGGAAGCGCGCATCACAACAAGCATGTCAAGCAAAAGATAGAAGAAGAGAAGCCCTGTAATGATGACTTGGATGAGCTCGATAAAATACATGAAGGGGTAAATGTGGCATTGCAACATGAAAATTTTTCCCAAGGGTCCTATGGATATTAAAGAAATGGACAACGATGACGAATTCATCATGATTACTCATCACAAACCCAAGCCCGTTGTAGTTGATCAAATAAGTGTTTTAGAGAAAATAGTCAAGAGTGTGCAAGAGGAAGTTGTGAGGACTGACAACGGGGGTAGGATGACATCTCTCTCTTGGGTTTAGTAAACAAAGTGAAGTTAAGAGGATAGGTGGCCTGGAATAGATTCTAGAAGAGCCTAGAGATGACACTTGTGTTGCCTCAAAGAGCATCCTAGGTGTTGTCTCTAGGCTCTTTTGGAACATTCTAGAAGAGCCTAGAGACAACACTTTTGTGTCCCTGAATGAAATAACCAAACTTACCAAAGGTGAAAAGAAATCCATGTGCTTAAATGCTTGCAAGAAACTTTGTTAAACCCGTTATCTATTGTGCTCTAATTCTATACTACTAGCAAGCTACACATCTTATGGCATTTATCTTTTTGAATATTTATAATGGAGAAACTCTTGTTGGCATAATTATGTAGCTCACCATCATGATTGCCAAAATGGAATGAGCTAGTCACTTGTGACAGCAAGTTGGATTATCAGAGTTAAACCAAATTAGGCAAGCAGACTTTAGCTCGGGGGGTTCACTTAATAATTATGTGACTATCACATGAGTGCAGCAGAAGGGTTATGAAATTTTATTTTTTCTTCACATTTTCCCATATAGAGGGGTGCCATAAAATGGAATTGGGAAAAAAATTTACAGATTGAATAGGAAAAGGATGTGTTTTATTTTGTCAAAAATTCACAGATAAAGAGTTTTAAGGTCTTTGAAAGCACGCAATATACACAATTTATACATAGTGGACCCCCCCCCCCCCCAGGACTTCAGCCACCAGGCTAGATGATGGCAAAGACTGAAGTGAAATGGAAATGCAAGATTGATACTAGAACTGGAATGTATATTCAGATAAGTACAACGATATGAGCCAAAGAATAATCTGAGCATAATGTTAAAAGAGTACAAGAGCACCACTAGCCCCAAGAGTGACAGTAGACAATAGACAATAGATCTTGCCAAATGAGTAATGGGCCTTATTTATAGGTGTTGTACTGGGTCTTTGAATGATTGTATCTTGTATAGTTATCGCAGTAACTAGGCTCCATATTTATCAGTTCACATTATTATTCTAGCTTCTAATCATGTCTATTTCCACTATCTATAGACTTTGATGTGTCGTCGTGAAGGATTTATCAGTTCCTAATATTGTTCTAGCTTCTAATTAGGGCATGTTCCCAGTGTCTATAGACTGTGATGTGCCATCATGAAGGTTGTGAGAGTGCATGCCTCAATGAATTAACAACGGATTGCATGTCTCATCCAACGGCATCACATACTACACAAAACATTCACAAGTGCCAGTGCATAGTGCAACATTGGAACAAAAGTGACAGACTACTTTCCTTGATGTTGTGTCGCACATGGAATAAAAGTGACAGACTACCGTGCCTGATGTTGTGCCGCACACACCTTGTTAGGTGTTGATCCCCACTAAACCCTACGTTCATCCCTCCTTGGTTTCTGTTTAGTAATTTTTCTTCCCTCCAATCCAAAAATATCTATTGAGTAAAAACAATAGTGAATATATCTTGCTATTTTACTAACATGCAAAGTACAAGATCATAGGTCTACTCTAAAAAAATGTGGACTTGATTCCAAACCATAGAAGAGTTAATGGAAAATGCATGTTTTCCAATGATATTAGGGTCAACAATAAGAAAACCCTTGAGAGTCAAAAAATCCAGAAATTCAAAGGGAAACCCAGCTTCTCCCAACACAAAGAAGGATCAAACATGCTATAGCCAAAAAGGCAGAAGGCCTACAATATACAAGAAATAACATATCAATTAGCAATCAGCAAGATGTACATGCCTATTATGATGGTCGATCTTTAATGAGAGAGAGGATGAGAGTGAGGGAGAAAAGAGCATGAGAGTGTTTACACAAAACCTCTTAGAATGGAGTGCTACCCCATGCACGAGAGAGAGAGAGAGAGAGAGAGAGAGAGAGAGAGAGAGAGAGAGAGAAGGCATTGGGTCCAATCTCCCACCGTAAGCAAGAGTGAGTGTTTCCATCTTGCACATTTTTATTTATAGTTTTTATTACAATTATCCACCTAGACATAAAAATGACCATTGCTCATTGGAGATTCCCACTAATAACCATAAACTAGCCATCAATTGCATAGCCTGTACATCAATTGTGCTTTGCACTTGTCAACTACAATAAATAATGTAATGGAAATTGCCTATGAACTTTGAGAGTAGCGGAATTAGGAAATTAGGTGAAGCACTTTTGAGAGATTCTTTGTGAGCATAGCGGTTGAACTTAATTGATGGTAGCAACATAAATATGGTACTTAGTTAACTTGGCATGAACAATACTTTTGCAAGAGAGAGAGAGAGAGTTTAGAGAACATGACAATAGTTGAGGACTGGATTCATATGGAGCCGGTCTCCCCTCCAATAGGCATTTGTATTATAGTTTCTCCCATCAAGAGAGACTTGGTACAATACAATCTTTGTGTTCCTTGTAACCTAAGTGATGCAATGAAGATGGAAAGCTTCATGCATCACAAGCATATCATAAACTTGAAGAAAGCATTAATTATCCCAAGCCTCAGTCCCAAGGCCTCAAACACCTTTGAAGGTGGAGAGAGCTAGCGGGGAAAGAGGATAGGGAAGAGGAAGAAGAAACATTCCATAGGATAAATAAATAGTTCCTCACTTATCTCTACTCTTCTTGCTAGAATACATAATAGCATAGTAATGAAGATGGAGAAGATGGCAAGCTTAAGCATTGAAGCATGACTCTTGGTTGGATTTGCATTCCATAGCAAAGAGTGTTGGTGTAGGCTTTCACTCTCACAAGCTTGGAGAAGGAGGTGTTGTTCCTCAACTTTCACCAAGTGAGAATGTTGAGATGTCGAGCTCTACATCTTGAGATGGCATCCACTACCGGTCTTGGCCGCTTATGGAATTTACTCACTGGCGTGTTAGGTGACCGACACCGAGGATCTCTGCCAGTGATTCTACAGCTGGACTACACTTATAGTGCCATCCTAGTATGCTTCTAGCGAGTTCACACTTAGTGAACGCATGTACATATGTGCTATTTTTCATCTTTAGCACTTAGTCATTTTGTACTCTCTTTTCTTAGCGAAGATCTCGGTGTGTTTTGTGCTTGTCTTGTGTAGCTCTCTTGAATCCTCATTCTTTACATGGTATCAGAGAGTGGTGCAAGCAAGAGAGGCTAAGAGATCAAGAGCATCACAATCTTTTCGTTCGCAATCCACGTACCAAAGTGCAGTATATAGAGATTTACTGTACAAGTACAGTGGTTGTATGTACGCTTGATTGTGGACACTCCTTGAGTGTAGAAAGTGTTACATGTACCACAATAGCAGGTTCAACAGATTTGTAGGTTTTTGCAGATTGCAACTATTTTGTCTTAGTGCTTCAAGATGTCTGACGGTTTCAGTCAGATTGTCAATGAGAAGCTTGAGAAAAATAACTACCCTGCATGGAAGTTCAAAATAACTAATTTTCTAAAAGGGAAAGGTTATTGGGACTATGTAGAAGGAGACAATGAAAAGGAACCAGAGATTCCTGAGGCAAATGCTACAGCATAGCAAAGAAAAGCTTTGAGGGACTGGCAACAAGGCCAAAGCAAAGTGATGTATTGGCTTTCTATGAGCATCACAGATGGCATGATGGGCTATCTACAGGATGCTGAAACCCCCACCATTACATGGAAAAACTTAGGCAGAGTGTTCGAGGTGAACACCAAGGCCAGGAAGCTTCAACTAAAGCCGGAGCTAAATCAGGTTAAGAGGAACAACCTCTCCATCAATGATTATGCCTTGAGGATCAAGAGTATCATTGAGGCTCTTGGATCTATTAAAGTCTCAGTGGAAGACAATGGCATTGTCCGTGCATGCCTGGATGGTCTAGGAGATAAGTATGTACATTTCAGGTCTTCCATGAATACAAGAGACTACATCCCCGTGTTCCAAGATTTGATTTCTATGCTTATTCTTGAGGAGAAGAACCTTGGTCTTGACACATCTTCTTCTCATGGAAAAAATAAGTCTGAACAGGCCTTCTATTCTAACTCCAACAGAGGTAGAGGTCGTGGTTGAGGCCCAAGTGGTTGCAGGGGCCAATCTCGAGAGGGTCAATCAAATCAAAACAATACAGGTGGCAGGGGAAACCAGTCTCAAGGCAGGGGGAGTCAAAGAGGTTGTGGTGTAGGATCAAGCAAGCAGCAACATACTTCAGATAGCAGAGAATGTTGGACTTGTGGTGAAAAAGGTCACATGTCACGTGACTATCCAAAGGGAAAAGCAAGTGGAACGAGAGAACAGGGCAACTATGCATCTACTAGCAGAGATGCAGATGACAGTAGAAGCGAGCGCATGTTTGTTATGCAGCATGTAATGAATACAATGACTGCAGAGAATTCCACCCAAGATGATGTTTGGTATGTGGATTCAAGTGCCTCTAATCACATGACATCTCGTGGAAAGTGGTTTAGAGATATGTGCAAACCAAATGTGTCAGGCTATGTGCAGACAGGAGATGACACAGCTCACCCCATTGCTCATGTAGGGGACATACCTCTAAATACAAAGAATGGTAAATCAAAGTACTTAGCAGATGTACTTCATGTCCCAAACATTACAAAGAATCTTGTTTCTGTTGGACAAATGGTTGAGCAGGGTTTGCAGGTTCGCTTCAATCCGAATGGCTGTTATGTAGAAGATTTCCAGAATGGCTGTAAGCTGATCACAGAGGGAAAATGTGTGGGCAGAATGTTTACGCTGAATGTAGACATGCCTGAGGTAAAAGCTGCATTATTTGCACAGGGCACAGGTGTTGTGGCTGATGTTGACATTTGGCACAAACGCATTGGCCATGTCAATGAGCAGAGATTGTGCAGCATGCAATCAAAACATATTGTAAAAGGTTTGCCCAAATTCAAGGTGGATGGTATACATAAAGTGTGTGCAGCATGCCAGTTTGCAAAACAGTCAAAGGGCTCATTTCCACATGAGCGCAATGTATGTAAAAAGCCACTTGAGGTGGTGCACACAGATGTTTGGGGTCCAACAGATACTGCAAGTATACATGGTTGCAGGTATTATGTCTCTTTCACTGATGACCATACAAGGAAAGTATGGGTCTACTTCATGCGTAACAAAAGTGAAGTGTTTGGTCACTTTCAGGACTTCAAAGTCATGATTGAGAAGGAGACAGATATGCAAATCAAGACATTGAGGTCAGATGGAGGGGGAGAGTACTTCTCCAATGATTTTTCAAATTTTCTACAAATGCATGGTATACGCAGGCAGTTTACATGCAGATATACTCCACAGCAGAATGGGGTCGCAGAAAGAATAAACAGGCACATTGCAAAGGTTGCGCGTGCATTGATGAATGAGAAGAACATGCCTCATCATTTCTAGGCTGAAGATATAAATACAGATGTGCACGTGCATTGCAGAGGTTGCACGTGCATTGTTGAATGAGAAGAACATGCCTCATCATTTCTGGGCTGAAGCTATAAATACAGCTGTGAACATTATGAACCGGACACCTATAGCTGCGGTGCATGATGTAACACCTGAGGAAAAGTTTACAGGTACAAAGCCTGATTTGGCACACTTGAAAGTGTTTGGCTGCATAGCTTACGTGCATGTACCAAATGAGTTGCATAGGAAATTGGATCCTAAAGAAGAGAAATGTATTCTTTTGGGATATTCCCTTGAACAAAAGGGGTACATGTGCTACAATCCTACTACATGAGAATTACGAGTGAGCAGAGATGTAGTCTTTGATGAGATGAGCAGTTGGTACATTAATGCACATGGCACTATTGGGGCTGATGTAAAAGATGATGTGGTTGTACAAAATGTGAGGCCACAGTCACAGGTTTTGAGTGGACCACAAGAGTCCTCTTCTCGTGGCTCTGTTGAGAAGCCATGGAATGGTAGACTACGTACGCAGGTTACTCCACCAGCAGATACAGGGAATGTATCATGAAAAGGAAAGGAAAAGGTTGATGAACCTCCCTTTATGGCTGATGCATCATCAGGTTTTTCACATATAGACATGGATTCAGATGGTTCTGAACAAAGTCTTTATGAGGAATTTGGAATTCCGGTTGTCAGGACACCTGGTGTAAGGAAAGTACAAGGAGATGCTAGAGGCCAAAGGAGTGACCCAGGACCGCACAGATCTAGCAGAGTCAAAAATCCAGTTTAGAAATTGACTTATGATGGGTATCTAGCTCATCACCAAGCCTACATGTCTAAGCTGATACAGGATGTGGAACCCATGTGTTTTGAGGATGCAATTGGAAATGTGCATTGGGATGATGCAATGAATGAAGAGATGGCTGCATTGGAAGCAAACGACACATGGGAGTTGGTGTCATTGCCAAGTGACAAGAAAGCTATTGGCTGTAAATGGGTGTATAAAACCAAACATAAGGCGGATGGTACATTGAGCATCACAAGGCAAGGCTCGTCGCAAAGGGTTATGCACAGACATATGGCATAGACTATGAGGAGACCTTTGCTCCAGTGGCAAAGATGACGAATGTGAGAGTTGTCATAGTAATGGCTGCATCTAGAGGATGGATTATGCATCAAATGGATGTAAAGAATGCCTTCTTGAATGGTGAGTTGCAAGAGGAAGTGTATATGGATCAGCCACCTGGTTATGTCGATCCAGGTTACCCAGATTATGTATGCAGGCTTCTCAAATCCTTGTATGGTTTGAAGCAGGGCTCTAGAGCATGGTATGATAGGATTGCCAAGTATCTTGTCAGTATTGGTTTTAGGAGAGCTCATGCTGATCATTCACTCTATGTACGTGAGAGTGATATGGGGATTGTGGTCATTACCATATATGTAGATGACCTTATTATTGTGGGTGACAATGCTATGGAGATTGACCATGTGAAGGGTCTTCTCAAACAGGAGTTTGAAATGAAAGATTTGGGCGAGTTACGCTACTTTCTTGGCATTGAGGTTATCAGGACTCCAGAGGGTGTCACAGAGACATTATGCTTTGGACATGTTGTCAAAGTATGGTATGGCTGATTGTAAGCCAATTTCTATTCCCTTGGATGTGAATGCAAAGCTGAGTGCAGAGAAGGGTGATGTTGTTGAGGATGTCAAGATGTACAGGAAGATTGTGGGTAGTCTAATCTACTTAACTATCACGAGGCCATACTTGAGCTACACAGTAGGCTTGGAGAGTTAGTTCATGCAGCTTCCGAGGAAGCCACATTTGGATGGAGTATGATGCACACTTCGGTATGTGCAAGGGACTCTTGAGTACAAATTGTTCTATGCAGCAGATGCGCCATTAGCATTGTATGGGTATACAGATGCAGATTGGGTAGGTAGCATTGTTGATAGGAGATCTATGAGTGGCTTCATGATCTCTTTTGGGAGTGTTGCTGTTACTTGGAGCAACAAAAAGCAGATTAAGGTTGCTTTATCGAGCACAGAGGCTGAGCACAGAGGATGAGTACAGAGGTGCAGCAGTTGCGGCATGCGAGGTACCTTGGATACGCAAATTACTTGAGGACTTGGGAGAGCAGGTGGACCAGCAGATTGTCATCCATTGCGACAACCTCAGCAGCATGCAATTTGCTAGGAACCTAGTGTTGCATGCTAGGACCAAGCACATAGAGGTCCATTACCACTATGTTCGAGAGCGAGTGTTGGTGGACGACATCGACTTGGTCTACGTCACAGAGGAGCAGATAGCGGATATCTTTACCAAGGCCCTCGGAGCTGAGAAGATTTGACGTTTCCAGACTATGCTTGGACTCTGCAACATGTAGAGCTCGAGGGGGAGTGTTGAGATGTCGAGCTCTACATCTTGAGCTGGCATCCACTACGGGTCTTGGCTGCTTACGGCATTTACTCACTAGCGTGTTAGGTGACCGACACGGAGGATCTCTGCCATTGATTCTACAGCTGGACTACACTTATAGTGCCAGCCTAGTATGCTTCTAGCGAGTTCACACTTAGTGACCGCATGTACATACGTGCTACTTTTCAGCTTTAGCACTTAGTCATTTTGTACTCTCTTTTCTTAGCAAAGAAGAAGAAGAAGTTTTTCATCTGTGTGTGTTTTGTGCTTGTCTTGTGTAGCTCTCTTGAATCCTCATTCTTTACAGAGAATGCCTTGCAAAATGAGTGTGTGTGTGTGTGGAGTATATCCCCCTAGCACCCCCCCTCCTTGCTTTGGGCGAGTGGTGACCTTTCTACATGTTGCAAGCTCATTGGACCCCTCTCACCCTAGACAATCAAATGCAGCATGCAGTCAAGTACATGGGTAGTCTTTTGACAAGTGTCCTCCTTACCCCTTAGAGAGAGAGAGAGCTTGAAAATATCTAGATATTTGTTAGATGGAAGTAGAAGCTCATTGGACCCCTCTTTAGCCCAACTAATAGCATTCA
The DNA here is from genome assembly GCF_014529385.1 of Adiantum capillus-veneris. Classification (NCBI taxonomy): domain Eukaryota; kingdom Viridiplantae; phylum Streptophyta; class Polypodiopsida; order Polypodiales; family Pteridaceae; genus Adiantum; species Adiantum capillus-veneris. Next base: position 115,674,978 of record NC_140949.1, on the reverse strand, counting down.
AGCACACCATGTGGTTAAGATTAGTGAGAGTCTGACATGTGTACCATGTGCTCCTTTAGAATTCCCCTAACTTTGAGATTTTTATGCATAGGAAGTTTCTCAAGAAACTTCTTCATTAAGTGTGTAGGTTCTATTTTTGACTCAAGCATTTTACCCCCCATGCATAGGAAGCTTCTCAAGCAACTTCCTCATTAAATGTGACAAGTACCTCAAGTACCTTAGTCATCAAGCATGACAAGCACCTTAGGTGGAGTTCCCACCTCAAGCACAACCCTAGCTTGCTTAAGTTTAGGTCGGGTTCCCATCTCAAGTCCCTAGCTTGCCTAAGTTTAGCTCGGGTTCCCAGCTCAAGCACAGCCCTAGCTTGTTTAAGGTTCCCACTTCAAGCACAACCCTAGCTTGCTTAAGTTTAGGTCGGGTTCCTACCTCAAGCTTAGCCCTAGTTAGCTTAAGGTCAAAGGACTTTTGACACTAACCATTGGAGGTCTTAATGAAGCTAACCCTAAGGTCTTTCAAGCTTCATTAGTTAACCTTGCTCTTTGACAAACCATCTCTCATTTGGGCTCCTTTACCATTGGCCCCGTGTTGAGATAGATCCGTAAGCACATGTCTATATTCTAACCCTTGTTCCCGTTTATTATTCCATATTAAATGATCAGTTTAATATGAGAAAATCATTTGGGTTGGTTAGATATTAGATATTTAATGAAAAATAATTTCTAATGCATCATAATCAAATCCAATTACATAACTCTCCATTAGGGAAGCAAATGTTGTCAATCGCTATGTTATAAATTTGCAAATCATATAAGCTACAAAAAATAATGGTTGAAGATATGTTAGAAGTATTATGTATCAAAATAAAACCTCAAAAACTTAAACAAAATATTTTTCTAATACCTTGGTCATCCACATACTACATACTATAGTGTCCCATATCACTAGAGTATATAGTATGCGTCATACTCTCACATAGTAGGATATCATTAGCAATAATTATCCTTCAATGGCCAAGCTCCATCAATTCTAAGTCCATATTCATAAACGTTGTCAATACCAAATCATCATAACCAAATCTATATAATCCAAATCATTTCCATCATATATCAGGTTGACAAAAACACACTAGTAGAAGTGTTGGCCAGCCACTGCATTATGATTTTGTAGGTGATGTTTCCTAAACCAAAAAATTGACACCAATATGTCATGCTACCTAGACTAAGATTGGGGTGGTCACTATATGTAAAACCTTTGTATCATGTGTGTTCAAAGCCTATTAAAAGACCCCTTATCTATAGACTTTTTATAGATAAAACACACTCTTTTCTACTCAATTTGTGCAAAATCCCTTTGTTTTGTCCCCTTTTATACGTTGAACAAGGGAAAAATATATAGTTTAAAACCCCCTTATGTTGAACTCAAGTGCCACATTAACATATTTATGGGTTCCCCCAAAACTAATGTTGCCTAGATTGGAAGATTTGTATTTATAGTTGTGCTACCTAAAATGGAAAATCTGCAATTGTGCTACCTAAACTCATAGATCTACAATTTTATTAGTTAAAACTATTGGTTGCCTTGCTATAGATACTAAACCTCTGAAGCACATACCCATTGACAACCCTAGGCTTGAAGTCTATTGTTGGGAAGCCAACAATGTCACAGATTTGATCTGAACTACTCATGCCAAACAAGGTTAGTTGACACCCTTGAAAATTGTGTATATTTTCAAGATTGAGGAGAAGGGTTTAGTGCAACTACTTGTACACCTATTTAGGGATTGCTATAAAAATAATTTTGTTATGGTGAATCCAAAGAAGATTGAATAAAGCAAATACCAAGAAAAATAAATCCAAGAAGTGATTAATGGGACAATACTTGAAACCAAATAGAACGTGGGGCCAAATGAGAGAGCCTATGATAGCATGGTCAATTAGAGAGGAAGCAAAGCCAAAGGCAGTCACCTCAATGATGGAAACAGGGGAAGAAATGTAGAAACCACCTTTAACAAGGAAAGAATGAGTGACATTCGGACAAGGAGAGGTCCACATGAGTCACATCTACCAAACAACTGGTTTAACACTAGGTTGGTAATGGAACACTTTTATGTCCTGGGACACTTTTATGTCCTGTGAAGTGACCATTTTCCTTGAATTATGTCAAGAGTTTCAAAATGGATTTTGAGGTGCTATCTATCTAGAAAGTTGTCTCATGAGCTGAAAAAAACTCGACATTTTTTTGGAATATCAATTCCATCTTTAACATTGTCCTTGCACAACATTTCACAACCTAAACTATGTGAAAATACAGGTCCTGTTTTTGGCTTTTTTCAACTTTTTGCAACTATCCCACTCTAGAATTCATATTTTTGAGGTCTATAATACTAGAGAACTATCTTTAGTAGTCCGCAACATGTCTTGATGCTTCTAGCGAGAAATAAATATTAAAGTTCTAAGTTATGACCAAATTACAAAAATTGTCAAATCCTGTTTTTTAGCCAATTTTAGCTCTTCTATGAATTTTTTGGTGGATTTCATAATATCCAAATTCATTTTTGATTTTCTATGTCGCATATTGTAACATAAAGCTAACATTCCTTGAGTTTTTGGGCACCTAATACCCTATTTTGCATAGTACACAACGATGGTTGATTGTTTCAATTATGGAAGAAAACGAAACATTCTAGTATATCAAGTATAGCTTTTTCAATATTGTTAGTTTCTTGTGACAACTACATGAATTTTGTAGGTAGTAACCATATCTAGTCATAAGGATCAAATTTGGCTAGATATTGAATAGTTTCCATGGGATTCTACAACTCATAATGTTCAACCCACTTTTTTCATGTTTGCTGTATTTAACACTTCATCTTTGTCCCCAAGATTCCCCTTGGTAAGAGATGTATTATTCTTTTGACATGCTTCATGGCTCCTTATGAACATAAAGGACAATAGGGAACTAAGAAAACATGCATATATTATTTGTATTGAGCGTGGCTATAGAAACTTTGATGATAGGTTTGCAGAATGGTAAAAATTCAACTTTTTTGTACCTATTTATTTTGGCAAAACAAAAAATAGTGAGTGAGAAGCAATCATATGTTCTGATCACCAACCCATTGAAGTTAACTAGGGAATTTATCTCAAGTCCTACAAAAATCCCTAATCTTATTTTTATGCAACAAAACGTAAGAAATGACTGTTTTGTTGAAAATTCACTGGTCCATCAACTTTGGAGGCTTGGTGTGACCAAAAGATGAGAAATTTTACAAGTTTCTTAATTTTTCCATGTTTACTAGGCCTTGAACTATAACCTCATGAAAGGATTTTACAAAATGAGTGGATCTACTATGGTTTTGAAGGTTTTTTTCAAAACCCTGAAAGGACACTTTTATGTCCTGTTAGGTTACCAACCTAGTGTTAAAGGTTTAATGGGAGAAACACCAGCTGGGGGGGGGGGGGGGGGGGGGGGGGGGGGGGGGGGGGGTACTGATCTTCACCGTAGAGTTAGACCAGTAGATTTCCAAAAATGGGTCAAAAAATACAGTGGGTCAGGGGATCCGTATGATTACTTAGCAAGCTTCAAACAAGTTTTGAGAGCTGAACCCATAATCGACTTCCATACATAGTTTGAGGGGTTTGGAATGACCTTAGAAGGAAAAGCTTTAACTTGGTTCCAGACCATACCTCCTGGATTGATAACTGATCTACCAATTTTGGCAATGAGGTTTGTTGTTACCTGCTTGAAAATGCAAATCAAGCATAGCACTGTGGCGCAAATCTATCATTTCAAACAAAAATAAGGAGAAACTATCAGAGATAGTGTGAGTCGGATAAGGAAATATATAGACAAATGTCCAAAGAAACCCCAGCCGAGGAGAAGCTTGTCTCACTATTTTTAGAGGGATTACTAAACAACGACTTGCACGCTATTTTGTAAAGAAAAAAAAACATGACATGGGAGGCATGCAGCCTGGACACAATTGACTTGAGTGATAATTGCAAGATCTTCAACAAGGAGAGCACCACTAAAGATTCATAGAGTGAGGGAACTACATCCACTGTCCCAGCACAAGTAGTACCAATTGTAACAGCTCTCGCCAATGCTATAGAAGACATGCTTAAACGCATGAACGACATGATGACCAACATGCAAAGGATACCAATCCGAGGGACGGAGCACTGGGCATGGAGCAACCCTAGGACAACCTATGGAACAAAAAAGACCAGTGAAATGGACAAACCATGAGACAAATGAGTGCTATTAGAAGCATAAATATGATGAAAATGTCCATTATGTGCGAATGAGACCACAGGGACAACCCATGTATAGATACTAGCCAAATGTGGCACCAATGCAAAGATCGTCCATGAATATGGAGAGACCACAACCAATGTTAGTAGGCAAGCAACCACCACCCCCAAGGAATAATGCTATACTAGCCACATCAGGGACAGGTGGATGAGCAGGCTCTAGTTCATGTTATTCCATATCCTGAAACGAGTTCGGTCGTAATGGGAGTAGAAGAAGAATGGTATAATCAACTGACTCCGGTCTTCGTAGAGCCAATGTATCAAGCACCTTCGGATACAAAACTTGCTTACTTCATTGTGAACCAAGGAGCTAGACCACCTATGATTAAGCCAATGTCTAAACCAAAAATAGGAAATTTCCATAATTGCGGAGCGGATGACCACTAGAAAATTGACTATCCTGGACCAAATGAGAATGCGAGACCTATAGAGGCATATTGTGGAGCATGTGGATGTAAGGGTAGAAACTTTCCTGAAGACTACACTAGGAACCCAACAAACAAAAGAAAGACCACCATAAACATAGTTCAAGTTGTGCTAAGTAGTTCATCAAAAGGGGATCCCACAATTCCAGTTTGAATAGTGACGAGGGCACATGCCAAGGGGAATAAACAAAAAAATACAAGTGGATTAAAAATACCCAGCAATTCCTCCAAAGACTCCAGGAACAAACGATGCAAACAATATAAACTCAAGAGACAGAAACTATGAAAGGAGGTTGAAGAGAGGATACGAAAGGAGGTAGAGGGAAAGATGCAAACGTTTTCATAAACAAAGAAATACAAGTGGATCAGATATACCCAGCAATTCCTCCAAAGACTCCAGTCCAACAAGCGATGCAAACGGTATGAACTCAAGAGACAAAAACTATGAAAGGAGGTTGAAGAGAGGCCACGAAAGGAGGTAGAGGGAAAGATGCAGACGTTGTCATCAAACTTTAAGGAACCAAAACCAAAACTGGAAAGATCGGTATTGGTTGACAAAATTTATGAACCAATCAATGCAGGGTCAATGTAGCCTTGGGAGCTTTCCAAGCCAAATTGAAAGCCGATCACACATTGGAAAAAACCAAATGGAAAAACTATCATGCACTCAATATGGAAGCAACTAAATTAGAAGCGTATAAAAACTTGGTGCAAATTATGCAATCCATGCTAGAAAAACAAAAACCTTAACTAGAAATTATAGAAAAATCAAAAGAAATTCTAATAAAGACCAACAAAGAAAAAGCACAAGAGAAGGGAAAGTTGAAAACTTTAGAGGACAATGATGCACATTCACCTAAACAGATAGTTTAAAATAGTGAGGAGGGACGGATGGAGTGCCCATAGTTGAGGAAGATTGGCCAGCCAACATTACTTGTTTGCTGATGCCAAATAATTTGTTCAACGATGTGATTCATCACAACGACAAAAGATGTCGACACAAATTGATAGTATGTCATTGTGACATATGATGGGAGCAGCTCATTTGCTAAGTGGGGTATAGACTTTGGGGTATATACCCTAAACCAAAATTATTAGTTCAGTCAGAACGGACTGGGAGATGCATCTTAATTCAGCCTTGTGGACATATGGAGTTTCATTCAAAACATCCTTGAACATGACTTCTTTTAACTTGGTCTATGGATTAGATGCAATATTGCCAGTGGAATTCTTATTACCCACTCTCAGAGTTGCACACGAGTTGGAATGGAAAGGGCACGAGTTGTTAGAATGACTCAAGGACTAAGAATGAATAGATGAACAACGAGTAGCAGCCATTGCCCATATATATGCATAGAAACAAAAACAAAAATAGTTTTTGGACTTACATTTGCTGACAAAATTTTTCAAACCAGGGGATTTGGATCTAGTATACTCCTTGAAACAACATATATCAAAGTTCAAGAAAAAAGGACATGGTCCTTTTGTCATTGAAGATGTTTCACTGAGTGGTGCCATCAAACTAGCTATCTTAGATGGAGAAGTCATGGAAATTGGATTAGTAGATGTTGACTTTACAAATACCATCTGCCGTTGACTAATGACCTTTTGCAAATAATGCATGTAGCAAAGGAAAGAAAACTTTTAAAAAAGCAGGTGATGGAAAAATCCCAAGAGGAAGCGTGCATTCACGTTCTAAAGAGGAGAGCAGCAGGACAATCGATTTCTCAAGTTCTACCCCTCAATACCCTCCAGATTTAACCTTTAGAAAATGATGAGGTGGAGATCGATGATGAATGGCTGGATGGTCTTGATATGTGGATCACATTGAATCTAAAAGAGAAATAGATGGTTAAAGCCTTAGCAGATATAGGTGACAGGGTCAATGCGGTAAGGTATTCCAGCAGCTTCATAACCTACACACACATCTAGATTTTTCTAATGAACAGCTAGCTTGAGGTGGCCAAATCCTTTAATGAATCATACCAAGAGGCCATTGATGCACAAAACAAGAAACTAAGTGAGCTGACTTCTACACTCAAAGAGAAATTGGAAGCCCTAAGAGCAAACAACCAGCAGCTTTAGCAGGTAACCACTACGTTACAAGACTCCACATTATCAGTTCAACAACTGCAAGTATAACTAAATATTGCAAATACTCAGCTGGCCCAATCAAAATCTTTCTACCAAGAACAAAATAAAATGCTATACCAGCTCAGAGATAACCCCACCGTGACTACACTGCAAAGCACAGATGCGGCCTACAAAGCACTTGAACAAAAATGTAGAGACTTTGGAATGGAAATAAAGCTGGAGCAGATGCAGCACCGCAAACTTTCCATCGAATTCATGTAGTGGGACGAGAGCTATCAAAAGGAAATTTCACAGATGAAAGAAGAGCTTAGTAAAGCTCAAGATGTTGCTAAGTCTCAAGTATCCACATTAGGGGAAGATCAACCAGACATAGAAATGGTAGATACAAATGGCTTGCGGTTTATGAACTTTGAAGAAGCCAACACTCAAGAAGGAAATCTCCCGGAGCTTGTGATTACCCGAGAAGAAGCGGAACCCTTTATTTGAGCCAAAATCTTAACTGCAGATGAAGAGGCCACGCTAAAGAAACAAGTGGAAGATGAACAAGAGCAGATATTCAAAGAAGTTAAGCAATGGGAGGAGAGGATCCTGCATTCTATCAATTTCAATCTTCTCACACCGGCAAATATCAATGAAGAATGGCATCAGTAGGCTCTTCCTTCCCACTCATCAAGTTTGAAGTGTTACAAATTAAAGAAATATTGCTCAAGGATATCACATACAACCCTACAATGGTACATCCCAAGTGGCGAGAGATCTCGTCAAGCCGACACCCCAAGTATCTCATCATGTACACAAATGCACCGCCAATTATAAGGCAAAAGCATGTGCAGTGTTCGGTTCCATGAGTCCGAAGATGGCAACAACACACTATCATCCAAAAAAAACGGCCAACATGGCTAGATTATCCAAGGTTTCCACCACCATTGAATGGCACGATTAGATGGTGGAAAACCTATCCTCAACTATCCAGCTTTAATTTCGTGGGATACCAGACTTGGCTTTCATTATGCTGGTCAAGATCTCAAAGATGTTGCTTACATGTCTACAGACCTTCCACCACGTTGAGCAGACAAGTGTAGCCTAGATGTCCTTCTTTGAAGGCAATAAGGGGTTATTCTATGATTTGTCAGGGAAACCTTCGAGTGCTCCATGGTTTTTATGCCAGGGTGATGTTCTAGAAAAAGATCACCATGCAGTTCATGTCTACAAAAGACAAAGACCTTCATTTCAAGTATCAACAAGGACTGGAACAACATGCCAAGAGGTCTGAAGCCAAAAATCTCGACCACTACTTAGCACCCTAAATAGTTCTGTCGTAGACATACGACACAGTCAAGGGAGGGGAGGGAGGAAGGGGGGATGTTAGCTACTAAGCTAATAGAAGCATTAAAAGGACATCATTCTTATTTTTATCCCCAGTACTTGTATCACAACCACATGTATTAATGAGAAATCCAATAAAGTCTAAAGCTGTTGTATTATTATCGATCGTCAAAGAGAGTAAAGGGGCGAGGGCTTCTAAAGTTGCAATTGAATGCATTTCCTAAGCCTTATCATTGAGCCCAATTAGATATGAATCCATTTCTTAAACCTTCGCTAAGGTATAAAAGTCGGTTTTTGTAACTTTGGATAATGAAAGTGAGCATACGCTACAGTACAGTACTGTGAGTTCTCTATTTTTTAATTGTTTGTGTCTCCCTTGCGGTGTTGCATTGTGATTTTGAGCATACCAACGCACTCGCATGCGAAAGATCTTCCTTTCCATGTAAATTTTATGCAATGAAGTTGTGTTTTTAGTCATGCCCGTCTACGAGCTATTTTCATTTCCTACGGACAATACACACATCTACACTGATTTTTGACCATAGGGATAGATAGAGCACATCCTAAAGAAGCTATAGAGTGCTTCGGAGGTTAAAATTGACATGTCCAAAATAAGTTGTTTATCTTAGGGGTGCGATTTTTTCCGAGTGTCAAAAATGAGTTTTGAGCCTATGGGGATATTAAGAATACTCTGCACATTCTATGTAGTAAGTTTCATTGCATTCGGAGCATTGTAGCTATACAAATTCATTGGGCTAAGCTTGCAGTACTAAAAGTGTCTTTTGATGTTTGACACACATCTAAGACCGATCTAAGAAAGGGAACTTTGGACTTGGGTTTTTGGAGAGATTAGCTATCTCTTGTAACCTCCATGTACTAGTCGGGTCGGCTACGTCCCATAGATTGATATTTTATGTCTGTGGTTCTCACTTTGCTAGCATCAATATGGTGAGGCTTGGCAGTCGACCAACATGTTTCTATTGGCAATTGGATACCTATCATTTTGTTATTGAAAAACTATTGTTTATCATTAACTATCAAAGAACTATCTGAAGAAAGCTATTTCTTCTCTGCTAAGGACATATAAGAGAGAGCGCTTGGTCCCTGATAAGCACACAAGAGAAAGATAGAATGATGATGCACACTTTCCAAGGCAATACAGCCCCACAATGCATGATTCACATTGCGGCGTGACAACAATCAAGCACTTAACATGCTACAATGCGATGTGGAGAGGTCCCGTGCAAATACTCACATTATTTTGCCTTATAGCGTGATAATTTTCTTGTCACAACGGCACAACACAAAAAAGGGAGGGTTTGGAGGTAGCACCCCTTCTCTTGCATTGTGGCACGACAACAATTTTCTTCACAGTGACGCCATGAGACAAGGGAGGAGGTGTGGCACACCTCTTTTTGCATTGTGACATGACATTTCTTTGTCGTGACACAATGCAACATGGAGGGTACTCCCACAACTGCTCCTCTTGTTTCTTGTTGTGGTGCAAAAAAAAAAAAAAATGTCGCAACACAATGCAAAACAAGAGATGAGGGCTAGAAGTAGCACCCCTTCTATTGGGTTGTGGTGTGAAAATAATTTCGTCACACCACAACGTGATAAAAGAGAGGGGATCTCTTAGGCACATTCCTTTTTTCATTGTGGAATGACATTTCTTTGTTGCTGACATGGAGAGTACTCCTCCAATTGCTCCCCTTATTTTGTGTTGTGGTGCACCAAAAAAACAATTCTGACACAATGCAAAACATGGGAGGGGGTTGTAAGGGGCACCCCTTCTATCTTGTTGTGGCATTACAAAAATTTATCATGCCACAATGCAAAACAAGGGAGGGGTTTTGGTAGGCACATTTCCTTCTTGCATTGTGGCACGACATTTCTTTGTTGTACCACAACGCGACATGGAGGATACTCACCCTAGTGCTACACTTGTTTCTCATCGAGGGGATCTAGTAGGCACACTTCTCTTCTCGTTGTGGCATAACTTAACAATATTTTTTGTATTGTTTTGACTACATAACTCACTCAAGTTAGAAACGTGTCAATGATTATGGTTGAGCTTGCCTCGGGGGGTTGACATTAATGCAATCATAAGGATGGCTAGCATGAGATGATGGAATTTCTATGAGGCCTATAAATATGAGATGCCCACTTCACTTCCTTACACTCTCCAATCGTTGCCCAAGCCTACCTACTCAATGCCCTCCCATTTCTAGATTTTTGTTGCCTCTTGTCACAAATGGATCGCTTCCAAATCGAGACACAGGAGGAGTTGCATTGCTATATGAGGCACCAAAGGACAAAATCTTCCATTTTCTTTGTCAAATTTTCCTTCAACAGTGAGAGTAGGATATCCAAACAAACTTTAACTCTATCTATTCATTACAAGAATGGATAGCTTTTGCAAGACATGTGTGTACGTATACCTATGCATGTGTGTGTGTGTGTGTGTGTGTGTGTGTGTGTGTGTGTGTGTGTGTGTGTGTGTGTGTGTGCACGTGTGTATGTGTGTACAACTCAAACATAAGATACAAGCTTAGGAATCCCCAAAGTGTAAACACATCAAAGCCAGTAAAGCCTCTCCATGATCAGAGGAGCTCCAAGATTAAGCAACTCAACTATACACTTTAAAAACTCAGTAAATTTTCTCATTCACCTCAAATGAGCATAAAAAGAGGTATCACTCATAAGGTATGCCAACCAATACTCACTAGTTCAAGCATTAGTACAAGCCAGGCAAAACCCACATCAAGGGTAACATTTCCAAAATTATCAGGCCAAAACTAATTATTCTAACCAACATGTATACAAGAGAAGCTAAGCAAAACTAACATGCTATCCATACTTGGGAAAAGGTGGATCAGCTATCCAATCAGCAGACGTGAAAACTTGTGGATTTAACCCATCTGGGTTTTTAAAAAAACATCATTTTAACCAGAGAAGTCAACAAATATATGTAATCCCAACAAGTAGTGGCACAACCCTACAGTATCCTCATGTAGTTTTAACCCATCTATTGTGTGTTTCTTTTAAAATCTCATTTTCAGCCATAAAATTCAATTAATTTAAGCAAATCTTGATTAATTTGGGCAACCAAAACCAGTATCGGTACTACACTACAAAAGATTAAGCCAAATGCCTCATTTTATACACAAGCCAGAGGTTTAAAACTATTGCTATATTAACTAGGAAAATAGTCATTAGAGAGAGCAATACAATACGTCAAGGGAACTATGCTAAGCATGCAAATTGCATATTAGGCCTATGCAAATTGCAAGGGAACTATGTTAAGCATGCAAATTAAAAGACAAAAGATTAGGCCTCCTCAACATAGTAAATAATATTCGGTTATGTGTTTAAAAAAACCACCAGCGGTTCGACACACACCTGAAAGACAATATTTTGCTCAGTAAGCTCCATATTGAAGTAATCAAGACAATAAACACAACCACGACGCTCTCTCTCTATGGAAATAGTAAATCAAGGCTAAGTGAGGGACTAAAAACCCCTCTCCTATTTAAATGGTAGCCTCATCGTGATGGAATCCAGTTGGGCAACAGAGCCATCCTTGGAAATTGCTCCAAATCCCATGAATACAATTGCCTTCCAAGCCCCAAACCAAGGGTCGAGGGGCTGGCTGCTCTCTCTCTCTCTCTCTCTCTCTCTCACACACACACACACACACACACATAATAGCACATTCAGCAAGCTCGCTCTCTCTCTCACACACACAACATAGGAAAGAGAGAATCGCTATAGTCTTGGCAATGCCAAGAGAGCCATAGAGAGATGTTGTGACAAGTACATATTCGTGTGTATGTGTGTGTGTGTGTGTGAGAGAGAGAGAGAGAGCTCATTTTGTGCGTTATGACTCTGGTGCAACGGTGTGTTTTAAGCGTGTGTTTTGCTGCTACTGGCTCCTACTACTGGAAGAATTATTAATTTCTCTTTCAAAATAGTTCCAGAGTTTTGAACCCTCACACGTATGACACATATAAGTAATGGGTATTCTAGTAACCACTCCATCAGGTACCTTGACGTACTGACGAAAGCTACTCATGAAAAATAATATCTAAGTCTGCGGCCCCTCGCTAGCTCGTCTGCCATCGCCCGACGCGATCACGGCAAGCTACCTCCTGCCTGCGCGACGGTCCTCTGCCTGCCTGCTGTGCGCGACCCCCTGCCGCCGCTGCTGCCCTGCGGAACGATACTCTGGCTGCCAACTGGCGACGGGCGGCGGTTTTCACTTAGCAAAGCTGCAGGAGAATCATCCTTGATTCTCCTCTTAATTTCCTTTAAAAAAATTGAATCACCTACTGTGTGTCAATGTATGTGTAAGACAGAGAGTGGATTGCAATCTGTGCGTGTGTTCCTCTTTCTGTGTATGAGTGTGTGTGTGTGTGTGTGTGTGTGTGTGTGTTTAGAGAGAGAGAGAAAGAGAGGTTGGCTCAGATTCCTTATGAGCAAATTCGGAAGCGCTCCTCTGGCTACCCTGGAAGCCCATCCTTGATCAAGTCCTCCTCTTGGGCTGTCTTGCAGTCCGTCTCTCCATTATGTGATGATGTACCCACAGCTTGCTCACCTGTAACAGTACTGCAGGTGAGATAGACTGCCACTAATATCCAAAGCTTTCGTATTTTCGCCTAGAGATTCACTTTGGGCTAGCTTTGTGCATCAGGTGTGAATATAATTGTCCGATTAAGTTAAGTATAGCGGTGGAGACACACTCGATCATTCTCAGGGAATTTATCACAAGAAGTTTTGGATACATTCTTACAATAATTCCCACATTGTGACTTACCTCAACATCAGGAGCTTCTGTGAGGGAGGCACCGCATTCCTAGCTACGTACAATTGGGGACGGGGACCACCGGCCTGGTGTGTGTGTGTGTGTTTGGGGGGGGGGGGGGGGGGGGCTGCCCCTAATCGTACCTAGCTAGGTGTGCGGTGCCTCTCGAGCAAAAGCTCAATCATGATGTTATGCATTGTATGAAAAACACTAAAAAAGACTCTGTCTTCCTACATGAGAAAAATTTCCAAATCTTCTTATAAGCTAGCTGGTAAATAACACGCGCACACAAACATGCAGACACAATTGACCTGTGAATTGATAATTGGATGATGACATGCACTAGAAGCGAAACCTCATCAACTCCTACCCTATCGTGCTCACCTACACCTCCTCACAACATTCTTCTCCTATACAAGAAGTTTTCGATAAATTCTCACAATAATTCCCACATTGTGACTTACCTCAACATCATGAGCTTCTTTACCTAGCTAGGTATGCATTGTATGAAAAACACTAAAAAAGACTTTGTTTTCCTACATGAGAAAATTTCTAAATCTTCTTGTGAGCTACCCTTATGCCCGTACCCTTAGGCTACTCATTATTGAGCTTACGACATCATCCTCACGCAATAGCTCAGGCTGTCCATTTCTGAATGATCGTGGAAGGGGAGGGCTATTGGGAGGCATGGAAGTAGGTGAAGCTAGCGAATGAGGATAGAGGGATGGGCTATGTGGGGGGTGTAGCCACTTAAGGTCTAGGCGGATGAGTGTGCATAGAGGCGAGACGGTTTACGGGCGCCAAACCGGCAGCAATACTAACGCAGTGGAAGCAGCTCTCCCATGTGAGCCTTTTAATGGATACCGATAATGGGCTAGCCCAATGGTTAGGGATGGTTAGCCAACATAATGGTTATGATGGTTAGTGAAGTCAAATGGGCTAAGGCAAGCCCAATGTTTATGGTGGTTTGAAGAATGCAAAGTTGGCTAGATAAGAGAAAACACAAGTCTCCAAGTGGATAGAGAGATGGTACTCATATCACATAGGCCACCTCTAATATGGCTGCAAGGATGTACCATTGGTAAGAGCGAGTGAGACCTGCCGAAGGCGAGTCGCGTGAGCTAATAGTATATAGATATATAATATATAGATAAACTACAAATGGAAATAATATTATATGTCATGAAGAAAGTCACTTTAATAATGAAATGCGCTCAATCACAATATTTTTTAGTACATCTTCGAGAGGCATTTGCTACATTTAGAGCTTATGGATTACTTTCTCTAGGTATAAAATCCTTTGAAATATTCTTTCATCCTTTTGAGAAGTATTCACTATTAAGGTGCTCGCACTGACTGTAATTTTGCTTGGTGTAGTTCCTTCATAGCTTTGTCATGGTTATAAAACCCCATAAACCAAAACTCATAAAACTCAATAGTGACTATCTGGATATACTTTTCTGAATTGCTCTTCGGATTCTTGAATGCATTTATCGTCAAAACTTTGCTCCATGGCACCATAACCTACACAAAAAGAAATTTAGATTTTAGCTTCCTTTCACCAAGTTAGTGCCTTTAAAACTACGAGCTATTTTTGTTTGCAAATAATTCAAACTAGTAAGGCCGGCAAGCTTCACCCGCCTCTCTCTCTCTTTCTCTCTCTCTCTCTCTCTCTCTCTCTCTCTCTCTCTTTGCGTCACTGTGCTCCCAGAGCTGCAGGCCACACCCGCCGCTTGAAGGAGCTTCTGACACGTGGCTGTGGGAGGGAACGAGAATTCCCTCCCCTATTATCCTTCGTATAGATTTTCTTCATTAATCACAATGCTATTCTTGAGCAAAAGTTCAAATTTAAACCTTGCAAGGAAGCAAGTGCGCATGTCATACATAGAAGCAATGCACGTATATCCCACTTTTTTTTACTAGATTAACAAATTGAGTATGAGAAATGCTTATTATATTCTCATTGGATCTTAATTTTCAAGTCAAAATTTGGGCTATGATTTGCCCTCAACACTAAATGGTTAAAACTATAAATTTTCCAATTTAGAAGCTTAACATGAACAAATCACAAATCGATAAAACAACAAAAGGACAAGCATAAAAAGACGACATAATTAATGGCTAATGGGTATACCTAATTGGCTAGATCTGGATAAGGCTTATGATTGAATAACGTGGTTCTTTATGCAAGAAACGCTGAGCCACTTGGATTCGGATCACGAATTTTCTAAACTTGGTGAAGGTAGTTTGATCGAGCTTTTCTTTAACTCAAGATTGGTCGGCTCATTTGATGTCAAGAGATCCATTCGTCAAGGCTATCCCTTGGCCCCGAGTCTTTGGTTTGCTGCATGCACTCATCCTCTAATCGCTTTGTTGGAGCACACAGTAGCAAGGGGATGGATCCAAGGATTGAAAATCCAAATGGCAACCAGCTACTCATCAAGATGTTTGCAGACGACTCATTACTATTTTTGCAAGCTGAACAGAACAATGTCAGGGGACATGGTTCAGAGTTTTGTAATAGCATCTAGTTCTCAATGTAGCATTGAGAAGTCGATATTAATCTCTTTCTTCAAAGATGACAATTTCTACTATGCTAGATAGACTGGAGAGATTGTTAAAAGGGGCAATATCTTCAGACACTTGGGAGTACCTATGGGAGAGGGGACGACCTTCAAACAAGCTTTCAATTGGTTTTAGAACACGCTTAAACACAAGATGAAAAGATGGGAATTTATCCTTCATTGTCGGGTAAGACTCATCAACACCTTCTTGGTACCATACATTACCTTTGCCTCTCGTTTTCTCCAATTATCTCATAAGAATAGGAAGGAATTCCTCAAGCCCAATAAGGAGTTTGTATGGAGAAACAGAGTAAATGGAAGTAGGCCGTGGCAATGGACTAAGTGGGAGGCCGTGGCAAAGCCGAAGAACCGGGGAGGTGTGGGCATGCTTGACCCTTTCATTCT
This sequence comes from Adiantum capillus-veneris, assembly GCF_014529385.1. Classification (NCBI taxonomy): domain Eukaryota; kingdom Viridiplantae; phylum Streptophyta; class Polypodiopsida; order Polypodiales; family Pteridaceae; genus Adiantum; species Adiantum capillus-veneris. Next base: position 115,659,047 of record NC_140949.1, on the reverse strand, counting down.
CAATGAAGCTCTTTGTGAGAAATTGTTTCGAACTTGCCGAAACTGATGAGAGATGGGCCTGTATGGCTAGGGAAATGGTGATGAATTGAAATATGAGATCTAGAGGCAGCAAATGGTTGAATCTCAATATGCAAAACAGGCTTTTGCCCCCCAAAGGAGTGTTGTTAGAGCTAGGGGGCTTCACAAGTAAATTCATAGGAAAATGTTGCAAAGCCGCCTCCACACTTTTCTGAGATGAAGAGACTAGATACTAGAAAAACATTGCTCTGCACTAGTCTCATTGGGGCCCCATTCTACAAGGTCTTGTTCTTGATTTCCATTGGACCGAGACTGCAAGACGACTCAGCAAAAAGAAAAAATTATCACCCTTGCCTCTCTGTGGAACCATCATGAAGGAGGATGGCAGCCTCTAAAACGATTGAAAGAGATCAATAACATGTCTCTACAAGAAGAGGTTCTCGTTGGTAGACTCCTGGATCTCCTATCTCACATCTTTCTCCCACTTTGCTTTACAACAACCGAGTGGACGGCATGGAAGTGGCATGGGGGAATTCATTTTTCTCTTCCTCAACAAAGAGCATTCATGAGAAACTAGCTTTTTCTGAGCAATGGGTTGGACGTCTCAGCAAAACTTGGTCCAAAAAGTGGAGAAAGCTCAAATCGAGCAAGGTGTTGGAGAATATATGGCACTCTAAATGAAAAGATGAGCAGAAAGTCTTCCTCTGAAAAATGTTATTTGGTTTTTGGCCGATCAGGGACAAGGCCAAAGTGAGGGGTCTTGGCGATGGAACTTGCATCAAATGCAACCAGTAAACTGAGATCATAGCCCACCTCATTTGTGGATGTCCAACAATTAAGAGCTTCACTGGAAGAGTCTACGAATGGGTGTTTTACCGACTTGGCACCCCATTCTTTAGACGAGACTTAGAGCTAGGCTCTAGACGCTTGGATAATGAAGAAATGAGGACATAATTTGTATAGTCAGAACTATAATCTTGAAAGCCATATGGGTATCTAGGAAAAGAATGGAATGCTACATACAGAACTAGTGCTAAAAACTTGCAGATGGCTTCTGGCAAGCAGGAGGAAGCGACTTGCCAAGACGAAGAAGATAAGTCCTTGACAAAAATATACAAATTTTGTAACATTTTTTAGTAGTGGTTGCTCACTATATGCGAGTATTGCAAAAAAAAAATGATTTCATATCATAGCTTTTAAGGAGCATTGCTTACAAGAGTACCAAATAAGGTTTGATGGTTCACATGGGTGGTCATGGCTTGGGATATGATTGACAAATCAGAGCTCTTCTAGAAAGGAGACTAAAATGCAAGATGAAATTCTAGCTCTAAGTCGGGCTTCTTTGAAGCTTGGAGGTTGCACGAGGGAATTTCTAAGAAAGTGCAGTAACATGGCCTCACTAGAATCAACAGTGTCAAAGACTTCAAGTGCTCGATATTACACCGATCCCCTTGACTCTCCAAGCTAGGAGAAGGATCTGTAAATATCTTGTGAAGGGCAGTTGCAAGACAGGCTAATAACAAAGAGATCTCCAACTAGGTCAGAACTTCATTAGAAAGCATGGCATTAGCCCAAAGACATAATTTTTTCACTTCCTCTAACATTTGCATGCTGATGTATAAAGAAGATTCGTTCACGCCGCTTGTCAAATTGTGGAAGGTAAATTGGTCTTGAGAGAAATGGTAGAAGAATATAAGCAACAACAAATATTGGGATGTTAAATGTCCAAGCTAATGAGGAACTTCACTTGGAAAATATCACGGGGAGCATCCCAACTGAAAACAAGATTCTTGTTAGAGGGCTTAGCCCAAACATCTGAGGGCTTAGCCCAAACATCTGCTCTAGATGCAAAGCAATTTTAAAGTATCCCTTGCATTTGTTTAAAGACTACCCTACCTCACAAGATCATGTTAAATGTCCAAGCTAATGAGGAATTTCACTTGGAAAATATCATGGGGAGCATCCCAACTGAAAACAAGATTCTTGTTAGAGGGCTTAGCCCAAACATCTGCTCTAGATGCAAAGCAATTTTAAAGTATCCCTTGCATTTTTTTAAAGACTACCCTTCCTCACAAGATCTTATTGCCAAAATTTGCAGATGGGTGCAGAGGACTTGGAAGGTGCTCTTCTTTAGAAATGGCTTGGTCCAAGGAGGGAGAAGGTTTCATAATGAAGAAATTATGGTATGCACCCAAATTTCCACGTACTATTCCCTAAAGAAAACCTGGAGAGCAAGGGCCATTTGAGTCTTTGCGAGGAACTTTCTAAAAGACAAATTCAAGAATAATGTGCGTAAAATCACGGAGCTTATATTTAAAATAGGGACAATATAAGAGTCTAATGTGCCAGGCGAAAGAAGAGAAACATGTACTAAGTTGTATTAGTTGCTCGAGCTAATGAATTGTACACGCCCCTTTGTGCAAATGTTGTCTCTTCAACGCACATGTAGTGTTTGAGGTCCTTTGTGCATTCTTTAGTGAATTAATATATCATCTCCACTCACAATTGTAATTATGGTAAAAAAACAAAGAAGAGAAAGATTTGATAGTACCCAGCAAAGTATTGAAGTATTGTAGTAAGCTATTGAGACAAAAGAGATGCACCGAAAAAGCAAAGAGAAAAAAAAGATAGTAAAAGGTCTTTGTATTCCACATGTACAATATAGAAACATGTTTTTGTGAGACAAAAGAGATGCACCAAAAAAGCAAAGAGAAAAAAAATTAGGCAAAGGTTTTTGTATTCCACATGTACAATATAGAAACAAAGTAAGTGAGGAAAAGTTTGAAATTTTTAGGAGCAATGCTTGCAAGAGAACCAAAATCAGATTTGATATTGCACAGACAAGAGTGAGAATTCATGCCAGAGGGATCGTCTCAGATAGATGCAGTGGTTGCAAAATGGCTTGTGAGGACCTCTCTCATCTGTCCAACTATTAGTGGCCTAGCAGGAAAAATGTGCAAGTGGGTTTAGATGACATAAAGGATAGGTTTCTTAAATAATGACCTGTTTCTTGGAGGGATGAGGTTTAAATATGGACCACTTCAAGATGTTCCGCAACTCATGTACTCTGATGCAACCTCTTCGCCAAAACACAAATGTTTTTTTTGAAGTTGAGGGTAAAAAGTGTGCCAACACTAGCTATGCTAATCCAAGCGACCGAGAGAAAGCTTTAAACCCATCCTCTAAATTCGGCAAGTGCAACATGACTGAGGATATTCTGCATGGGGCCTATTGGGATTGCCCTAGCCATGGAATGCTATGGAAATACTCTGTGTGTGTGTGTGTGTGTGTGTGTGTATCTCTATCTCTGTCTCTATCTCTCTCTATGACATGATGACCATACAAATCCATGAGGCACACATGGTGCCATGATCACACATCCATGACTCACGTGACTCCATTATTCTAGAGCCCCATGATTCTCGGCTCCCTAGGTATATGAGCATCGAATGAAGGTGCATCAGTAGATGCTTCAACATAGTGCTCTATAAGCACACACACTCCTTATTGTATATATACTCTCATGCACACCTGCACTCTAGTAATCAAGACCACTTTGCATTGATTGTGCCTTGTGTAATTAGCGCTAGGATTAACTAACACAAATGCTACTAACCTCTATCCACCCTAACCCTAATCTCTAGAGTTGGTATTAACAAAGCTTAACGATGGCTACTAGCATTTCTTAGCCTTATTAATCATATGAATTTTTTTTTCTCTTCTAGATTTAGTGATGCTCTCCTCCCTTTCATCACTTGGTCGGAAGCTTGTCGGAAGCTTGTCGGAAGCATACTTGCTATGCATGTGCATCTTAGATTAGGTGTTTATGCACTTAGCTGTCAATCAGCCCTCAACGAGCCATCTTTGCTATGCAAACTTCTATCTGAGGCCCTTCTGTCAAAGGAGGAAAAGCTCAATAGATCTTTGAAAATATAAACTTCAACTCCAACGCGTCAACTTCACAGATTCTTTCTATGTAGGCAGATCGAAAGAGTCAACTCGATTTCACAAATTAGTTTTCTTTTACGCAAAAAACTTTCAATTTTCAACTTTTTCAATTCTTCTTTAAAAAGGATTGCAAAGAACGAGAGGTTGCTTCTGTACTATTTTGTCTATTGCCAGAGCATTGCTCAAGGGAGAGCTATAATTATTCTATTTGCTTTTTTTCTATCATTATCTTTGTATATCAATCGGGCAAAGACACTATCATAGAAGGAAGAATATCTCTATAAGACCCCTGAGCTTGCATCAAGCATCTCATTTAAGTTTCTATACTTTAAATCAAAATAACCATGAACATGAATCGCTTTGTACTTTGATACGGAGGTGACATCATGATCATTCACACATCAACACACAAACGTGAAGGAAATGAACATGAAAGATGCAAAGACATGAAGAAGAAGAAGAGCCAGGGAGATACAAAGACACAATCAAGAAGATCATAGTCAAGCATGCATATGACAATTATGACACATGAAGTAGCTTAATTTTTACACGCACTTTTGTGATTATGATGTACTCTAGAATTAAACCTAGGCATGACTAAATGGTCACCTTGTGAAAGACACAAAGACATGGAAAGACACAGACATGAAGAAGAAGAAGAGCCAGGGAGATACAAAGACACAATCAGAAGGATCAGAGTCAAGCATGAAGATGACAATTACCACACATAAGTATCTTAAATTTTACCCGCACTTTTGTGATTATGATGTACTCTAGAATTAAACCTAGGCATGACTAAATGGACACCTTGTGAACTATACAGAGATGTACAAATGTTCAACCTCCTATGATGTATTAGTGAGCCATCACAAGCCCTAGATGCATCACCTTAGAGTATCCATGACTAGTTCAAGGGGGTAATTATTGGGATTGCCCTAGCCATGGAGTGCTATGGGAATACCCTCTCTCTCTCTCTCTCTATGACATGATGACCATACATATTCATGAGGTATTAGCATGCCATCACAAACCCTAGATGCATCACCTTAGAGTATCCATGACTAGTTCAAGGGGGTAATTATTGGGATTTCCCTAGCCATGGAGTGCTATGGGAATACTCTCTCTCTATCTCTCTCTCTCTCTCTCTCTCTCTCTCTCTCTCTCTCTCTCTCTCTCTCTCTCTATGACAAGATGACCATACATATCCATGAGGTATTAGCGTGCCATCACAAACCCTAGATGCATCACCTTAGCATATCCATGAATAGTCAAGGGGGTGATTAGGAGTGCTATGGGAATACCCTCTCTCTCTATGACTTGATGACCATACATATCCATGAGGCATACATGATGCCATGAACACACATCCATCACCCATGTGACTCCATTATTTTAGAACCCCCATGATTCTCTCTCCCTGGGCACATGAGTATTACATGAAGGTCAACATGCTTACACCTCACCCACTCCACCAGTAGATGCTTCAACCTATTGCTATATAAGCACACACACTCCTCATTGTATATATACTCTCATGCACACCTGCACTCTAGTAATCAAGATCACTCTTCATTAATTTGTGTCTTGTGTAATTAGCACTAGGATTAACTAACATGAATTCTACTAACCTCTATCCACTCTAACCCACATCTCTATAGAGCCATCATGTTCAATCGGCACAAGGATTCAGATGGCTATGTGATGAATGTTGGATTCTCTCCAAAGAAAGTCGTGCAAAGCATGGAGGAATGTTGTGCCAAGTTAGTAGTTTTAAATTTCATGGGCAGACAAATGATGCCCCAAGGATTATGGGATTGGGCATCAACGACCCTCAATAGCAAAAATGAGATCAATCATTTCACATCCATGGGCAAAGGTCTCTATGTGGCTGCATATACATTTGACCAAATTGTTCAAAACCTTCTCATAAGAGGAAGTGTGTGGGAGGACTTCCTATTTTTCATATGACATGCCATGGACATCGGATTTTTGCCCGAATGAGGAGTTTGTGGATTTTTATCTTGTGTGGGTTATGATTAAAAGCCTCCCTATCCGGCTCCATGATCATGCTCACTCCATTGATTCCATGCAGGCCGTTTGTTGTTTATAACGAGGTTTAAGTGGATTAGATTTGGTACGAATATCGCGGTATGCATACTATATGAGCAGATCCATTCCCAAATATATGGATCTCAATATGGGATGCTTTGGAGCCTTCCTACAAGAGCTGGCATTCCTCTCGTTCCCCAACGCATGCTACAAATGTCGCAACAAAATTGGCCATTATGGCAGAACTGTCATGAGGTAGTTCTTGTCAGCAAAAGCTGATGGTCAAAACAAGCTCGAGATGGGTATCTAGAGATGACGCCACCTTTGGATACAAAGACATGCATGACGAAGGAGGAAGTAAGTGGTCGGGATGAGGATGTAGTGTTTGAGGATGCAAGCCATTCATCAATTGAAATGCACGAGGAAAAGAGTAGGCTCAAAGTATTATCACATGAGACCCAGACGGAAACCCCATGATCACGAAGGAACCACCGAAGACATTCAGGTTCCAAAGATGGACCTCCTTAGCCACCTGGTTGGTACCTTTGGATCCGCTCACATTACTACTTTGTTAAAAAAGAGAAAAGAAGTAAGCTCCTTCTCGTTACCTTTACTGGTGGCTGTAAGGGTTGATGGCTCCTTATAAAATCCAGATTGAGATAGTCCTATAGTCTATGAGTGGTTTCAAATGTCTCACATAATGTGGGAATTGCAAAGGAAAAAAAAAAGGGTGAGCATGCCTTATAAACCTTTCCCTTGGACCCACAAACTCATCCTAATTGCTTTTTTGGGGTTGGAAATATTATTAGTCTTCCAATAATTCAATTATGCCTTTTTTTTAAAGACTCCATGATAATTGGGTTTTTTTAATGCTGCACTCCATAGCTACATGTTTCTTTGATGGTCTTTTTGTGTTTCCATAGACTCTTGTGAAGTTTCTTTTTTGCGTTGTTGCACAAAAAAGACCACTAGCATTACAAAAATTCCATGCCAACATTCCTTAAGAAATAAAGGAAGGAAGGAAGACCTCTAAACCAAAAACCAAGGACATCTACCATACTCTAATGATCTCGATTGATTGGTTTCCCCCCTTAGCAAGCTGTGGAGAAAGCAAAGACGAGAGGCAAGGTGGAGGGCAATTGTGAATAACATTTGGAAGCCTCGTTGGCCACTGGCGATGAAGATCTTCCGTTGGAAGGTGTTATGGAAGGCTATACCGATCAGAGTAAATGTTTTTGTGAGAGGGATTGGATCTGATAGATGTTTGGGTTGCAAAATAGCTTAGAAGGACCTTCCTCACCTTTTCAAGGAGTGCCTGGCTATATGTGGCATAGTAGGGAAGACATGCAAATGGGTACAAAGGACCTGGAAAATAGGGTTCTTCAAGACCAACCTATTACTTGGAGGGATGGTAATGAAAAGCCAAGTGTTACTGGTTTACATGAAAATCGTTAGATTGTGCTACTTCAAGCAATTATTGAAGGCCAAGAGTTGTTGGGTCTTTGAGAATAGTCTCTCTATTGCCAATTTTATGGAGATCGTGCAAGAAAGCAAGGAATTGATTCTACCCATTGGCAAAAGGAAGATCTCAGACAAATGGTATAGGGTCATTAACGTCATTCTGATAGAATAGCCTGAATATGGATAGGTTTTTGCCTCTTTGTGAGGCCCGACGTATTTCAAAATCCCTTAAGGCTTGACACGAGCTTGAGGTTATGTTGTACATTTTTTTGGATAAACTAATACATCCACTCACTATTGTGAATTTGGAAAAAAAAAAGTAATAAACGCCAATTGGCCTATGCGACAAATATCAAATCGTCCATGTTTGGTATCATTTCATCGAATTTAGAGAAAAAAAACTCATTAAATTAACATCTAAAACTTCCAAACGATATGGCATAGTGATGGTGGTGAGGAAAATAGGATTGGGTTGCTAGACCCAAGGAGTAGGATGGAACTCGGATACTCAACCCGACAATACATGTGAGGTCCAGTGTGCCAAATTTGTGGTGTCAATAGCAACCACAATGAGGCTTGGGCCATTATGACATGGGATATTATAGATAAGGCAAAGCTCTTCTCCCATGGAAAGAGAAAGGACATCAAGCTTAGTTACATAGCAAATTGGTTCTCCTAACTTAAGATTGGAGGCTATTATGGCCTGAGTCACAATGGGCAATGGTCGCAAGTAATATTTGGGATCCTCCACGACGTAGCATAATGAATTTCTTCCTGTGGAAGGCGCTATGGGAGACCATTCAGACTAGGATCAAGTTAAAAGGTAGAGGAATATGCACGAACCTATGCTCGTGTTGCAAAGCAAAAATTGAAGACCCCCTTCACCCATCTTCCTTAGCCACAAGAGGTCTAGCGAAAAAAATATGTAAATGGGTGCAAAAGACTTGGAAGATCCTGTTTTCAAGAATGATAATTTGATACTAGGAGGGAAAGTTTCTAGAAACAAATCCATTCTTCCGGTTTGCACGCAACTTTTCTGCTTTTGCTATCTAAAACAAACTTAGAAGGCACTCAAGTTATCAGATATTTCTTTTTACATAATGTATGGCAAACAAGGAACCGCTGTGTTTGAAGGAGTTCCTGAGGTGGCAAGCTTCGCAAAAATTATACAAGAAAGCAGAGTGCTAATATGGACGCTTGGGTGCAAGCAAAACTCTGATGATTGGTCTAGGGTACATGTGCCTTGTTGTCAGCGGAATGCTTAGGAAAGGGGAAAATCTTGAAAACAAAAGATTTGTGAAGAACATGATACTTAACCTTGTGTATCAGAGGCAAGGGGGCACGTCGTTAGGGGTGGCTCCTCAGATAGTTGATATAAGTATGGTCTCTGGATGATGTCATGGCTCGACACGAGCATGGCAAGTCCTTGTAATTTTTTGAGATGATCAATATCATTCACTCACAATTGTGAGTTTTGCTATAATTTTTTTATTAAAAAAAACCTTTTAATCTTCAAAAGAAACTCTAGGATGGCCGAATTTGGATAAATCATGTAGGAAAGCAGGGATTCGAGCGGAGACAAACACTTTTCAACAGTAGTTGTTCCGAAAGTGATAACTACATGCTTCCAATTACCAGTCGAAACACTTCTGCAAGTGAAACTATGAAAGAGAATACGAAAAGGCTAAGGCCTTTACACTTTTGTACCTTTTGGCTCCTCAAGGCACATTCCATGCTTCAAGCTGATTGTACATTCATTTCTGATGCAATTTATCTTTTCCACTCACAATGGTGAGTAGGAAAAAAAAACATCTAGAACTAAATGCTTTTTTTTTTTTTAATAGCAAAACTCACAATTGTGAGTGAATTATATTCAGCAGCCTAAAAAATTACAAGGTTTTGTCATGCTCATGTTAAGCCATGACAACATCTAGGAATCATAATTACAACGGCTATTAGGGTAGCCACTCCTACCGATGGCTAAGGTTTGCCCCCGTCCCGGGTATTCTGTCTGCTGACAACAAGGCACAAGTAGTCCTAGACCAATCCTCCGAGTGATGCTTGCGCCCAAGTGCCCATATTAGCACTTTGCTTTCCTGTATAATTTTTACGAAGCTTGCCACCTCACATCCACCTTCAAAAACACGACGGTTCATTGTTTGCCATACATTATGAAAGAAGAAGTATCTAACAATCTATTGAGATAAGGTTGACAGTAGAAGCTTATCTCATAATCATCCAATAATCTCATAATGTGGTCGAAAGCTATACCATTGATGTGTCAAAAACCAAGTTTTTGATGTTTCACAACAATGGCTAGAATTTTTTTACCATACTCACAATTGTGAATGGAGAGAATTATATAAACTCGAAAAGAATACAAACAACCTCAAGCACAACAAGTGCCTTGAAATGACAACCATTCCATAAAAGCCAAGAACCTAGCCACAAACTTGGTGTTGCGAGAGTCCTAGGCAACTCAGTGCAAAGGGCCACTCTTTATCTCTGCATGTTCTCCTTCTCTTAGCTCTTGCTACATGGATGATCTCGGTGTTGAGAGGCACAATCTCATCCAACTAAGCCACAACTATTTTGGCCTCAAACACTCGAAGGTTCCTAGACTTACAGACTTGATTGAGGTAGCAAAATCTGGTGATTTGGGTGCACACGAGAACGGCCTGGTTTTGAAAGCCATATATGCCCTCCTAGGATCAGGTCATTTGTAAAGAAGATAATCTTCAAGGTCTACCTTACCCATTTACAGACTTTAGCCGCTAGTCTCTGCAATGTTGAGCACTTGTTGAATAGAGCAGGGAATTCTCAGGAGCCGCTCTACACCCACAACAAGTGTCAGTGCCGATCCCTCTAGCGCAAACCTTAATCCTAATAGGCACGGCTCCCCACAGCACTTTCTACATAAAACACTTCATGTAATTAGGCCATTTTCTCTCCCATATGACCTTAATGCTTTGTTTCCACCATTCTTCTGACCAATTTTTCTTCCATATTTTGTTGAGAGGGGTAAACCAGTTAACTTTGTATACCAACTCACTATAGATATCCTCGGTCTTGGGGAGAAAGAACATTTTATCTTTCGGCCAATGCCAGGCTTTCCAATCAATCTCATACCCATCCTCGGACCTGAGGATAGGTGAAGGTGATGTTGACATCACTTCCAAGAGTCTGTTGACCACAAGTCTTTCGTACAAACCCAGATTATGTTGCAGCACTAAAAGCTCCACATCCTTCCAGCAAATGTTTCTGTCATCCCAAAGGTGGAAAAGTTTAGAGATCCCTTTGTTGCTTACCTGACAAGAAACTTCCGTCCAAAAGGGATTCAGAGAGCCTCTTCCAAGTTTGGAAAGCCAAGGGAATCAATGGAGAGAGAAACCCTTGAAGTATCTAAACTTCTCTCCCCAAGGCTAAGGTTGCTTTGTTACTTTTTTGTACTAGCTCCCCTGTGATGCCTCCAAGCTTAAGGAATGTCCAGAGGGGTGCCAAATCTTATCGTACATTGTGGCCTCCTTCCATGTGCACCCTTTAGAGGCAAGCTCTGCTTTGTCTATCATATCCCAAGCCATGATGGCCCATTCTTACTTTCGCTCTGCCAAGGAGAGAACAAATTTGGCACACAATGCTTTTGCATGTAGTATGGGGTCTAAGATCCCAATACTGCCTTGTTTGTTTGGCCTCGCAACCCATTCCCAATTTCCCCATTGGCATGGGCTTGTGGTTTTAGTGTTTCTTTTCCACATGAACCGTTTGGTTAGGGATGGCACTATGGTGCTTGACGTACTCTTCAAAATTGTGACTTTCTTACACAAATTATGGAGCACCTTCAACACAGATACACCTATAGGCTTTCAATTATCTCTTCCAAGAAAGAAGTACAAGAGAGAAACAAAGATTGTTAGTATTACCAAATGACTACTTGAATGGGTTTTACATAGGTTGTATATTGATTGGATCCCTCCCTTCAATTATAGTTTATGATTGCCCCATAGTTCCCTCAGTAGATCATAACTAAATCAAGTTATCAGGGATGATATCTTGAGGATTGAGATAGAGAGGATATGGATTCGAATGCCACTCGTTTTAGAGTCAAAGCTAGAGCATTATCACAATCATTTTACACACATTCTTGAGGATGGTTTTATTTCCACAATAAATGGATGCATATCTGTCTTTTGACATATAAGCAATACGGGGTAAATTTGCAATTATTTCTCACAGACTCAGGAAAGCGTACATATAAATATTCCATCACAAGACATGGAATGTCAGCCATAAGACTGTGAGCTTAATTAAGGAGCATTGCATATATAGATGCACAATATACGATGAATGTATCATTGTATGTTCAAGGAGAGCTTTGGGACCCTTGCATTCTTCAACTTGATCTGTAGAAGGCCTACGACAGGATCTCATGGTCGTACATTATACACTTGGAGAGGGAAGTTACTCTGAGTTGCTATTTAAAAACAGGATAGCGGGTATATTTGAGGTCAAGCGATCGATCAAAAAAGGCTGTCCCCTTGCTCTTTGCTATTGGATCTCACCCCTTGGTTACACTACTAGAGTATTGTGCGTCAAAAGGAGAAATTCAAGGTCTGTCACTTCCTGGGGTTCAACAATTGCTGGAAAGTTGTTTGCAGACGATTCTTTGCTCCTTCTCTAAGCCAAGCCAAAAGTACTAAGAAAAGCCCTTGAAATTGTTCAACTACTTGCCACTACTTCCTGCTCAATGTCCAATATTGAGAAGTCAAGATTAATTTCTCTACTCGAAAGAAACTTGTTAGACCCCGCGGAATGATCGGGTGAAGTTATTGGTAAGGGCTCCGTGTTCAGGCACCTGCGTGTCCCTCTAGGGGTGGGCATATTGGATACGTAGCGATTCCACCGGGTCCTGAACAAGGTTAAGAGCAAAATGAGAAGGTTGGATTTTGTGCTTCTCCATTTCCACAGCAGAGTTACCCTCATCAATGCTTTCATGATCCCTTATATTTTGTTTGTATCCCCGTTGCTACCCTAACTCTGCTCTAGAAATAGAATGTAGGATCAAAACTTACAATTAGTCATACGTGAACTCATCATGCTATAGTTGATCCCATTGCACAATCTTTGCATGGAATTATTATGATGGGGGAATAATTTTGAGAAACTATTGAGGCAACACATGAGTGTTGGTACAAAAGTGTACCAAAAGAATTCGAGGCACTAGAATGGGGAGAGGAATCCAAATATTTCAAAAATTCCATAACAAAATTGTCCCCATGTCTCTCTAAAGTGGGAAGTGATTTATTAAATCCGTTCTACAGAGAAATTGCCAAAAAATTCAATAAGAAAGGACTCATACATTTAACCCAATCTGGCCCAATTCTAGGACAAAAGCGGTACAAGATGAAATAAGTATATCAGTTAGCTACCCAGTATAATCTCAATGGAACTAAAATACTACTAATCAACAGGTTTGGGCAATGTGCTTATGCCAATTCATGAGGCTTAATTTGATTAGAAAGCATGGAACTGGCTCGAGCACAAAAACTTCACCAAACTGCAAACAAAGAAAATCCAATGCAAACTAATGTTCTAACAAATTGGTTCTCCTCACTCAATAAGTAGTGGTGGAAGCATTGGTAGCAAGAGTCGAGATGGTGATGTTCAGAAATGGCATGCCAGGTGGGGTGGCCTCTACACCACACATAGCCTGAATTCCTCAAGCATCATGTCAAACGAGGGTCCTATAGCTGTAAGGGACACCACCTAGCATAAGTGCGGCCTGGTGTCGGTGCACTCAATCCTAGTGTGGTCATGCTGCCTTGCGGGGTGATAATGAGTGCTTTATGTGCATGGGATGATCATGACTAGTAAATCAACCATGGTGTGGGTGGAGACTGGTGGTGGCGGTGATGTTGCCAATGCTAAAACGCTTATGCTTGCAACAAACATGACACCGTGAGCTCCCTAGCTTGTGAGGTGCATTATGTGCTTAGTGGTGTATGGAATGTAGAGTGCATGGAGCCTTGGTGGTGCCTCCAGTGCATTATCTCTCCTTTGTGCTTAGTGGAGGCCTCTTTATATAGGCCTGAGAGGTGGTTCTTACATAATGGTCCTTACAAATACCCACTGGTCAATGTAGAGAGTCTAGATGCCTCTCTAGTGAGAGAGCTTGAGAGGGTATGAGGGTAGAGATAGAGAGAAGGGAGGTAAGAGTGGGGTGGGGAGTTTTTTACAATTCACTAGCCGTTGGCTAGGTAATTAGAGAAGAGTGGAGATCGAGGCATTTACAATGGGTGTTGTTGATGGTTCGGGTGGCTGGTGTGAGGTTAATGGTGCCAGAACTGGTGGTTTGTTGATGTCGATATGCGTTCATCACTTTCGGGTCCGTCGCCATCCGGGGCATGACTTCGGCGTCAATCTTCAATTTGGTGCCGCTTTTGCATGCTTTTGGTCGTCTTTCTCCTTTTGTTGATGGTGTGGCGCTCGTTTTCTTTTTTTCTTTAAATGTTTGTGCATATGTGCTTATGTTTTTTGCTTTAAATGTTTGTGCATATGTGCTTATGCGTGTGTGCGTGTGTGTGTGTGTGTGTGTGTGTGTGTGTGTGTGTGTGTGTAGGTGTTCATGTGTGTGAGCACGTAAGTAAGTGCGTTTTTTCATGTGTGTCAGTGCTGTTGTGCATACGCAAAGCGTGTGGGTGTGGGTGTATATGTGTGTACGGAAAGAGAGCGAGATATGGGTGAGAGAGAGACCGAGGGAGTGTCTGTGGGAGCATGTGTATGGGATTGTGTGTGTGTGGGAACGAGAGTGAGAGAGATGTTTTTTTTTTAAAACATACTGGCTTAGTATAGGAACGAGGGAGAGAGAGCGGGACAGTGAGCGAGGGGGGGAAAGGGTTGAGGGTGTGAGTGTGTGTGTGTATAGGGTGTGTGTGGGAGTGTGGGTGAGTGTGTGTGCGTGTGCGAATAATGAAAGAGAGAGATATATATTTTTGTTGTTGCTCGCCGAGTACACAGAGAACGAGAGAGGGAGAGAGAGTGTGAGTGAGTGGGTGAGGGAGAGAGAGAGAGGGTGAAGGGGGGGGAGGGGCGGGGGTGGCGGGTGTTTGAGAGAGAGAGAGAGAGAGAGAGAGAGAGAGAGAGAGAGCTAGTCAACGGGGCGAGAGAAGGGGGAGTGGGTGAGGGTAGAGAGAGCGAGAGCGAAAGATGCTCCCATGCATGGCGGCCCCTCTACTGCCGGGTGACGAACGAGGGAGATATATATATATATATATATATATTTCATGCGCCCTATGGGCTGGGCTATACAGAGAACGAGAGAGAGAGAGAGAGAGAGAGAGAGAGAGAGAGAGAGAGAGAGATGAATAATAGATGAGAGAGAGAGCGAGTGTGTGTGTGTGTAGCTGTGGGAGTGGGTGAGGCAGTGGGGTGGCGATAATGGAGGGGAGAGAGGGGATAATGGAGGAGAGGGAGGGAGTGGTGCCAAGGGGATCAAGGCACGGCGGCCCGTTGCACGCACGCGAGCAAGGGATGGGAGGTGGTTTGGTAGCAGCAATAAAAAATATTTTTTTTATTGTTTTTTACTTTATGTTCTTCGAATGGGGTCGAGTCCCGCGGCCTTGGCTCCGAAGGCCGACGCATGATCAACAGTCTCCGGATGAGCTTAGAGTGCGGTGCAGCTAACCCCGTGTCAATGAGTGTTGGTAGCAAGTAACATATGGGACCCTCAGTGGTCCCCAACTATAAATATCTTTCTATGGAAGGCCTTATGGGGGGACTACTCCTATCGGAGTGAAGATATTAACTAGAGAGATAGGCTCAGATAGATGCTTAGGGCGCAAAGTGGCAAGTTAAGATCCCCTTCAGGTTTTCTAGGAATGTCCCAGCTATGAGAGGCCTTGCGGGTAAAATATGAAAATGGATAGAGAAGACTTCAAAGATCTTGTTCTTCAAGAACGATCTTCTCTTGAGAGGAAAGATTTTGAAGAACCAAGCTATCCTAATATGCACACAAATTATCCGCTTTTACTATTTCAGACAATTCTGGAAGTTTAGGAACCACTTGCGTGTCTTCGAAAGCGACCGCTCGCTCTCGACGGCGAGCTCGAAAGAGATTATTTGAAAAAGGAGGGAAGTGATCATATCTAAAGGAAAAAGCAAGAACTCTGAGGAGTGGAAACAAGTTAAAGCCATCACAATTCTCGTAACAACCAGATCACAAAATGTAACTATTTAAGTAGCTTTTGTCTGTTGGGGGCTTTGAAGCTTCAAAATGTATGTTATGACCCCTCAAGGCACCTAACATGCTTTAGCATAATTGTACATTCCTTTCCGAGTTAATATAATACCTCCACTCACAATTGCGAGTATAAAAAAAAAATGATTCGCGCTAATAAATGCGAATCAAAGATTAGACCCAGTAAATTTATTTCTTTGAAAATTAGTACTAATTTGCTCCCAACAGCAAAGAAGAAGTTACTTATTCTACACTATCTTGAATAATGTTTGTTGGTTGATTTGCCACAAAGATGTCATCCGTTCTTTAAGGTTTTACAACTACTATCTTTTCCACCCAAGTTTGGTTATTGTTCTCATTTACCCATTATCCATTACCATGCAAAGTGTGGACATACAATACATTCATAATGGGTGATATAAAGGCACAAGATCACATCACAAAATATTAAAACTCACCTTGTAATGGCTCGAAACCGATTGCAAATTGTCCTGAAATGAGATTGGTTGGTCACTCAAAAACGCAAACCTGTGCGTGGAAATGAAAAGTTGTCCCGCAATCGGATGTGCTGATGTAGAAAGAAAGCATGCAAACGAGTCTAGTAG
The DNA here is from genome assembly GCF_014529385.1 of Adiantum capillus-veneris. Classification (NCBI taxonomy): domain Eukaryota; kingdom Viridiplantae; phylum Streptophyta; class Polypodiopsida; order Polypodiales; family Pteridaceae; genus Adiantum; species Adiantum capillus-veneris. Next base: position 115,642,733 of record NC_140949.1, on the reverse strand, counting down.
TTTCTCATTTGCTGCAACCTCAAAGGCTTCCTTGAAGACATTTTCATATCCACCTGCTAGTAGGAACTTAGTGCCTTTGTTTAGCTTTCCCAATGTTGTCTCAACCACACTTGAACTTGTTTTAACTACACAAAGCAAACAAGAAAAATTTAAGTTTCAATAGGCTTCCATCATGTGTAGTTTCAAAGCCCTATTCCAAAAATTAATTATGCATATGTAAAAAGAAAATCTAATAATATTTTTTTGCTTTAACTCTTAATGACATCACATTTAATGACATCTGATACCCCCTTCCCCTTCACCATAGCTACCTCTGATAATTGAAGCCTTGCCCTTGATCCGATCGCCTTTGTCCACAGGCCGACAGCCTTGCCTTGTTGCCTGCTCCACCACCCCTCACCTATGCCACTAAAGATATCCGATGTGCTTCCTTTGCTTGATCCGCTGTTGTGCCCTTGTAGCTCCTCTACTTACACTTACAGAGCTGCCCAATATAATTCCCGCTCCAGCCCCATTCCACTGGCATGCTGCATACTGCCAGCATTGCCCTCCGCCTGTGTGCAAATCCGTGAGTACTAACATGGATAGAGAGACAGAAGAAGAAGAAGATTCCAAGAGACCTTAAAGATCTATCCGACGAGAATTGAACTCGAGACCGAGAAAGAGAGAGAGAATGGAAAACAAAGAGAGATAGGCATTAGAGGGTATCTTTTGAAATTCTAACTAATCATTGGTTTTTGTGAAATTAAGTAGACATATCCTTCGTTATTATATTCATTTCATTTTGAGATGCTTCTAGATTCCATTGCCCCCAAGAGCCTTTGAATTCAGAACTCACTCTCTAAAAGGAGTAAACCAGACTAATGATGATGCCCCCATGTTTGTCAATTATCTTGTTACTAGGTTGCATCAAGCTATGGACAACCCTACTTTGCACACCGAAGTTACTCAACAACTTCGTGCTTATGGGATTTCTCTTCCTCTCCAAGAGGAGAGAGAACTTAGAAGGCCTCTTGATGAGACCCCTAGAAGAAGACTCTCTCCCATACGAGAGGGGGAATCCAAAGAGCAAGAAAGCAATGAATCCCTAAGTTCCTCTGAAGATGTGGCTCCATGAAGACGGCGATCTAGACAATCGCCAACTCCTCCCATGAGGAAATGGTGAACACATAGTCCTTCTACTAGTCACTTTGAAAGGGAAGAGAGGAAACAAAGGTCAAGAAAGAGGTCACCCTCTTCTCCTTCTTCTTCACCTTCCTCTTCTCCCGATGAAAGCTATAGCTATTCTCCTAGAGAATACAAGAGGGAAGGACATCGCACATCATACCTTGCATGGCGAAGATCACAAAAGCTCAAGAAGTACAAAGAGGGAGGAAAGAGTATCTCTTTTCTCACCTATGATGGAACCTTTGATGCCACCAACAAAGTATTGGCCTTCATCCAACAATTTGATGCGGCCTTTGGAGATGAGGGCTTCACGGAGTCCTCCAAGCTACGCCATGTAGCTATGCACTTCTAGAAATCGGCTCGTCAATGGTGGGCTAGCCTTCGTGGCAATGGTGAAGCCCCAAAGACATGGAAAACTCTACGAGTTTCCATCATGAAGAAATTCCTTGCAAGCGATGCAAAGGAAAAAGTACTTACTGAATGGCGCAGTTTGAAGCTTCTCTCACATGAGTCTATTCACAAATGTGCGGACAAGTTTTGGGATTTACATCTCAAGGATATTGTCTTCCAAAAGATAGACTTCGCCAAGAAAAAATAACAATTTTGTGCGGGATTACATGAAGAAATGGTCGAGTATGTCAACTCCCAACGGCCTGGTTCTACCACCAAAATAATCCACCAGACCATGGTTGCTTCCCGCATCAATTTCCAACAAGGGACTAGATGGAATGTCAACAAACCCATGGAAAATGAAGACAAAAATGATGCAAAGGAAAAAACCAATGCCCAAAAATCTTCCCAAGGCACTTTCTACAACAACAATAGATCCAAGGAGAAGGGAGTTTACAAAGGTAAAAATAAACTCTCTCATGAAGAGCTTGAAGCTTTTCGCAAGGACCATAAGTGTTTTAAGTGTGGGGAGCAAGGGCATGGCTATTGTTCTTGCCCCAAGAAAAATGCTCGCAATAAGACTCCTAGGGTTTCCACCATCGAAGCTCCAAAAGAGGATGCTCACTGCAAAGGATCATCTCTCTCCTATACTTGGGGAAAGGTAAGGGAGCATGATGCCTTCATCTTGTTTGACCCTGGCTCTACTCACAACTTCATATCAACAGAGTTGGCCACCAAGTTGGGCATTCAAGCTTTCGAGATGGGAGATATTGTAACAGTTGACATAGCTTTCAAGGGACAGCAAGCCTCCGTTACTCCCTTGATTGGGAAGTTGAGACTTCATGTCCAAAGCTATGTCGACAAGGAAGACTTTTTCATCTCTCCTCTCCAACATGAGGATGCTATCCTCGGGGCGCCATGGTTTGATCGCATGGCTACCAACGTGAAGTTCCCTAAAAGGAGAATCTACCTCGCCTACATGGGAAAGAACATGTATATAGATGCTAATGAGTCTGATCGTACTATATCACTTGTAAATTACACCAGCTTTTGGTAAGTCAATAAAAAGCTCAATTTCTATGTACATGATTTTTGTCAAAGAATCCACTAATGACGCTAATGATTTATCAAATGAAAATGATAGAAAATAAGAAGAGATAGACTTGTCTACTTTTCTAAATGGATTCCAAGATGTTTTCATCGATGATATCCCTATGGACTTACCTCCAAAACGATGATTGATGACCATAGAATTGAGCTCCTACTAGGAAGCTCACCGCCTAACAACCCATTTATCGAGTTTCCTAAGCTCAACAAGAGGAGATCATGAGGCAAGTACAAGAATTGGTAGACAAGGGGATGGTGAGACCTAGCTCCTCTCCCTTTTGGTTTAGTGCTTGATAATCCACACACATACGGTATGTACCATCTTTCTTTTGCACTAAAAGGACTGGAGAACAATATCACTATCACAAACATATTTCTCGTGCCTCAGGTAGAAGATCCGTTTGATAAGCTACAAGGCTTATCAACAAAGTATTGGCCTTCATCCACCAATTTGATGCGGCCTTTGGAGATGAGGGCTTCACGGAGTCCTCCAAGCTACGTCATGTAGCTATGCCTTCTAGAAATCGGCTTGTCAATGGTGGGCTAGCCTTCGTGGCAATGGTGAAGCCCCAAAGACATGGAAAACTCTACGAGTTTCCATCATGAAGCAATTCCTTGCAAGCGATGCAAAGGAAAAAGTACTTACTGAATGGCGCGGTTTGAAGCTTCTCTCACATGAGTCTATTCACAAATGTGCGGACAAGTTTTGGGATTTACATCTCAAGGATATTGTCTTCCAAAAGATAGACTTCGCCAAGAAAAAATAACAATTTTGTGCGGGATTACCTGAAGAAATGGTCGAGTATGTCAACTCCCAACGGCCTGGTTCTACCACCAAAATAATCCACCAGACCATGGTTGCTTCCTGCATCAATTTCCAACAAGGGACTAGATGGAATGTCAACAAACCCATGGAAAATGAAGACAAAAATGATGCAAAGGAAAAAAACAATGCCCAAAAATCTTCCCAAGGCACTTTCTACAACAACAATAGATCCAAGGAGAAGGGATTTTACAAAGGTAAAACTAAACTCTCTCATGAAGAGCTTGAAGCTTTTCGCAAGGACCATAAGTGTTTTAAGTGTGGGGAGCAAGGGCATGGCTATTGTTCTTGCCCCAAGAAAAATGCTCGCAATAAGACTCCTAGGGTTTCCACCATCGAAGCTCCAAAAGAGGATGCTCACTGCAAAGGATCATCTCTCTCCTATACTTGGGGAAAGGTAAGGGAGCATGATGCCTTCATCTTGTTTGACCCTGGCTCTACTCACAACTTCATATCAACAGAGTTGGCCACCAAGTTGGGCATTCAAGCTTTCGAGATGGGAGATATTGTAACAGTTGACATAGCTTTCAAGGGACAGCAAGCCTCCGTTACTCCCTTGATTGGGAAGTTGAGACTTCATGTCCAAAGCTATGTCGACAAGGAAGACTTTTTCATCTCTCCTCTCCAACATGAGGATGCTATCCTAGGGGCGCCATGGTTTGATCGCATGGCTACCAACGTGAAGTTCCCTAAAAGGAGAATCTACCTCGCCTACAGGGGAAAGAACATGTATATAGATGCTAATGAGTCTGATCGTACTATATCACTTGTAAATTACACCAGCTTTTGGTAAGTCAATAAAAAGCTCAATTTCTATGTACATGATTTTTGTCAAAGAATCCACTAATGACGCTAATGATTTATCAAATGAAAATGATAGAAAATAAGAAGAGATAGACTTGTCTACTTTTCTAAATGGATTCCAAGATGTTTTCATCGATGATATCCCTATGGACTTACCTCCAAAACGATGATTGATGACCATAGAATTGAGCTCCTACTAGGAAGCTCACCGCCTAACAACCCATTTATCGAGTTTCCTAAGCTCAACAAGAGGAGATCATGAGGCAAGTACAACAATTGGTAGACAAAGGGATGGTGAGACCTAGCTCCTCTCCCTTTTGGTTTAGTGCTTGATAATCCACACACATACGGTATGTACCATCTTTCTTTTGCACTAAAAGGACTGGAGAACAATATCACTATCACAAACATATTTCTCGTGCCTCGGGTAGAAGATCTGTTTGATAAGCTACAAGGCTTATCAACAAAGTATTGGCCTTCATCCAACAATTTGATGCGGCCTTTGGAGATGAGGGCTTCACGGAGTCCTCCAAGCTACGCCATGTAGCTATGCACTTCTAGAAATCGGCTCGTCAATGGTGGGCTAGCCTTCGTGGCAATGGTGAAGCCCCAAAGACATGGAAAACTCTACGAGTTTCCATCATGAAGCAATTCCTTGGAAGCGATGCAAAGGAAAAAATACTTACTGAATGGCGCAGTTTGAAGCTTCTCTCACATGAGTCTATTCACAAATGTGCGGACAAGTTTTGGGATTTACATCTCAAGGATATTGTCTTCCAAAAGATAGACTTCGCCAAGAAAAAATAACAAGTTTGTGCGGGATTACCTGAAGAAATGGTCGAGTATGTCAACTCCCAACGGCCTGGTTATACCACCAAAATAATCCACCAGACCATGGTTGCTTCCCGCATCAATTTCCAACAAGGGACTAGATGGAATGTCAACAAACCCATGGAAAATGAAGACAAAAATGATGCAAAGGAAAAAACCAATGCCCAAAAATCTTCCCAAGGCACTTTCTACAACAACAATAGATCCAAGGAGAAGGGAGTTTACAAAGGTAAAAATAAACTCTCTCATGAAGAGCTTGAAGCTTTTCGCAAGGACCATAAGTGTTTTAAGTGTGGGGAGCAAGGGCATGGCTATTGTTCTTGCCCCAAGAAAAATGCTCGCAATAAGACTCCTAGGGTTTCCACCATCGAAGCTCCAAAAGAGGATGCTCACTGCAAAGGATCATCTCTCTCCTATACTTGGGGAAAGGTAAGGGAGCATGATGCCTTCATCTTGTTTGACCCTGGCTCTACTCACAACTTCATATCAACAGAGTTGGCCACCAAGTTGGGCATTCAAGCTTTCGAGATGGGAGATATTGTAACAGTTGACATAGCTTTCAAGGGACAGCAAGCCTCCGTTACTCCCTTGATTGGGAAGTTGAGACTTCATGTCCAAAGCTATGTCGACAAGGAAGACTTTTTCATCTCTCCTCTCCAACATGAGGATGCTATCCTAGGGGCGCCATGGTTTGATCGCATGGCTACCAACGTGAAGTTCCCTAAAAGGAGAATCTACCTCGCCTAAAGGGGAAAGAACATGTATATAGATGCTAATGAGTCTGATCGTACTATATCACTTGTAAATTACACCAGCTTTTGGTAAGTCAATAAAAAGCTCAATTTCTATGTACATGATTTTTGTCAAAGAATCCACTAATGACGCTAATGATTTATCAAATGAAAATGATAGAAAATAAGAAGAGATAGACTTGTCTACTTTTCTAAATGGATTCCAAGATGTTTTCATCGATGATATCCCTATGGACTTACCTCCAAAACGATGATTGATGACCATAGAATTGAGCTCCTACTAGGAAGCTCACCGCCTAACAACCCATTTATCGAGTTTCCTAAGCTCAACAAGAGGAGATCATGAGGCAAGTACAAGAATTGGTAGACAAAGGGATGGTGAGACCTAGCTCCTCTCCCTTTTGGTTTAGTGCTTGATAATCCACACACATACGGTATGTACCATCTTTCTTTTCCACTAAAAGGACTGGAGAACAATATCACTATCACAAACATATTTCTCGTGCCTCAGGTAGAAGATCTGTTTGATAAGCTACAAGGCTCTACCTACTTCAGTAGGATTGACCTAAAAGTGGCTATTATCAAATAAGGATAGTGGATGAAGATATCTTAAAGACCGCATTTCGTACAACGTTTGGTCTTTATGAATATCTAGCCATGCCTTTTGGCTTGACCAATGCACCTTCCACATTCAATCGTTTGATGGAGAAAATATTTAGACCCTACCGCAAGTTCACTCGAATGTACTTTGATGATATCATCACCTACTCCAAGTCCTTGGAGGAACACAAGCAACATGTCCAAGTGATTTTTCAAGCATTGAGGGAGAACAAGCTTTTTCTCAACCAAAAAGAAAAGCGATTTTTCCTTCAAGAGATTCAATACTTACGTCATATTATTTCTCAAGATGGTATCTGTATGGATCCATCGAAGTTAGAGGTAATAAAATCATGGCCTAATCAAAGCAATCTACATGACTTAGAAGCTTTATTGGCATGGTATGTGTGCATACTATAGACGCTTCATAGCAAAATTTCCTCAAATAGCAGGACCATTACATGACTTAACAAAGAAGAACGTTAAGTATTCATGGACTGCTATGAAACAAAATGTTGTTAACAAGCTGAAAGAGAAGCTTACCTCTCAACCAATCCTCATGCTTCCGGATCTCTCAAAGCCATTTGAGGTCCAATGTGATGCTTGTGGTGATTTCCTTGGACCAGTCTTGCTTCAAGAAGGGCATGCCATAGCATATGAGAGTCGAAGGCTCAATACAGATGAACGAGTCTTGGGCATTTATGAGAAAGAGCTTTTAGTTGTTCTACATGCCGTAGACACATGGAAGCACTATTTATTGGGGACTCCATTCATATTACGAACATACCACCAAAAGCTCAAGTACTTCATGACGCAAACCAAGCTTTTTGACAAACAAATGAGGTGGGCAAATTTTATTTTCATATTGCTCACATTAATTGCTGGTAAGCACAATAGCATGGCTGATGTACTTTCACGACAACCAAAAGTCAATGTAGTGTCTATAGAAACTCACAATTATCTATCTTGTATGATAGATGAGTATGCTACTGACCCTAATTTTAAAGATGTAATGTCAGCCCTTGCTTTGGGGAAGAAAGAGGAACCATTCACCCTGCAAGATGGTTATCTTCTCCATGGCAATAGGCTATGTGTTACCCACTCCCTTCGAGAGAAAGTCATGTATGAATCCCTTCGCGAGAAAGGCATAGAGGCATTCAACCTACTCTTCGAGGAGTAGAGACATACTTCTATTGGCCTACCATGAAAGTGGACATACAAGAGTATGTTTCAAAATGTGTAGTATGCCTAAAGACTAAGTATGATAGAGGAAAGAAACTTGGATTACTCCATCCATTGTCAATCCCTAATTCACCATGGGAGAGTATATCCATGGATTTTATTTTTGGATTATCCAAGTCTATCCATGGAAATACGGGAATATGGACAATAGTCGACAGGTTTAGCAAGCAAGCACACTTTATTCTTGTCTAAAAGACTACTAAGGCACACCAAATGGCAACCATCTTCATATCTCATATTTTCAAACACCATGGATTACCAACGTCCATCGTGTCAGATAGAGATCCTAGAATGACCAGTAATTTTTGGAAAGGTCTCTTTGAACACCTAGGTACAAGATTGAATTTCTCTTCGGCCTATCACCCACAAACAGATGGTAAAAGTGAGATAGCCAATCTTACAATAGTCAATCTACTAAAAACTTATGTTACAGAAGTAGATCAACGTTCACAATGAGAGAAGTACTTACCCCTTGTAGAGTATGCGTACAATAATACTGTCCATACTACTACGGAAAAAGCACCTTTTGAGATCATAGAGGGAAGACCCAAAAGTCCCTTGCTACTTAAAGTACATGGGAAGATCTTTGTTGCTGATGAATATGCCATGACCTACAAGAATCATTTCAAAAGGTTAAGGAGGCTATATCCATCTCTCAACAAAGGCAAAAAGCTGTTGTGTTGACAAGCACAAAAGGCCTTAGTGTTCAAAGAAAATGATTGGGTTTTACTTAAGTTTCCCAAGGCTCGATTGAGGCAAACGACGGGCAAAAATCTTACGGACCATCAAAAGTATTATGCTAAATTAGCAAAAAGATACTATGGTCCTTTTTTAAATCTTGAAGCCAATCAATGACATGGCTTATCAACTCAAGTTGCCCAACCATTGGCTCATACACAATGATTTTCATGTGAGCCTACTTAAGCCCTACAAAGGAGAGCCACCAAGAGAACCAATTATTGAAGACCCTCCAAAAATCAAAGACCAAGAAGAGATGCTACAACCCGAAGCTATCCTTCGGCATGAAAACAAGGTACTACGGCATGGTAAGATTATCCGACGATATCTTATTAAGTTCAAAAACTATCCTTTTGAAGATGCTAAATGGATGCAAGGAATACAGCTTAAGGATAGTATGAACCTTATTAATGCGTACAATGCTACACTAGAGTAAGCAAATGTAAATGCTTTTTAAATGAATAATGTTTTTGTCTTATAAGACTAATCCTTTTTTGTACACAAATTTAAATAGTATGCATGCTTAGAATCATGTTTGTGATGACGACGTCACTCAAACACCAAGTAGAATTTGTCAGTCTACTTTGGGAGTATGATCTGGACTAAAGAGCAGACATGCTTGTGGGCCGGGGGATTCACCACTTATAATAAGGACATGTCACCTACGTGCACCAAATTCCTCGTTTTTTACCCCTATATACGAGACTATCCTTTGTAAAATGCACCTTTTCTCCGCTTTATAACCCCCCTATTGTACACTCACGTGATACCATATGGTAAAACTTAGTGAATCCCCCGGGGCTTGTGGCAACTACGTCTCCCAAGCACCAAATGGACTAGTCATCCATTCTGGAATGATGTCGTAGGGTGAAAAGGGATCCTCTACCCGCTAAAAGACGTAGACTAATGACTAACACTTTATCTCTTCTACCTCATAATCGAGGAGAACTATGATTTGAAAAGAGAGGTAATGTCATAAAATCTAATAACTAACCAGTCCAAATGATTTTCTCATATTAAACTAATTATTCATGTGAAAGAATAAACGGGAACAAGGGTTAGAATATAGACATGTGCTTATGGATCTGTTTCAACACGGGGCCAAGGTGTCATGGATGCTTGAGAGTCAGTCGCTGCCTACATCATCACCTGTGTCATTGCCTACATCATCGCCAGAAGGCTCTAGAAGAATCTAGAAGGATCTAGAAGATTCTAAAAGTATCAAGGAGATTCTAGAAGTTTCTAGAAGCATGGAGAGATTTTGAAAGAATCTAGAAGTTTCTGGAAAGCTCTAGAAAATTGAAGAAGGTTCTAGAAGAACTAGAAGGATCAAGAAGTTTCTAGAAGCTTGGAGAAGATTCCGGAAGAATCTAGAAGTTTCTAGAAAGCTCTAAAAAGTTGAAGAAAGATCCAGAAGGTTCTAAAAGAACTAGAAGGATCAAGAAGGTTCTAGAATATTCTAACCTCCTCAAGAAGAACCTAGAAATTGCTAACCTCCTTAAGTAACCTCCTCAAGCACTAGTATAAATAGGGGTCATGGGCCACAACCCCCTTCAGTCTTGCCAACACCAATTGTGAGGCTCCTATGAGGAAATCCCTCTTCTAGTTCTTGTCTTATGTTCAAGTCTTGTCCTTGCAATCAAGCCTTGTCTTGTACTCAAGTCATGTAATCAAAGTCTTGTATCTAGCTCTCTTAATAAAGTATTAAGTCTTGTAATCAAGATTAAGCTTATCATCAAGTCCCAAGTTCTTGTACATTGTGAGCACCTCCACTTGGTCTCTTCTAGCTCTATACGCGCTCATAACACAAGGTTAAGGGGGTCCAAATGAGAGATAGTATGTTAAAGAGCAATGCTACCTAATGGAGCTTCAAGACCTTAGGGTTAGCTTCATTAAAGACCTCCAAAAGTTAGTGTTAAAAAGTCATTTGACCTTAGGCAAGCTAGGGCTGACCTTGAGGTGGGAACCCCACCCAAGCATGAGGTGCTTGTCGGCCTGCTAACTAAAGTGCTTAAAATGTTTGTGGGAACCTTGCCCAAAGCTTGAGGTGATTTTTATGCTTGAAATGATTAAGGTTTTTGAAGTGTTCAATTCAAAGATAAACTCTCAAGAGGACACACACATTCTCTCATTGCGTGGAGTGCAAAGTGCAAGAGCTCCGTCTCCTTCTCCAAGCTTGTTGAGAAGTGGAGAGCCTACACCAACACTCTTGGCTATGAAATGCAAATCCAACCAAGAGCCATGATTCAATGCTTAAGCTTGTCCTCTTATTCATCTTCATTACTATGCTATTATGCTATGCTAAGCAACAAGAGTGATGATAAGTGAGGAACTATTTCTTTCTCCTATGGATGATTCTTCTTCCTCTTCCCTACCCTTATTCCCCGCTAGCTCTCTCCCACCTTCAAAGGTGTTTGAGGCCTTGGGACTGAGACTTGGGATAGTTAATGCTTTTTGCAAAGTTTATGGTATACGTGTGATGCATGAAGCTTTTCATCTTCATTGCATCACCTAGGTCACAAGGAACACAAAGATTGTATTGTATCAAGTCTCTCTTGATGGGAGAATCTATAATACAAACGCCTTTTGGAGAGGGGACCACTCCAAGTAAACTTGGTCCTCAACTATTGTCATGTTCTCTAATACTCTCTCTCGCAAAAGTATTGTTCATGCCAAGTTAATTAAGTACTATGTTTATGTTGCTACCATCAATTAAATCCACCCTCTATGTTCTCAAAGTAGTCTCACAAAAATGCTCACCCGAATTTTCTTAATTTCGCTATTCTCAAAGTTCATAGGCCATTTTCATTACAAAGACAATCAGCTCACAAGACTTTTTTGCCTGGGAATAAATTATCTTGTGAAGTAGGCAAAGCAGGTGAAACAGTAAAATATCATCTGTAGTAAAAAGCCGCTTGCTCTCCATTTTGTTGCCACAATTTTGGCTCCAGTGCCTTATCTCTTTCTCTCTCTTTGCGCAGGTCTTTTCTCTCTCTCGTTGAGCGCCCTAGGTTCAGAGCACACAGGCCGGATTAAGGAGGGGGGACGGGAATCCCTTCCCCTTATATAATAGTATAGATATATTAAACGATAGTTTGGTATATATGGGCGAAAGCTTACCATTCGCCGCACGTCCCCCTCTCCCTTTCAAGATATGCCAAGTGGCAGTACCTCCATTCACCGAGTCATACCTCCATTCACCGAGTCATCCCTCTACCTACTCGCAAGAAAATTTGAGCCAACTCCCTTGACGTGCGCCCTCATCACCACTGCAGCCTTAATCTCCACCATCACTTCTACCGTTAGTGTTGTGCCACCTGCATCTCCCCCATCTCGGCAGCCTCCGAAATTTCCTCCAACCTCGACTACTGTCTGCCTGCCACACCACCTTGGCCGCTGCAGCTCCCCGGGTCATCTGTAGCTAACTAGCCTGCAATCTGCAGCTCGACCATCTATAGCTGCGGGAGGGGAGAACCTCCCCTTGGCAATTGAGCAGAGTAGAGGGCTGTGGCTCAATGGTGGGCAGGAAAGGTAGACGAGAAAAGGGAGAGTCCATACGTGAAGATCGAAGCGAAAGGGCCGACGGTGTGTTTGATTTGACATTGAAAATGAATGAGCATAAACAATTGTTTATATGTCATCCCCAAAATTCTAAATAACCAAGCCTCTAAACAATTCTTTGATGTTTTCTGCAATAGCTACTCCCTTTCTTTGAGGTTGTCTTCGTGTACCCACATTTTTCCTCCATGATCTTTGTTGCTAGCCTTCATTCTAGTAACCAAAAAGATAACCACCTCCTTGGCTCGCACCTCATCCTCTTATCACTTTGTGTGTTTGAGTAGAATCCTACTTTTTTGCCTTACTTTTTCTTCTTGAGCCCCAAGCCAAGGGATCTTTGTTGATTCCCCTTAACGAGACACTTTGGCAAACCTACTTGAAACATATACAAGAGTTGGAACTTTTCCCCCCAATTTGAGTAGATTTCTTGAACTATAAGCTAGTCATAACCCGCATAAGCATACCTCTTCCTTGTCAATTCTTTAAAATGTAGGAGTGAGACTCCCACGATTGCCAACTTGGTATTCATATTTCCCAACATGATGTCTAAGTATGTGTGTTGCTTGAGCATCTTACCACCTTGATACCAATCCTTTCAATAGGATAGAGGCATACAAATGTGCTCATCAATATGCTCATCGTCCCAAAAATTCACCATGCACCTTACCATCTTCATACAAATCCTTTCAATAGGACATAGACATACCACTACTTCTTGCATCAAACATAAAACTAAAATGGATTGCAACCACACACATATTTTAGCAGCAATTAAAAACCCTTTGTATCAAGATTTAACAACATCTTCAATACTTATTGCAACATGGGCGTTGGTTCTTTTTGTTATGGCACTGTGACTACGTTGTCAAAAAATTTTAGAGCAGCACTTAAGAGTACAACGACATTATCTTCCTTCGAGAATCTAACATTCAATGTAAGTTAATTGAGTAATGATACTCATTAACATATTTGCAAGGTTTGAACTATCGTCCCATTGATTCAGTGTCAGTTTATAAAGATTCTTTTTTAGGATAATTTTGCTCATTTTTTGTTTTGCACCAAAACTTTCTTCTAAACTTATTTATGCTTGGATTGTCGTGTTGTAATTATCAATGAATTGCACATAATTATCATGTGGTGAGGTGATAATTATGCCTGGAGCTTGTTCATCTTTGGCTTGCATTTATGAAAATTGGGCTCTAATGAGTGTGACGTCAATTGTGGATTGTTCATGTGTGCGTGGTTCTACAATAGACCATAGTAGCTTTTGCATGAGATATCCTCGCGATTTGGTGTGCCAAGTATGAAAACCTTCCCCATTGAATTTCTTTATCCCTTTTTCTCCCATAGTGCTAATAAAGGGGTCTTAGCAATTAGCTAGGGTTTATGCTAGTGTCTATCCTCTTTACAAGGTGCACTATCCTCTTATCTGATAATTCATGATTACATACATTTCAATTGCATTGTGCTTGGAATGCAAAAATTGAATTTTGAGTTACAACAAACTTTAGGAGGAATGTGGAAAAAAATCGGGGTACTTTGATTAATTGCTTGTTGCTCGAAAGAAGCTTTCGTAATACATTCAAAGCTTCTCTCTCTCTCTCTCTCTCTCTCTCTCATTTTCACAATTAAGTTAAGTTGGATCTCTTTCTCTTTGGTTTAAGCAAGCATGGTGCACATCGGATTAGCTTTTCTTGGAAGCCTTCTTATAAATAGAGTTATAACATTGAAAACATCTCAAATCATAGTAGAGTGTCACTTGCACCAGCAAGTATGGTGGACAATAGTTTTGTGCAGAAGCTTGAAGAAGAAGACGAGTCCTCTTCCGTTGACAGTGCATGGGAGATGGTGGCAAGGTTGCAACAAAAGAGGTTTCTATTGCTAGGTGCGAGTTATCGCATTGGAGTAGCGTCACAAGCAACGACGATGTTAGTGGAGATTCTTGCACATTTAGCATCGAAAGAGTCACATTGGGTGGACAAGAGTCAAAGGGACTCGGCTTGGACTGTGTGGGCCATCGTACTGACGTACTGCATTGTCCACGTCTCTAGACTCCACGAATCCCAAAAAGTGTCAATAGACAACATTTTCATGATGTACCCTGCAGGACTATGACTACCATGAATCCTACAGTAGTGGGAGGCCGTTTCGATGGCTCCACGTTTTTTCATGCCAAGCATTGAGATGGAGGGTGAAAAGGAATCTTACAATTAAATAAATTTAATTATTTTAAATCCATTAAGAAAATCGGTTAGTGACACACACACACACACACACACACACACATATATATATATATATATATATATATATATATATATATATATATATATATATATATATATATATATATATATATATATATATATATATATGTATATAGGTAAATATGTCAAATGCAATCTATGACTAATAGAAGAATGTTTTATTGAACACACACCTCAATCCCCATAGGTTTTCAAATAAAAATCTTGGAAAAAAATATACATATGAACACAGAATTCATAGATAATATTAGTAAGGTGTGTGTGTGTGTGTGTGTGTGTGTGTGTGTGTGTGTGTGAGAGAGAGAGAGAGAGAGAGAGAGAGAGATGAAAAATTTGTAAAGAGCCAATAGTAGGAGAAGATGAAACAATATATTTGTTTATAAAATCTTGAAAAAATATACATCTAAACTCACAATATTAGTCGAGTGTGGGGATGTGTGTGTGTGTGTGTGTGTGTGTGTGTGTGTGTGTGAGAGAGAGAGAGAGAGAGAGAGAGAGAGAAAGAGAGAAGAAGAAGAAGAGAATTTTAACGTCGTAGGAAACTATCCCAAGAGACCTTAAAGATCTAGCCGACGAGGAGAGTTGAACTCAAGACCTGTTATTCAAAAGGGAAATGGCATAACCAATCTACCACACTAGGGTGATAGAAAGGTTATACCTTTTTCCTCTTCTTATTAGCGCACACACACACACCCAAGAAGAAGAGAATTTTAACATCGTAGGAAACTATCCCAAGAGACCTTAAAGATCTAGCTGACGAGGAGAGTTGAACTCAAGACCTGTTATTCAAGAGAGAAATGGCATAACCAATCTACCACACTTGGGTGATAGAAAGGTTATACCATTTTCCTCTTCTTATTAGCGTGCACTCACACACACACACCCGAGAAGAAGAGAATTTTAACGTCATACGAAACTATCCCAAGAGCGTTTGCAAACATCCAAAAGTAGAAGAAAATGAAACAAAATCTTGATGATGCAATAGTGGAAGGTAGTGTTGACATGCCTTTTATTTTCATGCACTTAAATACATATTGTGCATGAATGTCTTACGCGACTATGAATCTCTCTCTCTCTCTCTCTCTCTCTCTCTCTCTCTCTCTCTCTCACACACACACACACACACACACACACACACACGTAAGTGTGTATGCACACGGGGAGAGAGAGAGAGAGAGAGAGAGAGCCAAATGAGATATGATATTCACTTTCAAAAAGTATCTATCCATTCGGGGGTTGGGGGGGGGGGAATCTGTTTGCTATTAAAAAAGCTTGAATCTTACAATGGTTCCAAACGGTGCTTGAGGTCTCTTCCATAAATCTACCCATCTTGCTTACTTGATTTGAGATTGAGTTTATAGAGCCTACAACACGAGAAAAACAAAATTGGAGTCAAGAATCATGATGACCTACCTAAATCAATCATCTAGGCTTTTTAATATGCCAAGTTATTATTTCAAAGCAAGGACACATCTTATCCATAGCGTACCATTAATAATGAATTTCAAACATATCGAACGGAATCTTCTAAAAACATACTTGAATGTAGCTAGTCCAATTAAGAGCACTTTATATATAGATTATGTACTTTTTTTATGATAGTTTTCTATGTTGAGGACATTAATTACCTCTTTTGAAATGTTGGATTTGTGGAATTTTGCATCTTTTTTTGAGCATATAGTGTACATAGTGTGTGGTGAAGATATCACTTTGTGTTAGACAAAGTACATTGAGACGCTAATGTATATATTCAACTTTTGAGGATTGCAAGCCTATTTGTACTCTTATTGAGACATGTTTGAAGCATAGTCTTTATGATGTTGGTGTTTATGTCACCTTCTAGCTATTGATAGCTTGATTAATGTAACATTTAATGGTCTAGTAACTTGTGTGTACCGGAAAATAGCATGAACATAGTGAGCATTTCATTAGAATAGATTCGTAATGAGAATAACAAGAGTGCTTGGGTGGAGAGAGCAACAAAAAGCATAACACCTAGTTAGATAGCATGAACAATACTTCAAAAGAGAGAGAAATTAAGCAATTGATAACAGTTGAGGACAGGATTTGCATGGAGCCGGTCCCCCCTCCAAAAGGCTTTGTATTATGGTTTCTCCCATCAAGAGAGACATTTTACAATACAATTTCTTGTGTTCCTTCAATACTAACTAGTGCAATGAAGATGGAAACTTCATGCACTAAGCAGAACACTTATCAAACACAACATCAATTCCCTCACGGTCTCAGACCCAAGACCTCACAGACCTTCGAAGAGGTGAGAGCTAGCGGGGTATGAGAGTAGATTGAGAGGAAGGAGTATTCTTATGAGAAAGATGTACATCTCTCACATAATCACTCATATTAGCATAGCTTAGCTTAGTAATTAGCATGGTAGAGGAGATGAGCATGCATTGAAGCTTGGCTCTTGGTTGGATTTGCATCACAAAGCCAAGAGTTGTTGGTGTAGGCCTCCCTTCTCACAATCTTGGAGTAGGTGGTAAGCTTTCCATTAAAGCTTGAGAAGGAGAGAGAGTCTTCTTTGCTTCACACATGAGATTGTGTGAGTGTGTGTGATAATGCCTTCCAAAAATCAGCCCCCTCTCTTTTTTGGTTGACCCCCCCCCCCCCCCTCCAATTTGCTCTTGCTACAGTCCTATTGGACCTCCCCAGGCCTAGCCAATAAGAATTAAGCAGTATAAGTCATAGCCTTCTGACATGTGTCCCCCTTTCCCCTTTTGTGAGAGCTTTAGGTAATTAATAAATCCAACTAAACTCTCATTGGATCCCTTTGCCTCCTGGCCAATAGGAATCAGGCAAGCCATTGGGTTGTTGAATGCTCATTGGTCCCCTTAAGAGACTGTCCAATAGTCTTCTAGAGTGCTTAATTCTTATTGGTTCTTTTATTAAGTGTTTTGAAATTAATTAAACTAGATTTACTCTAGCCTAATTCTCATTGGTCAACCTCCAAGGCCATCCAATAGGAATTGGGTACACCTTGTGGGTATCTGGGCTAGGGAGTTGACATGTGTCCCTCATTTCCTTTGTGTAAAGGGAGCTCGTGTGTGTGTGTGAGCTCTCTCATCCCCTACTTGCAAGGCTCGCCCCCTCCTATGTAGGGATTGATAAAGACTTTTGGGACACACACAAAGCATCCAATTCCCCCAATGTTTGACCTTTGGACACAACCTTTGAATTTTGGAACCTTAGCATTTTGGAAGTCTTAATGGGATGAACCTTAGGGTCTTGTAAGCCCATTGTTGCACATAGCTCTTTTACAGATGGCCCCCACTTTGGATCCCTATTTTCCCTCCTTTGGATCGCTACTATGGCCGGTCTGTTAGCTTAACCAATTTCTAGCTTTTTTTCCCCTGGCACTTCCCCATATTATATGATCAGTTTAACATGAGAAAATCATTTAGGAGAATTAGATATTGATTATTATGACAATTAATGTACGTATTATGAGTCCAAATATTCAATATACAGTCTCATATGTGAGCAAAGTTATGCATGGCCGAGGTCGAAAGGCAATTAAGCAGATACTTCACTACTTGAGTATCACTATACATATTAGGTGGTTTAATTCCAAGGGGGGATCATTGCTACTACATTTCCACAAATCTTCGGAGTTTGTCCCCTTTGTGGACTAATCACAGAGGGTCTCACACCCCCCTTTAAAACTCATGTTCATCACACACTCTTACAAGGGCTTTGCAAGTATATATATGACAGTGACATCCATGCACACTTAGACTATTGAAGCACATTTTTTTTCACTTTTCCCTCAACCTCTATATACATCCATCATTCTAGGCAAGCCTTACCTTTGCATTAGCACATTCAATAATACTATTGTTGCCACATTATGGTGGTGATGTGTGTGAACAAATTTAGAACTGCAAGGACACTTTTTTCCCTCATTAGGAAGTTTTTTATTTGGTTTGTATACCTGCCCATCACCCTAGGACATGCCTTATCTTTGTATTAGCACACTCATTACTTCTACATCTTGCATTGTGTGCTCTTGAGCTTCTCCTTCAACTTTTCCATCTTTATGTGCATTGTTGCAATTTTATTTCTAGCAATTTATATCAAAGCAAGCTTCGGCATCTCCACCAATGTTTCTAGCACCCTCCTTACTCACTTTTTGTAAGCTTTGGACATATCACTATTAAGAATGGCCACCCAACCATAAGAGTCCTCTTAATAAAGACTTAGACCTTGATTGTTCACACTTGGCCAAACAAGACCTATGGCCGTCCTAGGTGTCCTAAATTCCGATCGTCTAGCACAACTTGGATTCCACCCCCTAGCTTCGCACCAACAATGTGCACTAAGCGTCCTACATGTGCATGCCACATGTGGTGCTCATGGTCTCGATGATATGGATGATGTGACATTGCCTCCCCCGAAAGCAAAGTTTACATCCTCGTAAACATCCTTGGACCCCTAATGAGAGAAAACCATAAGGTAAAAAACTCTCCTTGCTCGAGTTCAGCTTGGAACTCTTTTCCTTCTTTTCTTTTAGAGTTCTCTCTTTGAAAACTACTTATTGTTGCATGAGTTTATACAAACTTTTTTAGGAAGTGATATGGCACTTTTGTGAGTCGTTTCGCAGACTGCGCATCACCAGTCACTTAGATTAGATGCATATCCTCATAAGCATTCCCAACAGAATCCATCAAGGGAATTTTTCCAGTGCATTAAACCCATTTTCCCTATTTTTGACATTTTTCACTTATTTATTAAGTGACTTTTGTTGGAAAGTAGGTAGGGTAAATTTATTAAGTTTGTATAAGTAGAAACCTAGCGCTAGCACTTTCTCGCAGAAGAGGCAGCAGAAGCACCTTGCTCAACAGGCCACTTCTCAACAAGACCAACCCCCGCGACAAACCCCCGCGACAACTCTGGTGTTTTCTCTCAACAAAAGGCCTAGCGTTTTTGCACCAGATCAACCAACGTTTTTGCAATTGCAGATTCTCGACGACAGTAGACAGTAGATCAACCCTAGCGTTAACAGATTCCCACAACAACACAACAAATTTCCTAGCGTTAGCAGATTTCTCCGCAAGGTCAGTTTTCAACCCTAGCGTTTTTTATTTGCAGAACAACCCTAGCGTTTTTGCAGATCATCGCAACAAAATCAACCATAGAACCAGCGTTTTCAATTTTGAGTCCTTAGCATCGCAGAAGAAGTCCCGAATCTCGCAGATCTCACCTTCCTGCAGCAGATCCTCGCCGCACGGTCAGATCCTGCGAAGTTTGCAGTTTTAGCCCGAAAAACGCAGATTTCAACATTTGCGTTTTCAGCGCGTCGGCGTCGTACCGTCGTCATCGACATCGTCACCGACACAGAGTCATAATTCAGCAAATAGAAGATTTGCAGATTTCAGCCCTTAGCGTTTTCAATTTTCAGCCCGTCTCGTCGTCGTCCTTATCGTCGTCGACATTGTCGGCAAGTCCAAGCATTGTAGAGATTTGTGCAATCATAAGTAGATCGCTCTCGCCATAGAGTGGGGCCTTCGGAGGAGGGTTTTACAACATCTCTGGTGTCGTATTCTCTTCTCTATCTCTCAGTCTCATGCATTTCCATTCACAGTGTCCATTCACTTTGTTTGTGTCCATTACACTCTCTCACTAAAGGAACGGAAGGCTTTCCCTTCCGTAAGTAAAAGGAACCTTGAGCACAGCTCGGAGCACTCATCTTGAGCAAAGTTCAACATTCATTCCGTTGCACCTAACATGCAGTAAGACTTGCAACATCCTCAACATCGCCTACATCCTCAGAACCAGGACGTACATCAATGCCCTGCACAATATTCCAGACGCCCTTTGACACAAGAACGTGTTGCATCATATAAGCCCACATAGGATAATTGTCCCCATCCAACCTGTCCTCAGCAGCAAACATCTTGAAGACATCTGTGTTGTTGTCAGCCATGGTAAATGTTGCACCTGATGTGAAATCTGCCCAAAGGTAGGAGAAACGGAGCGGGAACAACACGTGCTATATAGCACAAACCATAGAAGACTGTAAGACACCTGTTATGCAAAAAACGGCACTGACAGAAATTTTGCACAAAATGATGAAATTGCATGTACAGACCTGCCTATAGTGGAAACGGAGGCCGAAATGAACCCGAATCAAAAATCTGAGCAGACTACGCTCTACTAGCTTTTCCGAAATATTTGTCGACATGTGAACGCTCGCCAAACCTCACTATAATCGGAGAAAGTGAGCAGGTGTATGCTGGAGCAGCTGGCAACTAAGCCAAGGAGGATGTAACCTGCTCTGATACCAATTGTTGAAATTAGGGTTGCAGAGAAACACACAGCTTTGAGAAGACAAAGGAAGCTCAAGGCACACAATAGAGTGTGTTACTTGGTGTGCAATGGAAAGATAGATAGCCCTAGAGTGATGGACGTATATACAATGCATGGAAAAAAAACCTCCTAAAGAGGGAAAAAATGTCCCGACTGTCCTAGTGTGTTCACACACATCACTACCACATGTATATGGTAACAAAGACAAATCCTAATAGTTTCTCTTTGAATAGAATATCAAATAAGGATTAGTCTTATAAGACAAAAACATTGTTCATTTAGAAACAGCGTAACCGCGAAACGTTTTATGGCCGAAATGTTTCACCCTGAAACGTGGTGGTTCACTACGAAACGTTTCGTTTCAAAATTAGAGCACAATGAAACGTGAGATCGAAACGTGCGTTTAGCAACTTTGAAACTAAAACTACGGTAACTTGTTGTTAGTGAAACGGCTTGTGTTTCACTTGCCAAGCGAAACGTTTCAAGGCCCGAAACGTTTCACCTGTCCCAACCTGTCAAAACGCGTTTCATGGTGACACTATTTAAAAAGCATATACACTTGCTTACTCTAGTGTAGTATTGTAAGCATTGACAAGGTTCATACTATCCTTAAGCTGTATTCCTTACATCCATCTAGCATCTTCAAAAGAATAATTTTTTAACTTAATAAGATACCATCGGATAATTTTAACATATCGTAGTACCTTGTCTTCATGCCGAAGGATAGCGTTGGATCGTAGCACCTCTTCTTGGTCTTCAATTTTTGGAGGGTCTTCAATAATTGGTTCTCTTCGTGGCTCTCCTTTGTAAGGCTTAAGTAGGCTCAATGAAAAGCATTGTGTATGAGCCAATGGAGAGACGGTTATTGAGCGAGGTCAACGGAGCAAGTTTTTTTTTTTTTAAAGACAGCCACCACTACCTCCCATTGCCGCCCCTTAGCACCCATCGCCACCATCACCTAAGTCCACCACTGGCTCAGGGGATTCACCATTCAATACCTCCCTATATAACGTGCGTTCGCAAATTATTTAAAAAATCTCTCTTTTAACATGTCTAAATGAATAAAATGACCCCTTATTTTAGAAAAAAAAAATTCAAAATTGAATATAAAACTCCCTTATTTTAATGTATTTCTATTAATTTGCCTAAAATTTTGCATTTTAAAACCCCTTCTTTTGAACTCACTTGGATCCAAGGGGTATTATAAAAATCCCTTGATTGTGAAGTCTTTTTGAGTTATAAGCCACCCTTTTCTATTCAATCTATAACAAGAAATTTGGAGTTCTTTAAATGATACCCTTCTATAAGTAAAAATGTGACAATATTTCAAATATAAAAAGGTCAATATGTAGAGGGTTCACACTTATGTGAGTAATACACATAGAAAGGTAGCCAAAACAACAATTTAGGCCTCTCTTAGTAGTTCAACCCAGCAAAATCATTACCGTTAAGTTCGTTACTTATGGCATAAACTCTGTAAGATTATCTTCAAAGAGGATTACACATTTATAAATGAGAATTAATCCAAGATTAATATACATCTAATCATCTGCTTCAATCACGAAATACATGCAAGAAACAAAGAAAAAAATCAACAAGAAACCAAGTGTGTTTGTGAGAAGGGTGTTACCAAGGGCATGACAAAATTGTCGACTCTAATTATTCAATTATTCTATCAAATGCTTTATGAATGTCTACAGAGATCCTTACGACATTAATCGAAATTCCTCATTTTTTGTGAACCTTGGGTCAGCATGTCCTTAGTTCCTTTTAACGCTCTACAGATACAATTGCCTCCTTCCATTAGAACCACAATGTGCTACAAGCACACTTAAAACTCTTCTGGTTTTTAGGTCGAAATTTGGCGCATTTGCCGTTGATTACACTAAAACTCGTGAAATTTTATCAGGTTTCTTCAAGGCAAGCTCAAAATCTAGCTGGGAGTATGCAATTGTAGCCAATTAAAAATACACTAAACCCTGGTTTTTTTGCAGAGACTCTAACATCAAATTTGGAAGGATGGCTGAGAATGGGCAAAACCGCACGGTCAAGGGTAGAACCCCAGCCCACTATCATCACCAAACTATGCCCATGAGTCTCAACTCTGCCAAAATCGACAGAGTTGGTAAACACGTCTTCTACCCCTGCCCCTCTAAAGAATCTGTTGTTTCTAGCTCGCTGCTGTTAACAAGGCAGAAAAATTTTCTGATGAGTTGCAGTGGTTCTACCCCTGCCAGTACGGATTCGTTCTAGGGTGCTGTGTGTGGGATCGTGGCAACCAAAGTTCCGATACCAAACAGCATTCAAATCACTCCCAGAAAAAACCAACAAGATAAATATCAGAATCAGATTCATGCTCAAGACAACAAAATAATGTCTCTCCCTGCACAAGCTTAGCTACAAGTCTGTTACAAAGAACTTAAATTGACAGTTTCAGGGCAATGTGAAGTATATTGTGGGGGGAAGCTTCATTTTTTACAAGCAAATAGACGGTCTGACCAAAGCTTTACATATGATAACTCTGTGTGTGTGCGTGTTTTTGGGGGGGGGGGGGGGGGGGGGGGGGGGGGGGGGGGGGGGGGGGGGGGGGGGGGGGGGGGGGGCGGGAGTACCTGTGGAGGGATTGAAACATACGTAAGGGTTTTGGAAGGGTGTAGAAGGGGGAGCGGTCTGCTTCAATGCCTGCATCTCCTCCCTCTCTCTCTCTCTCGCTCGCTCGCTCTCGCAGGATTGTTGTTAAAATTACTCTACTTCTTCTTCTTCTTCTGTTTCGCATAGGCATCAATATCATTACATGCTCCTCTTTATTCTGCGAATAATGTCCCCGCCCTACTATTGATCACACGGCAGGATGCGGTGGGCTAACCTCCCACTAACTAAGACGGAGTGGGCTCGAGCATGACTATTCGTCCATCAAGATCAACTACCGACATTCCCGCGGCATCATTGCGCTGTAAAGTCATATCGGGCCCATGGTTCTTGTTTCAGCTTAAGTTCATGCTATTTTGAAATTCAAAAATGCTGATTGAGGGCAAGAGGAAAAGGAAAAACCCCGCCTAGATTTTACGAAATAAAGTGTAAAGATATAAAAATTTAGCTCAAAAACTCATAAAAAGGAATTGTGTTATGTTTTCTAATTGACTTTTCCCGAACAATGATCGTGATCAGGCCCATGTTGCATGATTTAGTTTGCATCCCATTTCCTTGAAATTGAAGGTTTGACTTGAGCTTAGCAACTCTACCAAATTGCGGTACTGAGCTCCCTATGATGGACTTTTCTAAGCATATATAAAAATTGATTATTTCATAACAACTTTGGATGCAAAGAGCTCTTACATGGAAATATCTACATTTGTAAGTACTAGTATGTGACCCACACACTGTTGTGGCCAAGAAAAGCATGGCAATTGGATCTCTGTCTCTCTCTCACACACACACACCAAGCAGGTTTGTGTGTGTGTGTGTGTGTGTGTGTGTGTGTGTGTGTGTGTGTACCCACATGTGGAGGATGGAACTATAGTCCTTGGAATCACTCTAGGAAGATAACAATGTGTAGGTATGCCTTCTCTCTCTCTTTCTCTCTCTCATATTAGATATTGAGATCGAGACTCATCGAGTAGATCTTTGATATCTCTTTTTTCACTTTCTTTTACCTCTTTCTCAATTCTTTTGAGTTGAAGACTTGTTGGGTAGCGCTCTCTCGCTCTCTCTCTCTCTCTCTCTCTCTCTCTCTCTCTCTCATGTATAAATACTCTTCTTCTCAAGTGTGTGTGTGGGTGTGTGTGTGTGTGTGTGCTAATAAAAAGAGGAAAATGGTATAACTTTTCTATCACCGAAGTTAAAGTTCTCTTCTTCTTGGGTGTGTGTGTGCTAATTAAAAGAGGAAAATGGTATCACCTTTCTATCACCCAACTGTGGTAGATTAGTTATGTCATTTCCCTCTTGAATAGCAGATCTTGAGTTCAACTCTCCTTGTTGGAGTAGTTTCCTATGACGTTAAAATTCTCGTCTTCTTCTCTCTCTCTCTCTCTCTCTCTCTCTCTCTCTCTCTCTCTCTCTCTCTCTCTCTCTCTCTCTCTCTCTCTCTCTCTCTCTCTCTCTCGTAATGATCAGCACATGGAGTGCTTTCAGCTGACAGGTTGCGATCGACTCATCCTTCACACACTTCTAATAAATTCAAGCTACCCATAATTTCATGCTTGTCAACTGATGACAGTGTACCAGATTTCTATCGGCTTGCTACTACTACACCATTCTATCAAAACCATCTCTCTCTCTCTCTCTCTCTCTCTCTCTCTCTCTCTCTCTCTCTCTCTCTCTCTCTCTCTCTCAGTTCTACACTCACTTGTCATTCAATATATTTTGTATGCCTCAAATGATGCCATAAGCATGCTTTACACTCTCTCTCTCTCTCTCTCTCTCTCTCTCTCTCTCTCTCTCTCTCTCTCTTCTCTCTCTCTCTCTCTCTCTCTCTCTCTCTCTCTCTCTCTCTCTCTCTAACCACTGTTTAAAAAGAGGGTTTCACCAGGACCTAGGCAGAACCAAGAGGACTTTGCAAAGGATAAAAAAGAAAACTTTTTAAAAAAATGCTCAATTGAGCTTGAATTGTATTAATCACAAAAGGCTACAATCAGCCCTGGCATATCCTTGCACAGGAAACTCCATAAAGAAATAAACCGCAGGGATGCACCTCCACCACTTCACTTACTTGTCAAGCTTGCAACTTTTATTCCTTCTAAAATGATATTCCACTTACTTGACTCCATAACAAAATTTGTGTCCAGAAGCTCACACTTCTTATGGAAGAGTAACTCATTTCTGGACTGCCAGACGGTCCTCAATAATGTAGCTATTATTATGCAGATGTCAGTCAAAACATCCTCATTACCAATGTGTCTAGAGCCCATAGCAAGGTCATGTCTGTAGAAGGGAGTTTTTAGATGTATGAATACCCACCTACACATAGTGTCCGTGAAGTTTTTGATTTTGAGGCATCCCCATAATAGGGGTGTGAGGGATTCATATGAGTGCTTGTATCTTATACAAGAACCTTCTCTAGTCCTCTAGCTTTGGCTTTATCTCCAGTTGGCATGAATCCAAAGAGAACCTTCCAAAGGAAGACTTTATCTCTCTCTTCACATTTTGTAATGGAATTGATATTTTGATATTTTATGCAGTTGACAGGTGGAAAAGGCCAAGGGTTATGCGAAAGGATAGTATATTTTATCATTTAAGTGCTCTTTATGAGCCATGGCCAATTATTGCCCGGCTAGTCAATACTAATCTATAAATAAATACGTGCAAGAGGAACATGTTTACTCTTGCACGGGGGGAGATTGCACCCAGTGTCTACATTGTTCTTCTCTCCTCTCCTCTCTTCTCTCTCATCGTGCCGGTGTAGCACTCCGCTCTAGGAGGTGCACTTGCACGTGCTCTCTCACTCTATCTCACTCTCTGTCTCTCTTTGTTCGTGTTGAGCTCGATTATGGATTTGTGCGAGTCGTCAGGTATGTAGATTGGTTCGTTTATGGCTTGTTGTGTTCTATTTTGAATATATTGCAGGGATCTCCACGCCATCAGTTTGTAATAGTGGTATCAGAGCACAAGGCTACGCTCTTGGTAACAAAAAATCATAGAGGTTTACAACTTGGCATCCTAGCAAAAATTAAGGGCAACCTACTCGAGTCGCTACCCCATCTGTAAGATTGTTGTGGTTGCAGAATCGGTGGACTCAAAGTGCCAACCAAATCTCTCCATCTCTCTCTAGCCAACAGATGCCCAACACACTCTCTGTCCCTCTACACCTCACATGTAGCCGTCTTCGTGGGAGTTCTCCAGCTCCACATGAGCAGACCTAACCCTCCTCCACACCTCATAGGTAGCTTCTTCTCTACCCCTCACATGTAGCCAACCTTCTTGTTTGCTTTCACGCCCACCCTTTTTTTTGTGGTGTGCATGGCGTTGCCAACCACACACAACCTGTATTTCTAACCAACCACCATCAGCCTCATGACCCCTTCTCTCTCTTTCGCCGTCACATGCAAAAGTAGCATAGCCTTATGTGGTCAACCACAAACCACCCTACCAACCTGCTGCAAATTTTTGAGTTGCTATTCTCTCTCTCTCTCTCTCTCTCTCTCTCTCTCTCTCTCTCTCTCTCTCTCTCTCTCTCTCTCTCTCTCTCTCTCTCTCTCTCTCTCTCTCTCTCTCTCTCTCTCTCTCTCTCTCTCGTTCTTGCATGGCGCCGGGCAGTAGCACCTTCCCTATCTATGTGTGGCGCTCACACTCCAACCACCTCTCTCTCTCCCTCTCATCAAAATTGACGCCCTTGCAGAGGTTTGCATTCTCTCTCTCTCTCTCTCTCTCTCTCTCTCTCTCTCTCTCTCTCTCTCTCTCTCTCTCTCTCTCTCTCTCTCTCTCTCTCTCTCTCTCTCTCTCTCTCTCTCTCTCTCTCTCTCTCTCTCTCTCTCTCTCTCTCTCTCTCTCTCTCTCTCTCTCTCTCTCTCTCTCTCTCTCTCTACGACCGCCAACCACTCCCATGGCACAGTGATTCTTTCATCCCCCCCCCGGTTCCTCACTTTTAATCTGGCACCTTAAACCAACTCGGGTAACTATTGCATGCCCACCTCTGATTATGTCCGCTAGCTGCACGCGCTCCAAGGCCATCACCATAACATCCGCCCTTCTATAGGTGTGTTGCAGTAGCTCACCATTCCCTCAGCAGACCCATGCTGTCGCAGGAACTTTTGGTTGCCAAATTGCACCGCCTCCACATCCCCTTCCCAGTACACTACCTACAGAGGTGAAAATTGACGCAGCACTTCAGTGACTAGAGCCCTAGTCTCTTTTTTTTTCCCCCTCTCTGTTTCTTCCCCCAGGAGGACTGCGTACAGTAATGGGCTTTGACGATCCCATCAAGAATCCGGTTTTTGTCACCAAGAAGAAGGCGATCCTGCGCTTCAATCGTATGTACTTGAAGATACCATACCGAGGGGACAAGTAGACCTTTGACTTTGCAGCAGGATGTCCGCCATAATCAGATTGCCAATTTCTAGAAAGGCCTCATTAGCTTGAGTACCTCTCCACAGCAAGACCATAATCACCCCAAGGTTTGCAGAATGTCCCTTCTTGCCCTCCAGCATATGATGTGGGTGTTGACATCGATGCTAGCACTGAGCTAGTTCGCAGAATAGCTACCATTGCTCCTAGTATTGATGGCTTTGGTGGGCTTTTTTGGCTTGGTGATTCTAGTCCTATGGCTCGTACAGATGGTGTGGGAACCAAAATAAAGCTTGTTTTTGAGATGAGAAACATGATACCAAAGGGATCGATTTGGTTGATATGAGTGTCAATGACATAGTGACATTTGGTGCAAAGCTAGTTTTTTTTTCTTGGACTAGTCAACAATTCAACTTGATGTTGACCTAGAAAAACGATAATCAAGGGTATTGTCGAAGGGTGTAAGCAATCAGATTGTGTCCTTCTCGGTGGTAAGAGATACCGGGCTTTTATGCATAAGGCGGGTATGATTTTAGTGGTTTTGCGGAGGGCACAAACGTACCACCTCCCGGCACGAAGCTCGGCTTCTCCCATGCATGCCACAAACCCTCACCACCCCATATTGGCTTTCTATCTCCTTGTCATTGTGCAAGTAGAAGCGGTACAACGACAATATGTACAATAGATCGAGTGTGCAGCTATTGCACAACATGCAACAACAAGCGCTTGTGTACTCACAGTCGAAACAATTTTGAGCAGTTGATGCCCAGTATTACTCCCTAGTACCACGCATCGAACACTCGGAGTTGAGCGACAAAGCGTCCCATGGTGGCATTGTCAAACCTAGTACTGATGGTAGGAAAGGTCAAGTGGGCCGCTTACTTGTCCACAGAAGAAGCCGGGCTCCAGCAGTCAAGCCAACACATCACCAACCGCCCATGACATCAGCTATTCTCTGCATCCTCAGAATGACACACACCCCCTCGTAAACAGACCAATCTCTCTCTCTCTCTCTCTCTCTCTCTCTCTCTCTCTCTCTCTCTCTCTCTCTCTCTCTCTCTCTCTCTCTCTCTCTCTCTCTCTCTAGGATTTCCAACAGAATCTGCAATAATCATAGTTTGTAGCCATTGACAAGACGTTGTCATCATTCAAGCGCTAACCTCCATTGCAACTTTTAATTAAGCAGTATTGACGGGTTCTAACAAAGGACATTAATTTTGTAGCCACCTCACATAGATGACATATTAATTCTGATAATAAACTATTGATCCTTTCACAATATCTTTTCAATCATGAGCCTCCAACCTGATATTTATGAATCTTTTGTTCATCCCAACAACCTTATCACTGATACCTTTAAGATAGGTTCATACTTTTAGTTCTGACAAATCCAAACTTCAAAAGTATCAACTTGATTTCTTTTGCTCAATTTTTGTAAGTTTAAGTTAATGTTAAGCTAACCTCTGTGGCCTTTACACTACTTGTTCATAACTTGATGTTATTCTGTATATCTTAACATTTACGGCAACTACCATTTGGTGTTAAATTTCTTATTTTCGTCACATTTAGATGACTCATTGTGATACTTTTCATTGTTATATTCACATCATTTACCATCATTGTGTTTCCACAAATCTGAAGGGAATCCAAGTATCTATCTTCACTGAATTCACTGAAATTAACGCAATGATTTTGATGACAACCTTCATTTTCTTTTCTTCCTTGTTTGGTGTTGAATAATTCACAAAGAACTATACAGACCATAATTTGGACTTTCTCCCTTTCTGAGTTGTTGTACACTCACCATGTTGTATCAGATTATATAGCAACTCCCTTTCTTCTTACCAATCAAATATTGACACTCATCTATCATTTAGTACTTGGTTAATTGTGTATACTAACCCTCTCACACAAGACTGGGCAACACTCTTAGATGTGCCTACTGCTCTCGTTCCAAGAGAAAATACAGGTACATTTACTTATCTTGGCTAGCTTAAGCTTATCATTTTACTTAATAGGTAGTTTAAGTACCAACTTTCCCAACATAGTCTATAGTTTAGGAAAATATTTGATGCGTCGATTCCTATTGCGAACTTATTTCCTTATTTACAGTATCTTCAATCCTTTCATTACGTCATACATCGTCTTTAGCAAGGCAAGTCCTCCATGTGTAATTAAAATCACTATTTAGTCTTGAATCTCTTGTATACTCAAATTGCTGTCTAGCTTACATGACACTGCTACTCTCTTCCAGCACTTTTGGGCTGTATACTAATTTCCATCTCACACCAAGGCATATTGTTTTGCCCCCTACATTGATACATTCTAATATCATTACATATAATTTGGTGCAAGTTACTAAATGCACATCTCTATACCCTGTAAACGAATGTTGTTTGCAAGACCCGTTGATTCAACTTGAGTTTCCTTCCATTATAGCTCGCCACACACACACAAGTACGTACATTTACAGATACAAAATATCCTCTAGGTATGTACATCAAATACACCCCTCCTCTTTTCATATTTTATTTCTATGTATTGTCTTCAAATCTGAATACTCCAACATTGCTAAGGTCATGGCTTCCAATTGTATTGCAAGGAATTTTCATTGAGATGATTTGTCATTAAGCTATGCAGCTACTTATATGAGTTGAGGTGTTGCAGGATAGTGAACAATAGTTTGTAAGTACCCTCCTACTCAACCATGCTCCACATTGGTCTCACACATGTGATGAATGTTATATTTTTATGCCTAGCTGCCTAGTCCATTGGTCACGGACACACAGATTTGCCAATTTAGGTAGTGTGTAGGTACTCATCTTAGTGCAGATCCGTCGATTTAGGCAGCACATTGATAAACTTCTGATTTATAATTTTTAAACAATATCCAATGCATATTCGTCGTTTTAGGCAGCATTGTGCAGATTCATGGATTTAGGCAACGCATCTTATTGTTACCATATACATGTGGTAGTGATCTGTGTGAACACACTAGGACCACCGGGGCATTTTTTCCCTCTTTGGGAGGTTTTTTACCCCGAGCATTGTATATACGCTCATCACTCTAGGTCTATCTATCTTTCCATTGCATACTAAGTAACACACTCTCTATTGTGTGCCTTGAGCTTCCTTCATCTTCTCCAAGCTGTGTGCGTTTCTCTGCAACCCCAATTCCAACAATTGGGGTTACGTCCTCCCGAGCGTAGTCGCCAGCTGCTCCAGCACACGCCTGCTCACTTTCTTCGATTTCAGTGAGCTTTGGCAAGCGTTCGCAGGTCGACAAAATTTTCGGCCTCCGTTTCCACTACAGGCAGTATTGCACAAGCTATTTCGTCATTTTGTGCAGAATTTTTGTCAGTGCCGTTTTCTGCATAACAGGTGTCTCATAGTCTTCTACGGTTTGTGCTATATACCACGTGTTGTTCCTGCTCCATTTCTCCTATTTTTGGGTAGTTTTCACATCAGGTGCAGCATTTACCATGGCTGACAACAACACAGATGTGTTCAAGATGTTTGCTGCTCAGGACAGGTTGGATGGGGACAACTACCCTATGTGGGCTTTTATGATGCAACATGTTCTTGTGTCAAAGGGCCTTCTGGAACATTGTGCAGGGCATTGATATACGTCCTGATTTTGAGGATGTAGGCAATGTTGAGGATGTTGCAGGTCTTGCTGCAAGGATTGCTGCTATTAGAGTTGTTTTGCCTACGGTAGAACAAGCTCGTTGGGATGCAAAGGATGCGCAAGCTCATGCATTGATTGTGCTTTCTGTGAAGGGCACCATTGTTCCTCACATTCGTTCAGCAAAATCTGCAAAACAGGCTTGGGATATTCTAGCAGGTCTTTATGCAAGCTCCAATAAGGCTAAAATTGCTTTGCTGCGTAAAGAGCTGGAGTCGAAGATTATGCATGAGGAAGATGATATGGACACTTTCCTTGCTGGTGTCAAGGATATCAATGAGCAACTTATTTCTGTGGGTGAAGTCATTTCAGACAGTTCCCTTGTGCAGATTGTTCTCGATGCATTACAAGATTCTTAACAGACTTTTGCTAGTACTTAGAGACTTATGACCCAAGGGAATCCTGAAGTTGTCAAGTTTGATGCATTAAGCACATTGCTGTTGCAAGAGTCACTTTCCAGAAAAAATAGGACTAGGCAGCGTGCAGTTGAACAGGCTTTTATTGCTTCTCAAAGAAAGGGTGGTTACAGCAATGCAGCCACTTCTTACGGTTCTGCTGCGAGTGGCAAAATTTTTGTTCCTAATGCTTCTGCTGACAGGAATTCATCTGGAAATTCTGGTGATAAGGCCGAAAAGAAGATGCGTTGCCATTGTTGTAAAGCTAATGCTCACTTGATCAAATCGTGTCCTAAGTTGAAGGCCAAAGAGGCTAAGAAGAAAGAGGGTGGTTCCACTGCAGATGCTGGTTCCACTACAAATGTATCCATTGTTGAGTCTTCTGTGAAAGGAGACTGTGATGCTGATGTTGATACAGAATGGGCTTTTAGCGCAGAATGCACTTACAGTCCTGTTGTCCATGATGCATGCTTGTCAGTTGTTGCTGCAGATTCACATGTGTGGTATGTCGACAGTGGTGCTACAAAGCACATTACCTCACATCGTGAATTGTTCACCTCTCTCGAGTCTGTCCCTCATGGGAATTCAGTCACTTGTGCTAACAATGCCTCTTATCCGGTTCAGGGAGTTGGAAAGATTGTGCTCACTGCTGCAAATGGCAGTTCTTTCACACTTGTTGATGCACTTTATGTACCTAGGATCAAGAAGAATCTCTTGTTTGTATCCGCACTTGCTAGACTTGGACTTGTAGTCAAATTTGTGGATGACAGATGTATAGTTCATGATCTCAATTTTGGTGATGAAATTGTTGCATCTGGATTTTGTGCTGTGGGCTGTATAAGCTCACTTTGTATGACAAGTGTGGACAAAATCTTGCAAATGCTGTTGTAGATTCAAGGGCTATTTCAAATGCAAAACTTTGGCATGCACGTTTTGGTCATCTGAATTTTGCCAATTTGTTGCGTTTGCAGAAATCTGATATGGTTGCTTCTTTGCCGCCTCTTGAAGCACCTGTCAAACATGTTTGTGAAGGCTGTATTTTAGGTAAGATGCAGCGTTCTAAATTTCCAAAGGATGGTTCAGTTTGGGCCACATGCAGGTTGCAGCTTGTGCATAGTGATGTTTGTGGGCCCATGCAAACTCCGTCCTTGGGCAATTGCTTATACTTCGTGACTGTCATTGATGATTACTCCAGGCGTGCATGGGTATTTACGCTTAAAGCGAAGTCCGAAGTTTTTATGTGCTTTGAACAATTTTTGGCTATGGCTGAAAATGTCTCGAAATGTACTATGGGCACCCTCCATTCCGATCGAGGGGGAGAGTATATGTCTCATGAATTTAATGCATTTCTGGCTAGTCATGGGATAAAACACCAATGTACAGTGCCTTATACACCTCAGCAAAATGGTGTTGTTGAGAGGAAAAACGGGTCACTGACGAAAATGGCACGATGTATGGTCAAAAGTCAAGCTTTGCCGCATGGTTTTTGGCTTGAGGCCATCATGTGTGCCACTTCTGTACTTAAAAAGTGTCCTACAAAAGCTTTGTCGTCTATTACTCCATATGAATCATGGCATTATAGAAAGCCTTCTACTGAGCACATGCGTATTTTTGGCTGTTTGGCATATGCTTTGGTGCCACAAACACAGCGCAGAAAATTGGATGATAAGGCTGTCAAATGTATTTTTGTTGATTATAGTGTTGAAAGCAAAGGGTACAGGTTATATCACCCGCAAACAAAGCATATTCTGGTTTCACGGAATGTTGTGTTTGTGGAAGATGCTTTTCAGCCCTTGTTGTCATATACTAGAGATAGTAATGTAAGCTCACAGGACATTTATGACACTTTGTTGCCTCTTTTCAGTGGTGGAAATACGAATGTAAGTTCCAACGAGGCAAATGTACAGCCTATGGGGGTTTTTGAAAATCTTATAGATCAGCCTATTACTGATGCAGATGTACATGATGTACTTGATGAGGAAAGGGCTGAATATGAGCAAGCTAGAGGTATGCCAAAATGGCTGGTGCATACTTTGCATGATAGTAAATTTGATGCACCTTTGTCTAGTCGTACTCGTTCAGGGTCTCGCCATGCATCTTATGCATCAGATTGTTATGCTTTGGCTGTGTCTAGCTTACATGATGTTGAGGAGCCTCTATCTTTTGATGAAGCACAGAATTCAAAAAATTGGATGGCTGCCATGCAATCAGAATATGATTCACTTATAGAAAATGACACATGGACTTTATGTGATTTGCCTCTTGGCAAAAAGGCCATTGGTACGAACTGGGTTTACAAGTTGAAACGCAAGCCAGATGGTGAGATCGATTGCCATAAGGCTCGACTTGTTGCAAAAGGTTATGCACAGCAAAAAGGCATAGATTATGAAGAGACTTTTGCTCCCACTTGTCGTATGACTACTGTGCATTTTCTATGTGCATTGGCAGCTCATTTTGGTTGGGATGTACATCAATCAGACATTGTTACTGCTTTCTTGAATGGTGACATATTTGAGGAAGTTTATGTAACGCAGACTGGCGGTTTTGTCATAAAAGGACAAGAGGACAAAGTGTGCAGATGTAAGAAGGCTTTGTATGGGTTGAAGCAATCTCCTCGTGCTTGGTATGAGAAAGCTGACACTCATTTGGTCAAACGAGGCTTTCGTAACAGTCCAACAGAAAGCACATTGTATGTAAAACGTGAGGGTGATATACTTCTCATTGTGGTTCTTTATGTCGATGATTTGCTGATCACTGGACCAAATGAGAGACATATTGTTGAATTTAAGGCTGATTTGAATGCTACTTTCAAGATGAAAGATTTGGGGTTGTTGCATCATTACTTGGGTATACAATTTAAGCAGTGTGTGGTATTGCCTTGTGTCAGAAAAGTTACATACAGACATTGCTATGTAAGTTTGGACTTGAGGATTGCAAACCTATTGCCACTCCCATGGAAATTGGTTTGAAGTTGAGTCTACATGATGCTGGCGATCCTGCTCATGTCACTCTTTACCAAACTGTTGTTGGCTGCCTCATTTATGTATGCAACACGAGGCCAGATATTCAGTTTGCAGTCTCACAGGTCAACAAATTTATGCATAGCCTAGGGTCTAAGCATTGGCAGGCTGTCAAGAGGATTTTCCGCTACTATAGTGGCACTTTACATCTTGGATTGTTTTATCCCAAGGGGGGGATCATTGCCGCCAGACATACATGCTTTTTCGGACTCAGATTGGGCTCGTTGTTTTGACACGCGAGTGTCCACAAGTAGTTTTTGTTTCATTCTTGGCAGTTCATGTATATCATGGTTGAGCAAGAAGCAACCTACTGTGGCCACTTCGAGTTGTGAGGCTGAGTACAGGGCAGTCTTCACAGCTACGGTTGAGTGTGTATGGCTCAGACGCCTTATGGCAGATTTGGGTGTTGGACAGGACACTACCAACACTATCTACTTTGACAGTCAGAGCGCATTGGCAGTTGCGAGGAACCCAGTTTTTCATGCTCGCACAAAGCACATTGAGGTGCATTACCATTATGTCGGGGTGAGGCTCTCAGTAGGAGAGGTCAGCTTGGCTTATGTGCCAACATAGGACAACCTTGCAGATCTTTTCACAAAGGCATTGTCTCGTGAGAATCTTGAAGCTTTCCGCAAAGCTGTGGGCTTACTCCCCTTTGTGGACTGATCATGTCCTCAGGACATGGCACTTCCCTTTACTCATGTGCCAGCTCTCGTTCACCGCATCACCCCAAGGGGGATTTGTTACCATATACATGTGGTAGTGATGTGTGTGAACACACTAGGACCGCCGGGGCATTTTTTCCCTCTTTAAGAGGTTTTTTCCCCCGAGCATTGTATATACGCCCATCACTCTAGGGCTATCTATCTTTCCATTGCATACTAAGTAACATACTCTCTATTGTGTGCCTTGAGCTTCCTTCGTCTTCTCCAAGCTGTGTGCGTTTCTCTGCAACCCTAATTCCAACAGTTATTGGTGTAGATTCACTGATTTAGGCAACACCAATCACAAAATCATGTTGCAGTAAGTTGGCCACCAGTGTAACTGGTGTGATTTTGTTACCCGGGTATACAAAATGAAGAATATTTAGATTTGGATTTGAAATGGATACATGTTGGCAGATATTTGGAATTCGATTTGGAATTGGTATATGATGATTTTCTGTCGCGACGGTATTTATCGAATTGGACTTGAGATTGATGAGAATTGATTATTGAATGATGAGTATGACCAATGATATCCTAATCCATCAGGGTATGACATATACTGCTTATTCTAGTGGTATGGGACACTAGAATAGGTAGTATGTGGATGATGACAGGCATAAGCAATGTTGTTTAGTTTCATCATTTTTTCTTTTCCTATGTGATATATTTTTTTGACAAATAATATTAATCACTATTTTTGACAACTATGATTTGCAGATTCTTATCTTTGAGGACAATTGCTTTCCAATGGAGAGGTATGTAATGGAATTGATATTTTGATATTTTATGCAGTTGACATGTGGAAAAGGCCAAGGGTTATGCGAAAGGATAATATATTTTATCAGTTAAGTGCTCTTTATGAGCCATGGCCAATTATTGCCGGGCCAGTCAATATGTATTCATTTGAGCTTTCACTAATCTATAAATAAATACGTGCAAGAGGAAAATGCTCACTCTTGCACGGGGGCAGATTGCACCCAGTGTCTGCATTGTTCTTCTCTCCTCTCCTGTCTTCTCTCTCACCATGCCGGCATAGCACTCCGCTCTAGGAGGTGCGCCTGCTCATGCTCTCTCACTCTCTGTCTCTCTATGTTCGTGTTGAGCTTGATTATGGATTTGTGCAAGTCGTCGGGTATGTAGATTGTTTTGTTTATGGATTGTTGTGTTCTATTTGGATATTTTGCAGGGCTCTCCATGCCATCCATTTGTAGCAAATTGGGCTTCCCATGTGTTTTCAACAACTTGAGAACATTTGCTTGCAGCCCACTTTTTGGACCAAATCTTGTTGAGGTCTTTCTCCAAGCCTCTAAAGATCATAACTTTTCATAGATCAAGTTAGTTTTGGGCAAGCAAAACAGTCTTTCTCCATGCCACTTCCAAGATTTCCAATCTAGTGGTGTGGAGCAGGAAGGGTTAGGTGTGAGATTTTGCCAAGAAGTCTAGTGATGAGGATCTTCTCTTGGAGTGAGAGATTGCTGCATAGCTTAAGATGCTTCAAGAATTTCCAATCCCCTTTTTGATAGTCTCAAAAAGACTCCAAGGTGACAAAATCCTTATTATTAAGATTCTTGGCTTTTTCAATTCAATGGCTATTAAGACCCAAGTCTTCCACAATAGGGCCCTAAGGAGATCAGGGGCGAGCCGTACCCTTCCACTACCTGGTCTCTTCCTTCCACATGAGCGCCTCAATGGCTTTACAACATGTTTCAATAAATTTTCCAATGAAAGCCCCTAATTGAGACCTTACACTATAGGGGGGAGAAGTCTATTGTGAATGATGAGGTTGGACCATGAGCCTCCTTTAGATATCATGCAAGCTTGCATTACCATATCCCTTGCCATACAACCTCAGCTCTCTTCAAAATTGGCAAGGGTGCAAAAAACTTTAGCACATAAAGCCAGATCATGAGTGATATGATAAAAAATGCCCAATCCACCTTGAGATTTTGGCTTAGCAATGACCTCCCATTTTCCCCATTGCCATGGTTTGTCTGCATTCAATTTATTTCTCCATAGAAATTCCTTGATTGGCTTCAAAAAGGAGTTTCAATTTTTTCCATATAATTGCCAAAATGGTGACGTGAAGGTTATATACAAGATGAAGAAGATATTAATTATTGAAGCTCTGCAGTGGAAAGGAGTCAGGATGAACTAACAATGCTTCATTTTCTTCTTTATTTTCTCATGAACCCAGTCAAAAAGCTATCTTTCTTAAGTATGGAGCCTGATGTACCCATTGTAATCTTCTATATTAAAAACGCACATTTGTAAGGCCCCCGTTATGAGGAGAAGCCATTGCGTGAAGAAAAATCACTCGCCGAAAACCAAAATTTTCACGGCCAGTCTCGACCAAAGCTCGAGATTGGCTTCGTCGGAATATTATGGTCTGAAGGCGGCCAACAGTGGTCGAAAGTTAATGGCCGGTGGCCGGTGACCGAATTCAATGGCCGGTGGACGATTTCAAAGCGGACTGAGTCTTCTCAAAGGTGGCCACACATGCACGGATTGGAGAGTCCAATCTGGACTTGTCAACACAAGGGCCGCTACACACGGCTGCCTCTCATGAGAGATGGCAGCCCTTTTGGCCTATAAAAGGAGGCCTCCTCTACACACGAAAATGGATTGTGAAGCATTGTGAAGTTGATGTGAGGTGGTCAGAGTGAAGCAAGGCAGGAGCTCCAAAAGGGTATAATCCCTTTGTAATCCACTTCTTGTTTTGAAGTACTAAAGTCATTGAGTGGCTGCTTTGCCATGGACGTAGCCCACATTGACTAAACCACGTATATCGTGTGCTCTCTCTCTCTCTCTCTCTCTCTCTCTCTCTATATATATATATATATATATATATATATATATATATATATATATATATATATATATATATATATATATATATATAATCTCTCACATGTGAAAATTATCTCTCTCCATTAAGTAAACTACTCAATTATCTACTTAGCTAAGTCTTATTTCCTAACAACTAGTATTCGAGCAAGGTTTGCTCGTAGCTAAAGTATCTCAAGGAAAGGATTCCTTGAATTGACTGGGAGTAATGGCAGAGGAAGGGAAGCTCAAGATCGAGAAGTTCAACGGCAAGAACTACCAACACTCAAAGACGCAGATTGAAGACTATCTCTACCAGAAGGATCTTTATTTGCCACTAAACAGTCTTGCAATGAATCCTTCAACGATGGTAGATGAAGCATGGATTGTCCTTGATCAAAAGGCACTAGGAACAATCTGGATAAGCTTGGCGTCAATGGTGGCCTTCAATGTTTCGAAGATGAAGACCACAGAGGACTTGATGAAGTCACTTGACGGTCTCTATGAGAAACCATCGGCATCCAATAAGGTATTTCTCATGAAGTGCTTGTTCAATCCAAAGATGGCAGAGAATGGTTCAGTTTTAGAACAACTAAATGACTTTAACACCAACATAAGTCAACTTCGATCACTGAAAATCAATTTTGATGACGAAGTGCGAGCTCTCCTTATATGATTGTCTCTACCAGATAGTTGGGACAGCCTTGTGATGGCTATAAGTAATTCTATCTTTGGCACAAATGCTGTTAAGTTTGATGAAAATGTGAAGGACAAGCACAGGTGAATCATCGAGTGATGCACTGTCAGTGAAAACAAGAGGAAGGCCTAAGGAGAGGTTCAAGAACCAAAACGGTCATGATCGCTCAAGGCAGAGCAAGTCACACACAAAGTTAGTTCTTGAATGTTGGAACTATGGCAAGAAGGCTCACATCAAGAAGGATTGTTGGTCCAAGAAGAAAAAGGAATCGGAGTCTCAAGACAACAAGCCAACATCGGAGGCCAATGTGGCAGGTAATGTAGAGCAAGATGCTCTAATTCTCTCATTAGACAATGTGTCTAATTCTTGGTTAGTAGATTTCGCGACTTCATTCCATGCGACATCACACAAGCAACATTTCCAAGATTACACCAAAGGTAATTTTGGGTATGTATACTTGGGAGATGATGAAGCTTGTGAAATTGTCGGCAGAAAAGGTATAGTCTGTGTCAAAACTGCTAACAAAAATGAATGGAAGCTTAAAGATGTTAGGCATGTTCATTCTCTTTGTAAGAATTTAATATCTACAAGACAATTAGATGATGAAGGTCACAACATTGCATTCGAAAACAAACGGTGGAAGATCTCAAAGGGATATTTGGTGGTTGCCAAAGGTGAAAAGGTTGGTACACTTTACTTGTGTACTGTCAGCTCGCAATCTTCAATGTGTGCAACAACTATAGAAGTCAACAGTGCAGTGTGGCACTACCCGTTGGGCATATGAGTGCCAAAGAAATGTAAATCCTTCAAACAAAGAAGCTTCCACCAAGTTTGAAAGAAGTGGACTTAGAGTTCTGTGAAGATTGTGTTTATGGTAAACAAAAGAGGATGAAATTTCAAAAATCAAGAAATGAAAGAAAAAATAAAAAACTTGAGCTGGTTCATTCTGATGTTTGGGGCCTGCAAGTACACCATGAGTTAGGTCTTCGAGCGAACTCAACGGAGCAAGCTTTTTTTATTTTTTTTGGAGTGCCGCCCTCCCTACCTCCCCTTCCTCCTCTTGCCGCCCATGTGCTCCTCTTCCCTTCCTCCTCCTCCAAAATCCTTCCTCTCCTCCACCTCCTCTCTCCATCTACTCCTCTAACCACCTTCCCTTCCTCCAGCTCCTCCTCTAGAAACCACCATCCCTTCCCTAAAGTCCTCTTATCTCCTACTCCCTTCTTCCTCTCTCTCTCTCTTCTTAGTCACTCTATAACCTCTCTCTCTCTCTCTCTCTCTCTCTCTCTCTCTCTCCTGTTATCTTCCCTCTGTGCGAGTGTCTCTCTCTCGCCTGCCACCCCTCTCTCTTGTTGTCTCCCCCTCCCCTCTCTCTCTCTCTCTCTCTCTCTCTCTCTCTCTCTCTCTCTCTCTCTCTCTCCCTTCCTTGAGTGAGCTCCACTCCTCTCTCCCCCATCTCTCTCTCTCTCTCTCTCTCTCTCTCTCTCTCTCTCTCACACACACACACACACACACTAGGACGAGAGGGAAGGGTGGCAAGGGTAGAGAGAGAGAGAGAGAGGGTGGAGAGAGCTATTTTAAAAAACAAAGCACTAACAATATCTCTAGTGCCTCCCTTTTTTGTAAAAAAGGGAGAGAGGGGGAGAGAAAGAGAGAGTTATAGCGGGAGGGGAAGAGAGAGGGAGGGCATTGGGAGGGAGAGAGAGATAAAGAGAAGCGGGGTGGCAGGTGGAGAGAGAGAGTAGGAGACTGGGAGAGAGAAAGAGAA